>NW_025813485.1:5419345-5797107 GCF_021976095.1 Xenia sp. Carnegie-2017 | reverse complement strand
CACTTAATATTCCTACATTTTTGACAAAATCCATCCAGCGAATTGAAGTTATCTTACTTGACTTTTAAAGATGGACCAAATTGAAGATTTGTATAAATGTGGTGTTACACAATGTGAAAAGTTCTTACAAAATTTTGTCTCTGATCTATTTTTATGCCATTGATTTTCACCCGAAACAAATAAGCCAAGAAATAAGATCTTTCTATTCAAAGAGTTAAGACGTGAGAAAAAATATTTCGTACATACAAATTGTGGCTTCTGCACATTGCTAACTCAAAGCATGAAATTTTTCTTATTTACACCTCCTTGCAATGGGTTCATTTACTGCTTAACTTGGATTGATACTGTACACCGAGCAAAAAGTTTCAACCATTTGTTCATCAATGTGTTTTTAAATAATTCCTCGTTTATTGTTTGTTAAAAGAGCTGAGCTAAGGTTGTGATACGAGAGCCAAAAAATGATACATTGTTTGACCTTGAACTAAAATTATTTATCTGTGTCCACTGATTTTCTTTGTGATGTTTATGGTGTCAAAAGCAGTTTAATGGTGTGGTTTTACACTACTTCGATTTGTACACTCTATAGCCAATGGCCACAGCTGCAAAAAGACCATCTTCAATTAATCGTGCTCATAACAAGACCAAAAGCGAAAGAAACACGTCTGTACACATAAATTCTAAAGAAATATGAGACTGGAGATGGCTTTTGTTCTCATCATGTGAGCTCTTAAATATCACGAATTGAACAATAACAAGTGATATTCATTATTGGCAGAAGTCTTTCACGACCTCACTCTCAAAATATCATTTGTCTCAAATAAATTGGCATGGCTGATCTTTCATTTATTTTCAGCATATTAATCCTGGTACTTCGTTGTAACAACGTTGACGGGCAAGCAATTATAAAAAAGCTCAATAACAGACCGATCATTGGAGTGTTAATGCAGTCAACTAAAAACATGCCATTTAAATCAAAGGCACCAAACTACATTGCTGCATCGTACATCAAATATCTCGAATCAGCCGGAGCTAGAGTCGTGCCAATATCGAATAAACTTACAGAAGAAGAAACGGAAGACATCTTTTACTCCATTAATGGCGCTCTTTTTCCAGGGGGAAATGTTGAACTTCAGGATTCTGGGTACGCCGTGACTGCCAGAAGAATTTTGAAATTAGCAATGCAAGCACATTCAAAAGGAAAGTATTTCCCAATATGGGGCACTTGTCTTGGACACGAGTTCCTCGCAGCATACGTTGCAAACGCAACCGGCGACGTGCTCTCCTATACTGACTCGATAAATATAACTTTAACTATGAAGTTTGCCAAAGGTTATGAGAAGAGTCGATTGTTTCGGTCAATTCCGCCATTTTTGAAATCATATCTAAGTAAAGTACCAGCCACCGCAAATTTTCATCATTTCTCGGTAACGTCAGAAACATACAAAAATAATAAAAAATTAACCGATTTCTTTCAAGTCCTGTCAACTAGCGTGGATCGCAAGGGAGTCGAATTCATTTCTACAATGGAAGCGAAGAATTATCCGATATTTTCGACGCAATGGCATCCCGAAAAAATGCGTTTGAATGGTACTTGAAATATCGAGATAATCATGAACAGGGAGGGATTCTTGTCACACAGTATATGGCTAATTTCTTCGTTAGTCAGACTCGTCTCAATCACAACAAATTTGAGTCACGTGAAAAAGAAGAAGCAGCATTGATTTACAACCATGCTCCAAAATACACAGGAAATATTTCAGGCTTTGAGCAATGCTATTTTTTTGACTAAGTGGTTGAAAATAGAACATGAAAATAACACAGGCTACATGATTTTAAATAGTAGAAATCATACAGTTAGACTAAAAATTGAAAAGACATGTTTTACAAAACATTATAGGATATAGAAAAAATTATGTAAATCCCATAATATGTACTGCACAAGATCATCACTAGAATTTCAATAGCAATGCAAATAATTACGCTTCTGAGATTTGATAATGCGTTTCCTCAATCAGGGCCGTAAAAACAAAGGGATTTGGGTGTGTGTGTGCGACACTCTTCCCCCCTCAATGTTATAGTATTTCAGCTTTGTCTAGCAATTTCCACAGTATACGACATACTCGTCTGACAAAACGTTTGTTGATGAGTCTATCTTCTGCTCCCTCAACATCATAGGCATTTCACATACCCACACTTTCCCTTCACAAAGGTGTAGAAAAAAGAAAGATCTTCATAAATTGGTTAATTGTCATAATGTTCATACCTGATCACTATGCTAAGCTCACGAGAGTATTTTTGTGAATATTTTGCTTCTAGAAAATTCGTTAAATTCTCAGGAAAAGAAAAGCTTTTTTGCTGGTAAAAAATTGTAATATATACAAAACTCACGTAATTGATCATGCTTCATGCACGCGTGGTGAGCTCAGCATAGTAACAGTCATTGAAAATTTGAAATCGTCGCTGATCCTTCAGTTTTTTTGTATACACCCCTTGTATATGTACTGGGTAGAAGCTACTGGGTGTATGAAAAAGTATGACGGCGATGATCTCGTAATAAAATCTTTCTGAAAACCGAGCTTGGGAAATAAAGCTGTTCATAAGTTAATTTGCCGCAAAAAATAATAGGAGAAACGAGTTTCATTCAAATTCTGTGTAAGAACTTATACGGGAAAATTACCTAGAATTCCAAATCTCCAAGTACTACAATAGAACTTAAATATAATCCCAAACATTCCGTGGAATAAAAGATATTAATTCTTTGATCATGTTTCGTAAAGAGATTCGAGAGGGAACGACGACATACTTCATATCAATTGAAAATGTGAATAACTTTAAGCTATTCATGCAATCGTATTTTCAATTACAAAAATTATGCCTTTACTCATGATTTTAAACTTACTTCTGTAAGTAAGTTGAATACTACGAACTTTGTTTCGCTATTCAAATGAATGTAATATAATGTATGTTGTGGTACAATGCCCAGACTTTACTCTCTTGCTAGCATATTCATATCACGCAATGCTTACCCTACAACAAACAACAAAATCACAAAATATTCTCAGGTGAACTCCTCCTGATTTTAAACCGTGAGGGGGGGGGACATATTTTCTATTGGACTAATGGACTTTGCATTGCTCAGGTGAGGTCACAAACCTAGTTTCTTGATTTAATGAATTTTGAACCACATAGTCATGCTGGCTAACACCTATATACGTAACACGCATGTTGATCCTGTCATAATTGCTTCTTGGGCAAAGTCACAAGATGTCTGACTTGTTTTCGAATTCAAAAAGAACAACTTGCGCATAAATAGTATATTTCTTGCACAGTATATTTCTTATGTTCCATTTACTCACATATTTAGCAAATTTTGCATCGAGTTTTGTTGCTGTTGTCGTTTTTGTAATGAAACATAGTGAATATTTCTAATTAAATATGAACATTTCTAATTAAATACGAACATTTCTGATTAAATATGATTATCTATGGCATGTTATATATTTTTCGCAATTTCTTTGGAATCTGATGATCATGGACTTTTATACTCCAAATTTTATTATTATACTTCTCTCAACATCATAATCATCCTTCTATTTCACTTTTTTGAGAATGTCTGGTTAAAGACCACAAAGAATGATTGTACTGCAATATTTTGAAAACAACTGGCCTGGATGGCTGTGTAAAATGATTCTTGTACTTGACAAAGAATCAGAGGATGAACACGCCTTTACTGAGACACAATTTAATCAGACAAAAGAGCATTTCCCCTGTCCAACTTTCCTACCACAAAGAATCCTTGGTTCAGAATGAGCAATGAGAAGTGGCGTAACTACTATGGACTTAGAGTGGGCGAACCTATGGGCTCCGTGGTCTAAAGAGGTCTAAAGATTATTATTATACAAAGGATTAAAAGAAGAAAACTTGCACGACATAAACTTATGTATAAAAAATTTAAATTTAAAGGCTAAACAGCGAAATCATACTAGAGAACAAGAATGTTTGAGGTTAAAGGCACATTATCATTAATTCGTACCAATACTATGTAGATGGTATTATATTGAGCTGGCAATTGCATTTTAATATAGTTATCAAAGGGGGGGGCTTTGAATACTTTGCCACGGGTCCCAGTTGTGCTACTACGCCACTGACAATGAAAATTTCCTGCAAAGAATCATGGGCAAAAACCATGAAGCTAGCGATAGGACTGCCACAGGTGGCCGACTTTATGACATACTTTCCTGTGTACATCTACCGTAATACGTTTACACACTGCAGAGAGCACATATTAAAAAACTTCAATACAAGTAACTTTGAAGAAGCATATCAACAATTTCACGAAACAAGCAATTTTCTTTCTCCAGTAAATGTTATCATCAGCTACGCTTGGTTCTTTGAGAAAGATCGCTACGACTGGAATATAGGAGTTTGCAGTGATTTGAATGTTTACAACAGCCGTTTACCCGAAGGCCACAAAATTCAGCAAAATGACACAGTTAATTGGAAATAAGCTGTTGAGTCAGCCTCAAACTGCTTACCATGGACATTTAAATGAAAATGATTCCTACAAGAGACTAATTCCAATTTCCTATTGTTTGTCAATAATGGAAGCTGCTGGTAGGAGTAAAGACATGAGCAAAAAATATTCACGGTCAGATGTCAATGAGTCAATCGCTTCAAATCAGATATGAACGGCCTTTTGGAAAGGCTTTTTATTCTCTATCCATGTATTGGAAATCACACTCATTATTACTTAGATGTCTTAGAACGTCATATCAAGAAAGTTGGTGTTGAAATCAAAGAAAACAAACGAAGAACGACATGGGATGACGTCACAACAGTTGATTCTATTGCCCGCAAAACAGGTGTAAACAGTTCGCCACATTGGCTACAACCACTTTCATTTTATATGAAGTCTCACATGAAATGGCCAGACATGCCTAATCTTGTCTTGAATCAGCCTTTACTTAGCTCAATATTAAACCGTTACTTTAGAGTCATTTGCTAATGTTTGAGTTGAGAAAACGAAAGCCCTTATCTGTGGAGACATCTTGTTTTCTTAAATTGACCAACAGATTTCAACCTTTCTTCTAAACCACCCTTAGCATACTCAAAGGTATTCACTTAGTAGGATAATTTTTGGTTTATCCAAGACACAAATCAATTGTTGCAACGACAAAGATGGAATATTCGGACCTACCTAAAGTGACACTGCGTTTGAAAGGGAGCCTGGTACCGAAACATATGTTAACATTCGTCATTATTACAACAAATTTGAAACACGCAAGAACAAGCAGAATTGATTTATAACTATAGGTTATCAATACACTACATGGAAATATTTCAGGCTTTGAGAAAATGACATTTTTTTATTAATAAGGTCAAAAACATAGATCAAATCTTCTCAGACAGGCTCCACTGCCATGTGAAGTTAATACCAAATTTGATTGAAGGTCGTTTCTCCTGTTCTTTTATTGTTTTTATTTCTTTCACATCAAATCCACTCGCAAACAACTACATTTTTCAATGGCTGTGCTGTTGAGGGAAAATTTTGTCACTGGTGCATGGATGAAATAAAAAACCTAAAAATACGATGAAGGAATTGCAAATACACACGTGAATTGTAACAGATTGACAATTGGACACCATTCAATCATTCAGGAAGATCTATCACCAGATCATCGTCGCCTTCGTATATACTATTGGGAAAACTATGAGACTCTGTTGATTCCTCATTGTCACTGCAAACAGATAAAGAGAATAATATCAGTATTCGTAGTTTCTCCACTCAATGTAAATGTAGGTGGTTTGCATGTTACGTCAAGACGTGTTTGATAGTCAAACACAAAAAAATATTTATCAATACTATTGTGGGAACCATTAGTCGTGTGCGAGCCACGTTTGATGACTCATTGGAGGTTGGTTGCAATAAATGGGTGGTATTGAAAGAATGCGGATTTGTTTTATCTTGAGCTTTTGAAAATTTTACTCGGAAACCTTACGGATTCACAAACAAAATAATCGCATTTTATTTAAGAAAAAAAATGATATTTTCTGTAATTGCACAGGCTTATGCAAACAGCAGAGACGTTTTGGAAAACTCGAGAGCTGATCAGCAAACACAGTACGAAACATGCTCAAGAGTCTTCACAAGCCTCTCCAGGATTTGCATAAGCCAGTGCGAACATGAAAAACATCTTTCATTTCTTTCATAAAATAACAATGTAAAACAGACAAATTCAAAACAAATGTTATAATTTTTTTCTCTAACATGTTGTGACGAATAGCTTATTTGCAAATTTTCTTACACTGATTCATTAATTGAGATCAGATCGATTAGCACAGGCTAATGTAAACTCAGATGTACACCAATCCTTGCACGCGTTCATTGTTGTTATTTTATAACTATTGCTAACCCTACATATCGTTTTCACCTGACGTCATTGCCGATATGTTTGTGTACCAATTAAAAGAATTTAATGAAGTTCTTTAGTATGCAACACCATTATGGCTGCTTCCGTCATTGTTATGATTCAACTGCTAAAGTGTAGAATTTGCATGATTCAGCAATATTTGATCCTCAAGGAGGCGTAAAACGTAATTGAACCGAGTTTCGTGTAATGGCTATAGCTGCAATAATCGTAAATCAATTGCATTTACACCTCTTTAGGGATCAATAACTGCTGATTCACGCAAATTCTAAATGACGGCTGATTTCAAAGATGTGCAGTTTTTTAAGCACCTTATAAATGGCAAAGCTTTTTTACCATTGAGTTTCATTTCGCATCTCGATTTTTGCTTATGAACATGGCCACTACATGGCTAAATAAGCATCAAGCACTGCCCTTGACACAAAATCTCACGTATTCCAAACATGCCTCCTAGCTCAATCATGAAAGGGTATACTGCTTCAATATGGTGCAATACTCAGATAAAATACGACAAGCAATGCGATTCACGGGTCGTTTCAAACTTGTCATGCATTGCTGATGACAGAAATGAAATTTCTTTTCAATTTCTTTTCATACCTAACTATATCGTCATCATTCATACTGAAGACATCCTGAGGTAATGTCGCAGATGTCTCTGGAAATTCTGTTGACTCTTGATTTCGCAATAAATGTAGTTCATTTAAATGAGCCTATTGGTTATGAAAAGCAATAGATAAATAATAAGTATCCCGACTTGCACTTAACTTCAGCGGTCAACCGTCATCCCCCCTCCTCTCTCTCACACACACACACACACACACACACACACAAAATGCTCAGCGATCCCTGGTTTAGAGAAGTGAAATTAAATCATAATGATGAAATAAAGAAAAAAAAAATCTTTCTTCTTAAAAATGTGTAGGGTACTCGGAGTGAAATCCATAGACACATATAGCAAAATATTTCATGCATATATTTATCAAACTCCTCACAAAATGCACTATATACACTCACAAGATCAGAGTGTAGCTGTCCATCAGTAGAAGGTAGAAGTTGGCTGGCCTGGTTTGAAGAATTGTCTTAAGGGAAACAAAAAATAGTCATGAGCGATGGCATACAGTGCCATATGTCAGACATCAGAGCCCACATAAGAGACGTTTGCAACAAAAACAACCATGTTTTCGGGACGCTTCTTGTTTCTTGTTTCTTTGTTAAAAAGAAACACTTGTTTTCAGCAGAGTCTTTTAATTCTTCCGAACATCATAAATCCCAAAATGCACAAAAACAAAAATAAAAATAAAATGTTCAAATTTTGCATTACCAAGTACTCAGAATTAAGATGACAAATGCAGTATTCATATATATATATACATATCCGGTCTTCTGTAGAAGAGGTTTTCGCAACATGTTTTCATAATATATTTTGACCATTTGGCCTATACAGCTATACACATACCTATATTTATAAACATGTATTGAAATGACTTACTCAGAATAATAAACTCGACAAACGTTCCCAAATTGCTGCATTTTACTTTGCTAAAATTATTGAAATCCAGATATCCTTTATAATGACCATATCACCGATAATCTCTCATACGCACATGCAAATCTTTTTATCATTTTTATGTGTTGATCAAAGTAAAACATACAAATGTAAACTCAGCTTTTCTGAAACATCTCTAGACTTTAAACCTTTTCATTTTTCATTTGTTTATCTAAGCTATACTATCGTGAAAACATAAGCTGGTTCCCAAAGCCAGCGTGTAAGAACTTAGAAAAATATATAGAATCCCAAATACTCCAATAGACTCCAACAAACCAAAACATTCCGTGGATTTAAATTCTTTGATCATGTTTCGAATTCACTAATTATTCGAATTTACTAATGAAATTCAAGTAGGAACAATGACATGTACTTCATATCAAGTGAAAATATGAATAATTTAAGCTACGCATGCAATCTTGTTTTGGTTAGAAAGATTATGGCACGATTTTAAACTTATTTCTGTAAGTAAGTGAACTACTTACTCTGTTTCGCTATTCGAATGACAGTTTTATGAGTGGTACAATACCCAGACTTCGCTCTCTTGCTAACATATTTCACACATTGCTTACCCTATAGCAAACAAAAAAATCATTGTAAGTCAACCGAATGAATTCACTTTATCTTAAGTCTACGTACAGTCATTCAGAACAATACTAGCTGTTTGTAATTTTAAGTGATTCAAACTACTTAACGAAAAATAAATTACAAAAAATATCGAGTTTGTAGCTAATGCATGAACCGAAAAACAAAACATTCTCAGGTGAACTTCTCACGAGTTGAAAAAACCCACTTGGGGGACGTAGTTTACTTAAAAGCAACCAGATTATAATCATAGATCTTTCAATTATTGCCATGTTTCAAAAGGAGCTTAAAGCTTGATAGTTGCTTCAACTTTATGTCTATCATTTCAACCTTCACAGCTCACAAACCTAGTTTGTTGATTTAATATATTTTGTGTCACATAGTCATGCAGGCTAACACACATATATGTAACACACATGATGCTCCTAACTATGTGTCAAGTCACAAGATGTCTGACTTTCGCATTCAAAAAGGACTTGTGCATTACGGCAACGTATATTTTCTTATATTATATTGCAACTACTCACATTTTCAGCAAATTTGCATCGAATTTGATTGTTGTTGTCAATCTTCTAATGAAATAAAAATGAGATAATTTTAATCATTACATACTTCTCTTCAATTGCCTGTTGTAATTTTAAATGCAGATCAGTAGCTCCACTCCCAAAGTAACGCAGACACGAGGAAAGTGGGCGATGAACGCAAGAGCAAGAAGCTGATTGTCCCCACGCAGCGTGAGAGTGGGCCTGGTGCCTAGTGGATATCATGCGACCTAGGAAGTGTGGGGCGATGTTCGAAATATGAGCACATTACGATCACGAACCCAAAGTGGAGCATGTCCAGGCACAGCGCTCACACAACCAAAGTTTTAAATGATGGCCGAAATGTGTTCGGTCGATAACACCGGATTTAGCTCCGTCGATAACGACGTTTTACCATTCACATAAGTGGCAGCACGTACAAATAACGTGAAAAAATTTTTTTTGAGACAACAGAATCTCGTACTTGACTATCTAAGCTTTCCTAACGTGATCATACACCGTCTTACTAATATGTTTTCGGGTAAAAAGTTGCTTGGTCAAGAAGTATTTTCCACCGGTCAGTGTCCGTTGACGACCGGCCGTTATTATTTTGAGCCCAGCACAGTAGTGTACAATTCAGTTCCTCAAAGAAACAATTGATCCTTATTAAAGCAAAAAACGTCTTGATTATCATTAGTTTGCTGTTGTATCATTTGAAGCATTTTGAATCCAGATTTAATTTTCATGAATTGCTTCATTGTAATAATGTGTTTATAAAGCCTGAACAACGAAATCATTACAAAAACAGAAAATGCTGAAAATACTTCACATGTTTTTACATACAGCGTCTTGTGATGAAGTTGCTTCTGAGCTTGGATCAACAGGAGCAGTGGACTGCTTTTTCGATCTGCAAAATTGACATAAAAACCTATATGAGAAGACTTCCATCAACAAACTTGCATGCAGCCTGTATTTCCCTGACGTTGCTGAGTAATTTTTTTCAAAATTTCATGAAAAGCAAAAGCTTTTATTCTAATTGAGCTATCCAACAGAATGAAACGTTAATTCAAAGATAGCAAAACTTTTATTTCCCTGAAGAAAACGTAATTAACATTCTAACGCGTTAAAAATTATTTAATTATCAATTATTGGTAGTTAATTATTACGCAACCAAGCACCAGCGGGGCTCCTACTAAAGCCTACATATAGTTGAATCAGTGGCATGGCTAGCTAGTTTATTTACTCCTGCAATTCAAACCACTCACACACAAAGCATGAGTAAACTTGATAGTTGGCACTGCAATTGAGCACACGACTACGGAGCCTTTGCGTGGAGAATTACTTTCCCATATACACACAGTGCACATGTTACAAAGATTTTAAAATTCTCAAAATAAATATTAGAGCCCAACAAATAATTTTGAGCATAGTCATAAACAATTTGGTTTTATGAAATTTATAAAAATAGTGACGTTTCGTCTTGACTCAAGACATCTTCAGAAATTATTCATCAGAAAATTAGACATCTTCTAAACTTATTTACTTAGCACATATTATACCTTTTTTCCTTGGGAGCACCGTCAACAGCAGCACTCTAAAAGTAATGAAAATGTGATTCTTACAATCAAACCATTAACATAGAAGGGATGATAAAAGCTATGAAGTAAAACAAAAAATGGCTTTCTGTACGAATAGTACACCTCTTGGCGAAGGACGTTTATTGCCAGTTTAATGAATCAAAATTCAAAAATTGAACTTTCGAAAAAGCATGATGGTGCGTCCATTTCATGTTAAAAGCGTTTATCAAGGTCATAGAAAATTGTTTGATTAATAATATGATGATACGGTTGGAAATGTTTGCTCATGCGCAAAGGAGTTAATTAGGACTAAGGATCCGTGGTAGTGCAGAGTTTGAAAAAACTGAATTTCATTTGTAAGTTGAATCTATCATAAAATGTTTCATACAATCATTTCATTTCTCAATGAACTCTCGTTCAATTTTGATTCATAAGTATAAGGAGAACATTCATCTAAATAATCAATTGTTGTCTTGTTGTTGACAATTTACATCAGTCAAAGCTTGGTCTTATCATAGAGTAGTAAGAACTGTGCAAACAGTCTTGGGTATTGGGAGGCATGGCTCAAATTGAATTTTTGTTTTCAAAATTTTTCTTTGGTCTACACAGGTACACGTGTACGAAAACTTTTTTTGATATGTCGAAAACATCTGATACTCAATCCCAAAAAAGATTAATGTAGTCTGTGTGTTGCACATATTGTTCTCATACCAATCACTCAACACCTAACAACACTACAAATTTGCCGAGCAACTTGAGATTAAAAATTTATATGATACGTAAATCTAACTTGTTGTAGCCCTTATTTTGAAAAAAAACTTGAATTCAGTGCCAACCTTTTGTTGTTCATCATCACTAGATGATACAGCAGTTTCTTCATCCTCTAGAAAATAGAAGTTGAATTCTTAGAACTGTTGCTAAAAAAGCCAGAGATTATTTAAAATGCTAAATAAATGGGATTCCCATACAAAACAAATTTGAGTTAAATTTGTCAATATTCTACATATACAAATGAAAATTTAATCAAACAACATACATCAAGCCAGCAAAAAGTTTCAGTCATTTGAAATGAAACTATCAATTACCTGACCTTTGATTCTAAATTGATATCAAAATTAATGAATTTGCTGTATGTATATGGCAGTTTAAAAGATAGGAAACAATGAGAAACAATTGGTTTTTGTTCCAAATGATGGATAATTTAAGGGCAGCTGAAGTTGGGTTGTTTGAATTGATAGAAAACCACAATTCTTACAAGTCTAAAATAATGCTATTCAAAACTGAAATCAGTTGAAATTTAATTACCAATAAAACAACAAAAAACAGATTGAAGTTCAATACCTGAGGAAAGAAAATCAAGTCCTTCAACTTGTAAAAGCTGATCAAGAAGAAAACTGAAAATACGAATATTACAAATGAATCAGTTTTTACAGACTCAATCAAATAATGACACCAATCAATAGATAACAGACACCTAGCATTTTTTTACAATTAAAAACAAGAATATTTCATCATAAGGAGGGGTTGGGGTATAACTGAATAATTTTAGAATAAAAACAAATAGACGTTATTACTTTACACTTTTTTAATGAAAAGGTGACTCAATAAAAACCTTTTGTCCTTTGATGCTCTTAAAAGTCTTCTTTGAGACCTTCGCAATTCTTCCTGAAAACTTTCTTGCTCCTTAAGCAATTAAGTTACACAAACACAATGTTTCATACTAAAGATGATGATATGCAAATTAAATGGCAACTATCTAAGAACAACACAAAATCTACTTTTTTTTGTAATATCAATGGTAGACAAAAAAAATAAGTATATTCACAAAACTTAACTCCCCAGGCTATTTCATGATGGTCATGCTGCAGCAATTTACATACATAGAGGAGAAATTTTAATTTTCGCTTCAAAATCCTGTACTTTTGTTTGTAAGTCGAGCCATGACTGCTCTCTGTGGGTGAAATGCCATTACCTAAACAAAAATTTTGCAAATTTTAATAATGGATGCCTACAAAAATAAACATGGAATAAGAAGATGAAGAGAGGGAGAAACTATCCTAGTGACTACAATCAGATTGAAAATTGAATGAGATAAACGCACATGAGCAAATTCGATTTGCCAAGTTAACAATTGTGCATGACAATAATTACGATTACCTGAATTCGTCGTAGATGGCATAATTTTACTCGCCATTTGAGGGAGTCGAGTCAAGACACAAAGATACTTGTAGTAAATTATCTACTTTAAAGGAAAGATAAAACAGAATTTTTATTACAAAAATGTTTGAGTCTATTAACAGTGGTTACTATAAAATGTGTGAATTTTGATCAATGAATGAAAACAGGAAAATATGCAATGCTTTATTGTTAACCGCTGACCATAATTATATCATATTCATATTCATGTAATAAAAATTAATGCCCAACATAAATTTCTGATTAGAGCCATAGCAATAGACCAAAAAAAACAAATTGTAAAATTAAATTTATTGTAACGTTTCGTCTTTACTCAAGACATAATTACTCAACGTTACTCGACGTTACAATAAATTTAATTTTACAATTTGTTTTTTTTTGGTCTATTTCTATGGCTCTAATCAGAACTTTATGTTGGACATTAATTTTTATTACACGAATCCGATTTCCGCTCGGCAAGTCTCTCGCTACTATTTTATATTCATATTCACGTTCAGTCGTTTCAATCAATCAGTTCAAGTCTTTCAATGGTATTACTGCATTAACCAATGGTATTACCGCATTAACCAATGGTATTACCGCATTAACCAATGGTATTACCGCATTAACCAATGGTATTACCACTTACTAGTGTGTATTGGTGTGTATTACATACATAATCACTTTGCGTGCTACAAAGGAAACCTCTTTAAGCTTTTGTGAGAGTAGAAAAAGAGCAGGAGTGTATTGGAGGGGGGTCTCGGAGGGGCTCAGCCCCCTTATTATAATTTTTCGTTAAAATTTACTCTAATATTTTTCGCCCTGCTGGTGATATATATCAGAGAGTTCCCCTTGTTAAAATTTAGGCAAAACACCCCTGAAAAAGAGTGGAAAATATCTAGTCACAATTTTGCTTTCCTATCAAACCAAGAGAAACCCATCTAGCACAAAGTTGATACGACGTTAGTATAACGTAATTTGGTTATAGCTGCGAAGCCATTATTGATCAAAAAACGCGAAAGCGCAAATCGCTATTTCTTTTTTGAGAAGCAACTGGAAAATTATTGGTACTCCTCGCGAACAGGATGCGTTCATGCGTGTCTTAGGTCTGTGAGTGTTAGATCGTGATTTACAATTATAGATATATTCACTTGACGTGCTGCTCCTAGCTTAATACCGGAAAAAAATTCAAGGAATTTAACACACAGTAATCTAGCAGACTATTTTTTATCATTTATACGTCTGTGTTTAAGTGTTTTATAGCACATAACATTTTGAATACACATCGACTGGATTAACGTAACGGATAACCAGTATGTGGGGGGAAAGGCGTCGATCACATAAATACCTATATTTTTACAAAATAATTCAAATATTTTTGCTTGCTTTCTATGAGGAATCATCAAAAATTTAGTCAAGCATTTGATGAATGTAGTAACACACTGTATGATGACTTTCAATAAAACGCGATAGTCTATCTATGACCCACCTTATTCGTAAATGGTTTTTAATATCGTAATATTTCCTTTCAATGAAAGTTATGATAATTTAATTACGTTAATTTGATCGTTTAAATAAATTAGAGAATTATCAGTGAGAATATTTTCCTACAAACACGCTTAACATTAGCAATACCATTCCTTATACAACGTCAGTATTCCACGTATCTCGTGCTTTATGAAGTTAAATATTTCATTCCTAAATTGACATCACACCCCCACCCAAAATAATAACATAATCGCATTTTAAACAAAATGAATGTGAAGATTGGTTACTGCTAAGTATAGCCTAGAATTTTGCGCATTAGGTCAATTTCCTCCAAAATAATTTTCGTACAAATTGCATGCTCGGAATGACACACCTCGGGTCTTTATAGGAAGTCTCCCCAGAAATTTCACCGAGCCATCTCAATTCACGCTTTATTTAGGTCTCATCTTCACCGTATCATTTTTGTGGCTTTCGAAATATTGACATCAGTCTCTTGACGTCTTTTCCTTCACAAATCGACAGCATAATGAAACGTAACAAAATTTATGTAGTATGAACATACCTTGGTCACATCATACCTATAAGACCTAATGCTTGCTGATAAAAAACACAGTTGCATGCCAAAAACTTCTACAAAATTCAAAATCTGCCTTAATTTCGAAAATATAAACGAGATATAAGACATACGTTATGAAAATGGTTTTATTTCCCATCATGTCATCTATACTTTACCGGACGCATGTTGCCATTTGTATTTTCACAATGATTTTGTGAATGAAGAACTTAAAAATCGCGTGTTGTCTTCATGGACAATAATGATGGCCAAGCTTTACTTGGAAATAAGGAGTCTTGTGTTAGAGTTATTCAGTGGTAAAAATAAGTAAATTTATTGAACACTTGTATATAACAAGCAAATCAGTTGTACTAATCTGGACAATGAATGCATTTTTTCTGTCAGAGATTAATCTTTCACATTGTCAGCATAATTAGAAATGATGATTGTTGGGCGATGGCTAGTTTCTTAGTCACGATAGTTTTCCTGTTTATTTTATCAGACACAAGCACAAGCGGCTCGCGTGTTATTTATATTAATTATGATTAACCTTTGTCATGTTCATCATCGCTAAGAAAAGCTCCAATTATATTATGGCATGTCCTGCACAGATTGAATTTGCGGTTATGCCTTTTAAATGCCGTCCACGAAAGTGACCAAAACAATTGGCCAGAAATAGTACCGAGGCATCTTCAAAAAACGATTCAAATAAATTTTATCAGTGACGTTTATAATTAAGGTTTGATAAGACCGCAAGCTGTGCTTAAAGGAACGGCACATCCTGGGCTCGGACTGTCCTAATCTTCATGGGTCAGAAAAGGTTAACCACCTTTGATGACGTGCATTCATGAAATTGTATTTATGCAGGCAGCTGAATCTGATTGAAAGCAAACTGTCAGAGAAAGAGAAAAGGAAAGAAGGAACAACGTGACTGGATTTCGCAAGTCCTGAGTGTTACAAACTATCATCAGCTATGGATTTAAAGAAGGTACAAAATTGACATTTTTCAGCCAGAAATCTTTTATCAATGTATACTTGTTTTTTTTTCATCATTTTGAACAAACTATTTAACCTTAAGTTTGATTTTTTCACTGCACTTAACGTAATTTTGTAGCTAAGCCTTTATAGTATTGTCATTGTGATTTGATTCCAGTTTAAGGAGATGTCTTCATGAGCTGGGATTCTATGATTCGAGATAATAAAAAGAGTCGCGCCTTTTCAGTCTTAAAAATTGTATATTAATTTACTAAACGCCTTGAAATATCGTTCTTCGAACAATTTTGTAAATAAAACGATCTAGACGTATAATTATGCACAAACTGAGAATAGAGTGAAATATTTCAAACAGATAAAAAGTTTAGGATCGTTTCAATTCGTTAAAAATTGACTAACACTAACTGAGTAAACCAGCTACTATCCGGGCTCATAAGTGCAGACAGCGCCTGATGATAAGCTTCCATTCCTCCGATTTGCACAGTTCGTTACAATATGTGTAAAAATAATCTTTTTGCAGCTGCTAGTTAAAGTTGAAAAAGAAGGAATTTCAGACATGATTTGTAATTAGTTGTAATCTGATATTTTTAGTATTTATTGATACTTTTAAACAATTTTAGAAAAAGCTGTTAGGAATTATCTTTATTGTGGCGAATATATTTCACCCCGCTGGATGTGCACCCGTATCTTTCAACTTCGAAGGTATTTGTTACTTACTAATAATGATTTTGTTCTTAGAAACAGAAGCAATTGAAACTTTATACAGAATAAATAATACAATATCAACAACAAAAATTTTGAGCACAATATAATTGGATGAATATTATAATTGCATCTTTACAGTACATCAATGGAACTTTTCAAGGAGCCATTGAAAGAACAGGTTCTTTTACCATTTATTAGGTATGGTGGTCTCTTGTCCTATTCCAACCGGGACATGTTTTGCACAGCCTGAGGACACGTGCTTTCAGAATGGTGATTGTTTTGCCGTACAAGGATATGCTGCCTTATGCTGTCCTCATCAGTGCAAGGGATTTAATGTTTGCAAGTCAATAAAACGTAGGCAACTATTCATTTTCTCAGGCCATTAGTGAATTATCTGTGTTTCTTTAGCATGAAGGAATAAGGTTTCCAGAAAACCAAAAATCAAAAGATGGATATATGATGCGATAGGCTCTTGTCCAACCTATTTTATTTTATTTATTTTATATTTAGTGCCAAAAATAAAATCAACCACGCAAAGACCAACGACAGCCCAGCAACCAACAACAACTCAATTACCAACGACAACCCAAAGACCAACAACAACCCAAAGACCAACGACAACCCAAAGACCAACGACAACCCAAAGACCAACAACAGCCCAAAGACCAACGACAACCCAAAGACCAACAACAATCCAAAGACTAACGACAACCCAAAGACCAACAACAACCCAAAGACCAACGACAACCCAAACACCAACGACAACCCAAAGACCAACGACAACCCAAAGACCAACGACAACTCAAAGACCAACGACAACCCAAAGACCAACGACAACTCAAAGACCAACGACAACCCAAAGACCAACGACAACCCAAAGACCAACGACAACCCAAAAGCCCACAACAACCCAATTGCCAACGACAACCCAAAAACCAAGAACAACTCAATCGCGAGCCACAACTCAATCAACAAAAACAATGACTCTAACGTCTCAACGTCTTACAACAATGCAAAAACCAACAATGACTAACAAACCAACCACAACTAAGAGGCTAATTACTACAAAACAACGACAGACAATTAAAACATTCCCTGTAACTAAAAGTCCAGCGTCGACTCAGCCAGCCACAAGCCCGTCAACGTTTACATCTGAGCCAAATATTTGCAGTACAAGCAGCCCTAAAGATATTTTGTTCATACTTGATGGCACTCGAAACTACCGAAAATACTGGTGGGAAACGAGGAAAGAATGGAAAAAAGTGAAGGCTTTTGTTAAAGATCTAGCCTTAGATCTGAATAATGGAAAGAACAGAATTGCTGTCATGCAATACGGCGGACTTATTTCTCCTAGAATGGCCATCGAGTTTTCGGCACAGTACGACATTGTCAATCGTATCGGTAGAATATCACTTCTTGGTGGAAGACAAAGAATGACTCACAAAGCTTTAGCACTAGCAAGCAACAAGGTCATTGAGTTTCACTATATTGCTTTTTTCTGCAGGCACTCAATTTGAGCCAATTGACATTCCCTTGACTTTAAATAACCATAATTAGGGGGTGTTGCAAATTATCGAATGATTTCCCCGACGATTATCTTCTTATATCACGCATTTGAGTTCAACAACTCGAAGAATCTTGAAGATTTTAAGAAATTTAGAATTCTTAATTTTGGGGTTTTCGGGTTTTGAGTTGCATGTGAGGAGCATTGTGTAGAAGGATGCAAGTCAAACAATAGGTCAACTTTTAAGAATTCATAAACCAAACAAACTCTTAGTTATCTCAACCTTTTAAGGTCTGGTCGATTTTTTCAATTAAATTTCAGAATTCAGAAAAATGGCTTGGGGGGTGGATGAGACACATATGACCTGACAGCTTACGAAAGGTTGTAAACCTTTTAGAAACTAATTAAATTTCCTTCATTTCAGTTTTATGAGCTGAACTCTATTTACGAGCGTTCAGATGCGAGCGATATCATTGTACTGATTACGCGTGGCACATCATCTGATATTACACAAGCCGTTTCCGAGATCAAAATGCTGAAGCATAGAATGGTTCGAGTCCTTGCAGTTGGAATAGGATCCTATCCACAATACTTAAAAAGTTCTCTGCAGAAATTTTCATCGTTCAATCAAGACGCGATTGGAAGCAAGTACAGTGATCTCAGCAACAGAAAAATGGACGTTCTTGAAAGAATATGTTCCCCAGTCTATTTACCAGCATGTAAGTTTACAACTCGTAATTTATAGATGCCGAATCATCTTTCCCACAGATTATTTTCAAATCTTATTCCCCCCTCTCAATCCCAGACTATTATTCAAAAGTCACGTGTAAAAACAAACGTTCACCACGATAATCAATTATCATAGCACCGTCAATTTGTCACAAGAAAAAGTACGACGTCAGTTTCCTTCTTGACGGATCAAGAAGCATTCGCGAAAGTGATTTTCTCAAAAAGAAACAATTCCTTCGGCACGTTTTCTATTTACTAAAGTCGCCTTCTTCTCAACTAAATTTGGGACTGATGCAATTCAGCATGATGAAGAAATTTCAAGAAGTTTTTCCTCTCGAGAAGCATTCTTTTAACGAAGAAATCAAAGCACTGGACGAAATGGAGTTTCACGCAGGAAGCACAACGATGTTAGGCGATGCTCTCGAACGAGTTGAACAAAACGTAAGTCAGAACAATATTGATGCATGACTATCGATATACATGTTGTAATCATCTGGAGTTTAGTATTCAAATTGACTGACGCAACTTACATCTGTACGTAGGTTTTTAATGGTGAAGGTGGTGATCGTCCTGATGTTAAAAACGTACTGGTGATTTTAACGACGGCGAAGCTCACGATATATGGACTGCATTCAGAAAAGCAACCAACTTGAAAAAGAATAACGTTCGAATAATTGCAATCACGGTTAACAAGTATAATGAAGTACCCAGTAATCTTAAAAAAATAGCCAGTTATCCTAAATATGCGTTGGCCATTCGAATGGATAACATCGCATTTTATGCTGAAAAGCTGGCGTCGTTGATTTGTCAAGCGAATCAGTTGTAAAGACCTTCACGAGCAAGCGATCTTTCAGTTGCAGAAACACCTCGACAAAAAGGCAGAACGAAAACATAGTAGAACTCTTGTTGTAAAAGGTATATTGCATCTAATCGAAAAAAACGATGTAAAAGGCTAAAGCACTTTTTTTCGACAAAATCAGGAAAACGCGAATGGAGAAATTTTTGCAACACTTGATGAAACTAATTATGAAAAATAGCAACAGTGAGCGCAAAATTTATTGTAAAATTTCTTTGTCTGTATGACATGTCATGAAATGAAATATATTTATTTATTAACAGCATGAATATACTTCAGATCGAAAAAATGGCAAACACTTCAGTCTCTAAAAAAAATACACGAACACACAAATAGAAGTACACAAATACAAGTACAACACACGAACACAAATAGAAGTGCGACATGGCTGGCAGAATCTGGCGTCCTGTTCGATGCTTTTCCCCTGCCATGGGAAGCTTAGCTAAATACCAGAGAGAACAGAAATTTCTACTTTGCTGATTTTTTGGGAAAGTAATAGTCAGCTGGCTTGATTTCTCACCCATTTTTGATAGGTCGCTAAAACATGGGGCCTCAGTCCTCTGTTGGTTGAGTGAGCTAATGGAATCAGAAGTTGAGAAAGTGGAATCTTGTAATTCTGATAATTCGTTGTTAGTTATATGAGTTGGATTGGTATCTGGGTTCATATCAAAGCGCTTAAAATATTTTGCACAAAATATGATACGCGTGTTGCAAAAATGACCTCTCTCATTACGAACCCTCGAAACTTTCCAACATTAGCCAATTATAACCTTAAAAGTAGGTAAGATCGCGTACATATGTGCAATCTGGCATTTACATGACCACATGAAATGTTACATGTTTTTAAATGATGATCGTCCAGGTTAATAAAGTCCTGAGAAGGACTGTTTTTGTAGTTGTTGACTGACGTTTCGACAACCTTGGCGGTAGTCATCTTCAGAGTCAAAAAAGTTTTTTGACGACACCAAATCAATTCCATACATTCAGCGTTGACAATTTTACACAGACAAATAAAAAGTTAGACACATCATAAACCCATATCAACAACTTCATTAAACTTTCAGAACGATGTAAACATTATACAGTTATGAATTAAAATATAACATAAAAGAAAAAATGAATGGTTCTATCAACCATTCTATCAATGGTACTATCAACCATTCTATCAAAACTAAAATATCTTGCTATTTGATTATGCTCTCGAAAACGCAGTTGTCTAAAGGTGTTTAGGCATTTCCAAACAATCGGTTTTGCGTACACTCCGCATATATAAAAATACCAAAAATTTAACATTTTTTTAGGTACAAGTATGAACATTATCAAGGAATGTTAAGAAAATGGAAATCTTACTACCTATATACTCTATAACTATATACAACGTATCGCAATATAAAAACTTCCACAACAGCAGCTGTTTTATGTTGACTTGTAGTAAAAGGAGCCATCTTCGTGTATATATACGAGGAGAATGATTGCATATGTTGAGGAGAAAATGCCAGAGGTTCACAACAAAACTCTTCACTCCATTTTTGTGAATGCATTCGTCAAAACATTCGTTGGTCGATGCTTTTTTCATTATTTTACGCTTTTTACTCAAAACTAGATTATTGTAGCTCTTCAAAGATTTAACAACGAAAGTTTTTAAAGGTTTTACTTAGTGTCATGTAGAAAACTTGTGAGCTGGAACTGGTCTTTGAAGAAAAAAATATCTAAAAGCAATATCAAAATGTTAATCTTCATTTACAACATTCTTCAACCATATTTAGCAAATCCAGAAGATTCTCTTTTCAGCTATAATGGTAGATTTCCTTAAGAAAAGTGCATTTTTAACTATACTGGCGAATTTCCTTAAGAAAAGTGTATTTTTAACTATACTGGCGAATTTCCATAAGAGAAGTGCATTTTCGACTATACTGGTGAATTTTCCACACACCTTCTCATTTCTTTCACAAAGAAATGTAAAAGCTTGAACTTTTTTATGCATAAACACTCCGTCCAAATGTCCAGTTTGTACAGAACGTACTTCAATAGCTTTCTCCCCAACCCATAACCTGTCCAGAACCGACGTGAGCTGAAATTAATAATACGAACTATAAAATAAACACAATGAAACACGTGCACTGATTGGTCTAGAGCTGATTTGCATTAGCCAGTGCAAAACACATCTGAGCCCAACCAATCAAATCAATCATAACAATCAATCAGTCAAAGAGAAATTGATTATGAACACATTTTAGAGCAAAAATTAAATGTTTGTCTTTTTCGCATTATTTCATTTTATTAAAGAAATAAAAAGATGCTTTTCGTGTTAACACTGGCTTATACAAACCTCGGAGACGTTTGTAAGAACTCTGGAGCAGGTGCAACCCTCGACCTTCGGTCTCGGGCTTGCACTGATATGCTCTCGATTTCTCCCAAAGGTCTCCTCAGTTTGCATAAGCCTGTGCAAACACAGTAAACATCTTTTATTTCTTAAATAAAGAATGGTGTTTAAGGTAAATAAAAGTACCATTTACTGTATATTATAAAGGAAAAACTACGTCATGAACATGAAGTAATCCACCTTTCCGACGGTAAACACACGTCTCAAAAAATACGAGATCAAATTACAAAATTAAGATAGCCAAATGGTCGGACATGGTATTGTATATGTAGAATAGTGGAAACAAATAGAAAGAAGATGCTCTTGGGGCATTTGTAAATCTTATTTTAGATATTCAGAACAACTAATTATAAAGGCAAAAGGTGCAAGAGTGAATAAAAACCATTTTCTGTCAAATCAAAGGAAAGCTTGGATATGACATGCAATATAAATGCAGATACAAAGTAATGGAGAAAAATAAAAATATCTCTAACATTATCACAAAGTGTTGATTGGTTTGATACGCATTTGTCAAAACAAGCTTAAGAAGCCAAAAATATATGATTAAAAATTTGCTATGCCCATATACAAGCACCAATTTCAGAGCTCGCTCCGTCACAAATTAATTGAGAATCAATTCTCAGCATGTGTAGTCAACTCCATCAACTCTTCAAGTTCATGGTCATGGCAACGACCAACTGCATCTACTAGCACCGATTTTGAAGTAAATAGCATGCCTAGTAACAATTTAATAGAGAAATCATCTGCGCATGAGCTCCAGCATGCGCAGTCCACTCGACTGATTGTTCATAGTTATGGCAACGACTAACTGTATGTACTTGCACTACTTTCATGGCAATTAGCTCACTTAGTCGCAAATTATCAAAGAAATCATCTGGGCATGCGTAGTAGTGACTTTAATAATACCACAACTTTCGTAAGCTTTGAATTTATGTATATATATGTATATATATATAAAGCTAAAACTTCATGGAGTAGATGTCAACTAGCAGTGGAAACTGGGTGCGATTAGGTATGCAGTGGCTTAGGGCCCAGACTTCGGTCGCGACCGCACTCTCCCTGCGTACCCCGAGCAAGGCCTATCGCAGGTGATCTCGAGGTCTGATGGGCGGAAGCATGCTACGTATTGGCATCCCCAAGCAGGATAGCGTGGAGGGGCCGAAATCTCCTACCAAAACGTTAACATGCGGCTTTCTACTGCCTTACGCTTAAGAAGGTATCGGGAGGCATGGACCGAAAACGGGGTTTTTTGCTTTCGAATTTTATCTTTTTGTTTATTTTAAAAGAGTTCTTCTCATAAAATAAACCAAGTATGCTTTAATTAACTTCTTCTGACACTGTGCCTTTTTCTAACACTTATAATTTAAGACAACCTTCAACATGTCTTATACAATTTTTATCGGTTTATATCTTTCTGATTTAACTCTCTCATTTACTGTTTCTCATGCATCACGAGCAAACCATCCATGGCTTCATGGCAAACAAAGATTGTCTGGTTCCCTTAATCAACATGCGACGCTCTAGTGCTCAACTATTCCGGGGTATCGGGAGGTATGGACCGAAAACGGGATTTTTGTTTTCAAAATTTGTCTTTTCTTTACAAGAATTCTTCTCATAAAAAAAACCCAGAACCCAGAACATCCAAGGATAGTGCAAAGGTTTAAGCAACTTCTGCCTTTTTGACTTATAATTTAAACCAACCCTAAGCATGTTTATACCTTTTTTACTTGTTATCTTTTACAATGTAATTTTCAAAACTCTCTCGTGATGAACGAGAGCCTCCTTATACAATATGACTCTCGCATCATCTACGATAACATCATGGGCTTCATAGAAAAAAGGGATTGGCTGTTTTTATACTAGAGACGCATATTGCGTCTGGACGCACAATGCGTAATCTTTATTATTCATCTAGTATAAAAAGGCGAGGAATTATCCAACGAAGTATCAGACGAACAACTTGATAACTGTGCGAAAAACTTATTAACCGCTTGCCAATGTAGCCTAATCAAAATCTTATTCTAAAATTGTTGAAAAAGTAGATATCAGTTGAAGCTACAACAAGTAAACCCGATCGAGAACTTCAAACACATAATATAAATTCTCACCAACAGCATGAGGCGTTTCACCCCACTGCATGACAGCATGTTTTACTAAACTGCCAGAATTGTTCACATAAACACCTTCATCTACAAGAAAGATTATGGTGTCAAATAAATCTGTACTTATTAACTCTTTAGAAGAAATAGTTTTATGTACGTATAACATAAGAACTATATCATTTGCAACTATGACATTAAGATCTTAGATCTCATCCATAAAGTAATGGGAAAGAGATTGTTAGAACTATCATAAATTCATAATTGAGCTTTTTTGCTTACTGTTGAAACAAAGCAGCAATTCTCGTCCGTTAGATTCTAAAAAATCAAAATCATATACGACAAAATGTTCCGATAAGTATGGCTGTATTTAAAGTAACGCGCATAGAAACACGATAATTTCTTTTGTTAGCTATAAACTGTGTTCAGTTAGACAAACAATATGTTTAAAAAACTAGAGATTATACAGTAGTTAATGCATTATGAAAAACGCAGTATCCTCTAATAAATTACCTGGAAGAGGGATTATGGCATGTGCCTGAAAATTTTCGGTCAACTGAAAAATACAAAAATTACTGATCTCTGCGGTGCCGGTGCAGTGCTCTAATCAACTGAGCTATGAATTCACACTGTGGAGAGCAGGTCAATTTGTTGGGCTCATGTTTTCCCGTGAAAGGAATGTAATATGAAAGATTGTTATATGCAGTGCGGTGTTTGAAATTGAATGAAGATATGATCTTCGCACTTTGCTGGACAATTTAAGCAATTGTCAACGAGATCCCGTTGAGTCACCTGAATTTTTCAGGTTCATGAGACAATTGCTTAAATTGTCCAGAAAAGTGCGAAGATCATATCTTCATTCAATTTCAAACACCGCACTGCATATAACAATCTTTCATATTACATGGACTTTTATTGTCATATAAACTCGATGACTTACGGACAATGGACATAACAATAATCTGCTACGAATATCACAATTAAAATACCCATGTACTATACACGTACATCAAATACATACTGCTAACATTGAACTATATTAAATTGTTTTATTCTAAACGCTATGCATTTCCTATCACAGATAACTTAGGGCAGGTAGGATTTTTTTTTCAAAAACAAATACACTCACATGTGATGGTATGTACAAATCGTAAACTGATGCCGAATCAAGATCAACACCATGAAAACCTATAACACAAAAAATGGTTGATCGGGGATGTGCCATCATGCAAAATAATCGCAATAAAAGTCGCTTTTACTACAATTTCTAATGTACGTGAAATGTTAAAGATGCGTGAAAGGTAGGGTAGTTGTAAACGTAATATTTTTCATAAACTTTTCCTACACTTCCAAAACCATAAACAGACCTTTTGTTGAGGAACTTGTTGAGAGAAATTTGAAGCACAGGAAAGACAACGGCAATACGTACTTACATTAAAAGATGTAAGGGATGATAACTCTTACATTTTACGGAAAAACGTCGCTAGATTATAACCAAACGATAATCTCATTAACAAACTTCAATCAAAACTTACCACTTTCAGAAGCATATATGACCTTTAATCTGCTCTGATCGTTCTCAACTGTCATGTTTACTTTTACAGGTCTCGGAACAAGGTTCGAAAAAGACTATTTAACGACAATAAATACCAGTATGAAAGTCGTATGTAGATGAAAAGTACAAAACAGAGACAACAAGAACAACATATAAAAAATGGTCATACCTTAAAAGCCATGAACTTATGATAAGGTTTCGGTGCCCAGGCATAAACCTCAATTTTGTCTTGCACAGCTATAGACAAGAATTTGATGCGGTGAAAGTTAACTGAAATAAAAGAAGCGAATTTTGTATTCCAGTGAACAAAATTTGTCGCTTACCAACAGAGGAGAGAGCGGCATCCCGGTATAAGTTTGTTTATTGTATATTTATTGGAGTGGCCAAGTCATACAACTCAATTGTATGTTACCATATTGAAAGCTGTATTATTTTAGTTTGCTGTGAATGAACACTAGCCAAATGAACGCACAGACAATGAAAAGCTGCTGTATAAGAAGGGTTTTAATGTCTGCCTCGATTTCATTTCATTGAACTGTCTCAATGTCTATGTATTAATTATAAATGTCTTCTTTTTCAACTACTTTGATTAATCCATCCATACATATGTATACTTACCAACTTTATAGTGTGTACAACCTTCAAGATCACCAACGGTTACATAACCACGTAATCTATTTTTGTCCGCCTACAAATTGATAAAAAAAGTTTAACAAATTCAATATGAGAATACAAAGGCCTCAGACAAACATGGCGCCTTGTCTAATCAAGAGAAATATTATAAAAAGTGTTACAGAAAATTCAATATAGGCAACATACTTCGTCTGCTTTTACGATTTTACTCTTCAACCACGATAAATAATACACTCTCAATTTATTCGTTTTCCCTGTTACAAATACATTGAATTTTTACACGCAATAATGTGTTCAAACAAATAATTTTTTACAAGCAGTTACAGAAAATGAAAATTTATACATGATATGAACTAGTTACACATTTTCATTCCGAAAATGGTACAGGAAACATGCATGTTTCACGTGACAGTCTTACCACTTATGCTTGTTAAAACATTTATTCCCTCAAGAACATCAATTTGCTCAAATCTTCGCCTTGATACCATGGTGAATACTAAAACGCAAGGAAAACATAATACAGCTCACCATTATTCATTTGCTGTTGAACGGAAATCATTTAAGATACACAACCTTTTCCATTGCCACTTCTGTCAAGTAAAAACAGTCCATTTTCTGTTCCAATGAGAAGATTTACACCTTAAATAAAACGTTAAAACATTAATACACCATTATGACAATATGAAAGTCCAGCAAGACGCTTTTTGTCATTCATATTCTATAAATCGATAAAGGTGCATATAGAATATAATTTTTAGAGGCCCACAGGTTGATGAAGCAGAACATACATTGTCTGGTTGAACAAGCATCGTAATTTGCCCATTGAAATATCTTGAGTTGCTTACTTTTTGAAATCTTCATGTACATAAAGGGATGCCCAGTTGAAAAAGTCGTAAAGTATCTCTAGCCATGTGACTAGTATATGTTCAATACACACTTTTGATTGAATTACTGATTGAACGAATAAAAATTTATTCACACACACTGATCTCATGCAACATTGCGTTGACTTTCAACCGATTAAGAATAAGGCAAGGAGTCGTACACCAACATCATTAAAATTTGTATAAAGCAACTTTAATAAAATTAAGCGCAGCTTTATCATGTTATTTCTTGGCTTTTGGTTGACATGAATGAAAACACACAATGTAAAAGAAGATGACTGAACTTACCCCAAAGCGCGCCGCAGAGAATTTCAGATCGGAACTTGTATTTATATTTTTCAATTTTAGGCATCTAATGGAAAAGTGAAATGATCTCGATTTACAAGGTACGTACGTATACTAGATGTTTCTCGTGTTGTAGCAAATATTTTATAATTACGCACGGTTGAGTCATCGTAATAAGACGCTGTTCTTTCCGGTGTAACATTGACAGTAACTTCAGCGGGATCTTGTTGTCGATTGCCAAATACGAAGGATTTTGAAGACTTCCTTAATTTCTTATCATCCATATATGACGAAGACGATGAAATAGAATCGTCTGATATGGACTGATCGTCGACATCGTCTTTCTGTTTCGATTTATTTCTCTTATCTTTCTCCTGTAAAAATAACATACATTCATGTTAGTGTACCATATTCTGCGACTACAATCTGTGACCATGCTCTGTGACCACAATCTGTGACTAAATTCTATGACCACATTCTGTGACCACACTCTGTGACCACAATCTGTGACCATACTTTGCGACAACAATCTTTGACCACATTCTGTGACCACCTTCCGTGACCATACTCTGACCACACACTTTCAACAAACTTCTTTGACCAAACTATGTGATCACACTAGGTGACCACATTCCGTGACCATACTCTGACCACACACTTTCAACAAACTTCTTTGACCAAACTCTGTGATCACACTAGGTGACCACATTCCGTGACCATACTCTGACCACACACTTTCAACAAACTTCTTTGACCAAACTCTGTGATCACACTAGGTGACCACATTCCGTGACCATACTCTGACCACACACTTTTCAACAAACTTCTTTGACCAAACTCTGTGATCACACTAGGTGACCACATTCCGTGACCATACTCTGACCACACACTTTCAACAAACTTCTTTGACCAAACTCTATGATCACACTAGGTGACCACATTCCGTGACCATACTCTGACCACACACTTTTCAACAAACTTCTTTGACCAAACTCTGTGATCACACTAGGTGTGACCACATTCCGTGACCATACTCTGACCACATACTTTCAACAAACTTCTTTGACCAAACTCTGTCATAACATTCTGTGACCACCTTCTGTGACCATACTCTGTGATCGTACTTCAGTAAGATGTATTTAATATTTACATTCAATTTCTGGTACAAGAAAAATTTAAATCACATATAGCACACAGACTTGCCTATGTTCATTTTCAACTCTCTATGCTGCAATTCATAACACGATCTTACCTTGAGTTCTTTCAGCTGTCTTTCGGGCAAAACGTCAGGCAAACTACCAACAAACGAGGTTGGAGTCTGTCCACTTTCACCAAAGCTTGTCGAGGACGATCCAGACTAAGAGCGATACCAAAAAAATTAATGCACGCGGTTACACGAAACACGTCACTCAAAAGACAAGTCAGCTGTGCGAAACCCATAAGCCACAAGATAAATCAGATTATTGAAGCACATTGCCATGAAGGTAAGTCAGCTGTGCAAAGCTTGACATTCGCCCTCCCCCCCTAATGATGATAAAATTCCATCTCTAGGAACTCAGTGTGAAACTCAGCATGAATCTCAGTGTGAAACTCAGCATGAAACTATGTGAAATATTTATTTAGCATAACCAACCAAAAAACGATATTTGCAAATTTACGTATCCGACTAGCTTAGAAAACCTCTATATGACATTTATTTAGCCAACGCGTAAACCATTCGATTTATCGTTATTACGGCACAGCGGATTTTAGTTTCAATAAATGAAGTGCACATGCTAGTCAGTGTTTTTCTTACCAGATCATGCCTGATGAGCGTTGACTCTCCCACCTGCTTTATATACTAACCAAATTAAGAACCGGAGGGAGTGTTTAAGGCACAAAAATTGCATGTACGGTCACACTGATGCCAGTAGCAGACAAACAAACAATGGCCGTTAAAAATATTTCTTGTCGTTTCGAAAATATTTAGGAAAGTATATCGATTAAATTTGGGAGTTTTAAGTTCTGAAATTTCTACATGCACAACACAATATGACATAGCCTCCTAGATCAACTTCACAAGGGCTTCACGGAAAAATGAATCATAAAGCAGAAGTGTTTTGTTCATGACGAGCGTGATTACATTTTATGAAACATATCAAACATAGACATGATATCTTATCAAAGCCATGATATATAGCTACTGACAAGTCAAAAATCAGGTCACGCCACCTCAATATAACGGCAAAAGTATGCACGTTTACATTGTAATGTTTAAAGCACTTTCAATTGAATAATCATCACACAAACATTACATGCTTACTATATATTGCCTTCATACAGCATATATACTCACAATTGAATCATCGTCGTCGTCTTTCGTAAAATGTCCGGAATCATCTAGTTTCGATCCTGAAAAATACCATTGAAAACAACCGTAAGTAGACGAACAGGAAAACATGATTTTCGATAGTGCTCCGTAATTGAAAAGATATCGACGTTCATTGTCTTGTATATTATCCAATGAAGAAACATGATAATCTGCATTGAAACTTGGCAATGATACCGCTAAAATACTCACGTTGAAGCTGTCTTGATATTTTTATAGTTTCGTCCGAGTACTCCTCTCTAAGGGATGAGAGCATATCATTTTTTCACTCCGTAGGAGTCACTTTATTGAAATAGACTTAATATGCTTCGCGTCATAGAAATATTGCAGAATACATAAAATATGGTACAATATAGTACGTGGAGGTGAAGTAAGGTACAGTACAGTACAGAGTAATACATCATGCCATCTACCTAGAGCCTTTTGATTGACTTGCGTCCAATGTTCGATCACTGTATTCTATATCACTGTCCGCATCTTGAGCAATCTACATCAGCACAAAAAAACAAGAATTAACAAGAAATTCTTGTTCGTGTTTCCTCGCGAAATTTCCTTTTATGTATCTTCGAAAATTTAGCCAAAACAACAGCACACCCAATGGAAATGCTTAGATTTAAATGTCGCAAATAACTTCAATTAACGGAAACATTCAGGTAAAAAAAAAGATTTAAATGTCGCAAATAACTTCAATTAACGGAAACATTCAGGTAAAAAAAAAGATTTAAATGTCGCAAATAACTTCAATTAACGGAAAAATTCAGGTAAAAAAAAGATTTAAATGTCGCAAATAACTTCAATTAACGGAAACATTCAGGTAAAAAAAAAGAAAAGTAAGATTTTGAAATTTACAATTCAGTCGTGAAAAGTCGTGAAATGATCAAGGTTTTAAATTTAGCATTCAAGGTTATTTTCCAAAGTTGATTATGGATGTCTTCTAATCCCGCGCCTAACCATGCACTATTAAAGTAACATGAGTCCAAAGGCAACCAATAATTTTATGAGAGAGGGAGTTCAAAATTCCATAACACTGAAAATAATGGGGAAAATACGATTATAATGTTGTTTGTAATCACCCTTTTTGAAAACTGACATGTTGTGGATTGGCCTGAACTATTCAGATCAAGACATCTTCAATGTATGAACAGAAGTTGAAAGCAGGGCATCTAGTTGATGCACGAAAAGTGCTAAAGTTTTCATTGATAAATCTCCTCAATATTTTAATAGTAGGCAAGATAGTTACAGCGTCAATAACGATTGTAATACAGCTTACTCAGCTCGCATTACCTGTGCACTAGTACTGCCATGTCTTGAATAACGCCGAGGTTCTGCTTGAAGACCTAAATTACACAACAACATGAAATCTCTATGCAGCCAAATGCACAAAATTTTTGCAGTTCAATTTTAGAACATTATCTTGAAGTACAACCTCAAAGACAATTCAATGTACACAGCTACTGTGAAATAATTTGATAAGCTGATGTTGCCCATAATTGGATTTATTCACGTTACTCGTTTATGATACAAGTTATATTTTAAAATAAATACGTTAAAACGCGTACAGTGATTGGTCAATAGCCGTGATTGCATTGGCCTGTGCAAACCGACCTCAGCTAAACCAGTCAATTCAATCAACCAATCAAAGAGAATTTGATTTGATATTTAAAGGAAATTGAAAACGTTTGCTTGAAATTTGTCTGTTTCGCATTATTGTTATTTTATAAAAGAAATAAAAGATGTTTTCGTGTTTGCACTGGCTTATGCAAACCTTCGAGACGTTTGTGACAACTCTCGAGCACGTGCTGCAACCTTCGATCTCGGGCTTGCACTGATCTGCTCTAAAATTCTCCCAAAGGTCTCCTCGGTTTGCATAAGCCCGTGCAAACACAGTAAACATCTTTTAATTCTTAAAGGCTGATTCCATTCAGTGTAAATTGTCGCGAGATCGACTTTTTGCGATCACTTTCTTTTGAATTGTGTGCAGCAGTGTAAAACTGTTCCGGTCGAGAGCTTACAATTGAAAAGAAAGTGATCGGAAAAAGTCGATCGCTTGACAATTTTCACTGAATGGAAATCAGCCTTAAGAGGTACATGCTGAAAAGTTTGCATTGTACAGAAGCAAGTCAACACGTTGTCAATAAGTTTGCACGCGTCAACAGGTTCAAGGCTCAAAAACAAACACATTCATTTATGGCAAACACTTTAACATTGATTCATAATAAATGTACGTACCTTGTACTTCAACGTTGTAACTTCCTCCCTGCATCAGAGTAAGATTTCTTCGTAACGTGGTTGACTCGCCGCCATTCCTAACGAAAAAATATAAGCTTGGATAAACGGACGTTTTGTGAGAACGGCGCAGCCTACGCTCAACGTTGAGGACTTTTAACTGACAAATATTTTGCTAAACATTTTAATCAAATTAAATTTGTCAAGAGATCACTCCTTATAAAGAAATAAGCAGACAAACATTCTACATACTACATATTTTTACTAAATGCTTTTCTTCGTGGTATGTTTATGATAGATCTGGTTTCTTTTCCCAAATGCTAATATTTCTTTTTCTTATTTGTTAAATAGATGTATAATGTTGATAAACTGTGATAAATTCGATTTTGAGAAGTCCTCTACGAGATAAGTAAGCTGTCTCATTAAAGTTGAGCCTGAACACTGCAAATTATCGTTATTATTGCTGCGAAGGCAAAACTTTCACGCACACTTCACAAATGTTGATTGTGCATAATGAGATTATGCAGCAAGAATAATTGAAATAATCAGGTTGTCGTGTGTGTACAATTCTTACCCCATATCATCAGCAATCGCTCTGGCCAGTTGTGTATCGTCCTCTTCATCACTTCCAGAGAAAGTAAAGTCGTCTTCGGGATCAACTGCAATGAAATTTTTAATCACTTAACAGAAGTGGAACGTCTGACACGTATGTAATTTAAATTCAAACAAACAAAAAAGATGTCGAGAAAAACATTTAAAGAGGCTGGAAAATTAAAGTACTTATAACGTTATTCAAAAACTTGTAAATATGTTTCGGGTTAATGCGTATTCCCTGAGCTATATAACAGCTCAAATAGAGATTTTGGAAAAAAAGAAGCAAACACTGGAGGACTGGGAACCAGGAATACATCTGTGGAAATTAGTTTATGTTACAAGATACTTGTCGTATACTTTCACAGTGTTTCAACAGTAATAAACAAGGCATGTTTCGAAAAAAAAACTCCACGACAATGCATAATCTACAAATTGGTGTTGAAAGTGTATTCCTGGGATCCAGGACTTTGGGTGCGCTTCACCTGTGTTTAATCTGTTACATTTTTGGAAATATTTTAGTACGTAAAAACTAATATCGAAGTTTTTAACTAATATTTTGAGATCTTCCATAGTCAATAAAAATCAAAAATGCAGTCACAAGCACTTTCAAAAACAAGAGCATTAATAGGATGATCAAAGTGTACAGGTGACTGTGCACCGACTTCAAATATGTTTGACATTACATTATGATAACACGTAAGCAAAATGGATTAAAAACTAAGTGGAAGCACTTACTTCGTCTCTTTCTCATTCGATCAATAAAGTCTTTCAATTCGATTCGAATCTTTCTCTCGTTAATTTTCATATCGCGAACAAATTCGTGCTGCAAGATATGCGAAGACAGTAAAAAAAATTAATATGACGAAATGTTAAAGATTTAGAAATGAAAAAGGTGCAACACGTTTTAAAATTAATATTGCCGGTTCTCGAACAAACTGATCATAAAAACAACATGAGATTTTAACGACAATTTTGCAAAATATATTTTGACAAAAATTTGACAACATCAACTGGTCCCAGGCCAACCTGTTTGTTTTTCAGCAAAATAAATTTACCAACTGCCAGAGTCGGATACTGGAGGAGGCGGCGGGGGGGAAGGGGTTGGGTTGTGTTGCATCCCCCAAATTAAACTCATCTGTTCAAATTTTCAAATTAAATCATTGACTCGTTTTGCCACCCCCCCCCCCACAATATACAATTATCAAAGAATATAATATCAATATCAAATACAAATACAAATATCAAATAATAAAATTTATTTATCTATAGCATTTACGTACATAGCAGGGGTTTTGGAATATCAATATTATTGGTACATTTATTGATGTATCGAAATCATTTTTCTAAATATGGCATGAACGAAAGGCCTACCTGCAGTAAATGGTCAGCAGTCGGTCTTCTGTGGTAATCCTTCAAAAGACACGTCTGAGTGAAGCTTTGAAACCTTTTTGACCAATTTTTCCTCGATTTCAGTTTGGGTGGATCACTTCGAGGTATAAGAAAGAGTGCTCGCATGGGATGCATGTCACACAAAGCTGAAAACGTTCATATAGAAAAACGAAATGTTTCACGGTACATAATTTATGCCAATCAAACAAAATAAAACAAGTGAATGGCGGAGTATCGTTGCACGTTTACAGATGTAGATCATCCAGGTCAGTAGTGTCCTGGACAATCTTAGCGTTGGCAATCCTGACTCTACGAATAGATTCCCCATACGTCAGTCAACACCAACAGTCTCTCAAAGACTCCACTAATCTGGACGACTTACATCTACAACAACGTTGACGTAATGATTACTTACGAGGAGCAGATTCGGCCATTTCGATAGCTGTTATACCAACCGACCATATATCACACTGGAAAAGAAATCAAAGTCGAATTGAAAAATCAAAATCTAAAATATAATTGATTGCCAAAAACTGCAAATGGATTTAAGCGTTCAAATGACAAAAACGTTTGACTGTAAATGATACAGGACAGTAGCTGAGCCATTGTTAATGCAATATCAATAACAACAGCTCATGGATTGGTAAAATTTTGTTCCATAGAAATTCATAAATGAATGAAGCAATGTTAACTTTACGTACCCTATTGTCGTACGTGGCATCTGGTTGCTCATCACACACGATAACCTCAGGTGCCATCCTAGACAAGTAAAATACACTAAACATACGTATGCCATACATCTCTTCGTTAAATGCACAATAGTAATTAGAAATGCAAAATTGTAGAGTTGAAAAAATTATTCCTGTTGACAACCCAAAAGCCATGTATACACAGCAAAACATTTAGCCTACCAGTATGGCGTTCCAATAAATGTATTCCTCCGACCAATAGTTCTGTCTAACTGAGCACTGACCCCAAAGTCGACTAAACAATTTGGAAAACTTTAATGTTGTCGCATTGACAGGTATTAAAAAGTTGTTCAACCTTTATACGGTTCGCATATCAAACTATTGTAAAACTTTGTATGGTTATAAAACGTTGCATGGTTCAAAATAAAGATTATCATTCATTCATTCATTCACTCATTCATTCATAGTAAATTTCACTTATAACTTAGAAATGCAATCTGATCAAAGAACAAAAAATTCCTACCAAGTTTGATTTCAGCATTATCTGTCAACAAGACATTTTGTCCTTTGATGTCACGGTGAATGACTCGATGTTGATGTAAATGACCGACGCCCTAAAGGCGAAAGGTACCCCCCCGTATAGGTTATTGCAGTACATCTGAATACCGGACAATATTAAAGTGTCGGTTGATATTTAAATAAATTCACTTAATTCAGCACTTTTGACATTTTAGTAAGGCGCAAGGGTTTTTGATTGAAATTTTTGTTTCAAAGGTGCAACTCAGACGTTTTGACGAATGAATCGTCGCAGTAGCCACAGACGAACACAATGGCGTAGCCAAACCGCAAGTTTAGAGTTATGCTATGTACAGTTAAGATCCCCAACATCATTCATTTATTTAGAAATCTGTTGTTTTTACTGTGAGAGAACACAGAAATAATTACATAACATGAATAAACTTGCGGGCTGGCTATGCCACTAATTATTACATATTTGGTGTTAGCTGTGCGGTTTCGTAAGATTTTCTTCATATCGACTTTATCGACTTTTAGATATCTGCTTTTGTAAAAACCGCAACAGCCTGCAATGCAAGTACACACAAAGAGTCATAACAAACGTCTGTACAATAAGTCTCTTTTGTACGTAGAATCGTAGCTACAGCTGCAGACAAAATAAGATTCGAAAAAACGGCCAGGTGACTTGAAAAGAATCAGATAAACAATCATTTTCCCTGGTGTACATGTACGTTTGAACATACGTTGTTATTGGAGCATTTGAAGATAAACCAAGCGTCGTATGGGGAGCATTTCAATCACACAAATTTTATGGGGAAAGCCAACACAGACGTCGATGCAAAAAATATCGTCATCAAGATATCGATAATATAGATTATTTTTCAAATATCAACAATATCGATAGTTTTTGAAAATTAATAGTCAATAATTTCCAATATCGCAAGAGCGGAGGCCATTTTCTTCATTACGTTATATACAGCAATCTCATAGCTTTTCAAAGTCGTGATTGTAATAAGAGATAAAGATTGTAATATACGAAAGTTATAAGTTTGATTTAGCGCATTTCATTATTGACAAGAACCACTTTTTGAAAAATTCGCGCATTCATCGCTTAGTGGACGGAAAAATTATACTCAGTGAAGAACGGGATTCATAAATGAAAACAAGGGGATTTCATAAATCAACACATTGTAGATACTCACATTCAAAACTTCACGACAAATAAATGCTATCCATTCTTCTTTAAGAGTTTTATTCTTGCTAGCTAGAATAGTGTGTGTTACAGACTAGCGTCAATATTCTTTAAAAGTACGCCTGGGGAAACAAAACGTCAGGGGGGGTGTCTATCAAAGATAGACAGCAAAGACTTATGGAAGTTCCAACAGAATGCTCTTCGTCAAAAGGGCACTTTAGGGGCTGTTTACATGAGCCCTACAGGGAGGGCTGGCCCTACTAAGCGAGATCTTGCCTGTTATTAAAATTCCATATAAAATCACTCTTCGTTTACATGAGAGGAGGGCTAGCCTTACCAGCCAAGATCTCGCTATTGTTCACTCGAGATCTCGCCATGTAGGGCTGGAAATTTCCCATGTAAACGCATTCGGTAGGGCTAGCCCTGCCTGTAGAGCTGAAAAATTAATGCATCTTGCATGTGATAAGGCAACGCTTTTCAGCAATGATGAAAAGAAACAACATCAATGGGAGCAAACAAACTAAGAAAGCGTAAAAAATCAAAAGGCAACAACTATATTGGTTTGTTTTCAGCTATTTTGTATTTTAGCACCGAAATTCGCAGTTCAAACCGAGCTCTTGATGTAGGGCTAGAATTTGCATGTAAAAGAGAGGTAAAACACACCCCTACAGGGAGGACTAGCCCCTTACTAATGATGGTGGTATACAGATCCGTTTGTTAATGTTTCAGAATGTTGCAAATCAAACCCTTCACAAACAAATTCATTGAAATTTAGAAAGCCAAAAAACAAAGAGTTATAAGTAACCCCTCCCCAGTGTTTGCCACTGGTTGTAACAAAGGCATATGTTTGTTTCATAAAAGTCAATTCATACTTTTGACAAGATCTGTAATTGATCCAGCACCACACAACTCCATGACAAGCTGAATGAAACACAAAAACAACGAGGTCAAATCCTACACAACTACATATATTTTGATAAAAAAGCCGGATATTCAATAAATAAACATGTTTGCAACAAAGAACAGCATTTTGAAAAGAAACATCTGCACACAACAACAAAGCATATGAAAATGAATAAGAAAACATACCCAAAGTTGGTCCTCCTGTCCTGGTAAGCCTTTCTTGATAAATGCACCATAATACGTGGCAATGTTTCTATGATTTGAGTACTACAACAAGAAAAGGCAAGCAAATAAGAAAAATTTCACTAACGTCATCACACAATACATTCTTCACTCTAATAATTGGAAATTTTTTTATCAAAACATAAAATGGTTAGCAACATAAATATACTTTTCTAAGAACGTTGATTTCCAATTTTATTTCTTCTTCCTCATCCTACAGTAGAAAATACAACACATTATGGAAATGTACATACAAGTACAATGGACAAGATTAATCAATGAGAGAAATGAATGGTTTATATAGTTCTAACCTCTGTCACATCCATAATCTTGATTGCAGCTAACTGCCCTGTTTTGTTATGTCGACCCTAACAGTAATATGAGGCATTCAAACAAACAGTTCATAATTCTAGATCAAACCTCAAACATGTAATATTTTGTGAAAACATTTGAACTCATAATTATTTATGTGTAGGAAAATTGCTTGTTATAGCCGACCTGACGTTACAAAAATATTATTTAATTACATACATAAATCAAAATTTCAGGGTCTATATCAACATTACAAATCGAAAGTGATCAATTTTTAACAATGAGAATGATATAAATATAACATGTTTTAATATTGAAAAAGATAAGTAAAAATATGGCAAAAACTTTAAGTCCAATGTTTCAAAAACAAAATTGTGCATATTTACAAATAAATTGTAGTTAAACTGCTCAAAGTCTCAGAGATGAAAGCATTTTTTATTCAGACACATGTTGTTGGAGTGCTTGACATGCATGTGACTGTTCATATATAACACTATCACACATATTTCACAAGCAACGTCACTTTTATGTATTAATTTCCGCATAAACGCAATATCTTACATCTTTTACAAGATATCTTGCATCAAAACATGTACTCAGAAGTTAGAACTACTGCTGAATATTATGTACAATGAATTTTTTAAACACAAGCTACTGTATGCAAAATTCAGTACAAGTACTTTTTGATATTTGCCTGAACAAATAAAAATTCAAATTCTTCTTCAACAGCTTTTCTACATTATTGAGCAAGAAGTAATCATCATCACAAAGCTAAGCAAAGTTAAAAATAAAACAGGAACAAAAATGTGTCTGTGTTGAACATGTGTCACTGTGTGTGATTAAGCTTTAAGCTTTATTCAAAACAAAATAAAGATTGAAAAACAATGAATTATTTAAGATTGAGTATAACTGAAGATAACCTAGCCAATTAAATACGCACAATGCTTAACAAGAAATTTTGATGGGTTTCTTTTTCAATAGCCAACAATAGCCAACTGGCAACTTTTTACAATAAACATTACAAACTGGGCTTTAAAAAGCCCTTTCCTTAACACAGGACAACACAAAGCCGTTAAATTAACATAATAGAAGCATTAACATAATAGAAGCATTATCATACAGGACAGGTCACATCTTGTAAATAGCCATGACACACACTACATAATGATTGCAAGGCCAATAAGCAGCACTAACATCTTGAGCTAAACTCCAATAAATTGGCCATGTAAATAACGTGTAAACGTTAACTGAAATGGGTCAATTCGTGGCTTTTTCAAGCATTCATCACGAAATAAGCAATTAATTTTTAAGTGCACAGAAAGGAAACAAAATCTACTTCAGTCTTGAGATAAAAAAAACATAAACACATTATTAATGACAACGGACGCTAAAAATGTGCCGAGTTACAACACTGTAGGTACGGGACAATGTTTTTATTCGTGTATGGAAAATGAACGATAGGGTGTCCCAATTCATAACGAAATTTCTTCATATTCATGAGAAGAAAATATAATTGCAACATTGACTTAATTCAACGATTAAATAATTCGCAAAAAAATATTGTACCCTGCTGAAGAATATTCCTTCAACTGTATGGGCATACCTTATGGACTTGTCCATAGGTTCCATTGCCAACAACTTCGACCAGTTCAAAAAATCCGGCCGGATCCTGTACGATAAATATCATAAATTTCTATTAAAAATTTGCACAGAAAGTGTTTTTATGTTAGAATAAAAAGTAGCTTCATGCGAGGCTTCATGGACTATAACGATACTGAACAATACTGGTAGATTCGATTCAAATAATCGATGAAAGAGGCAGAAATTCATTTTCACGGTCAAAACAGTCTCGCGTGTTTTAAATTGGTATTATACGGAAACAAGGAAAAATTTATAATAACTATAAAAACTATAAAAACTATTGAAGGATTCACAGTGTCCCTTTCTCTCACCACCAAAAGCAGTGGGTATTCTTCTATACGTAGATTCATGCAATGCGATGCACATACCATAGCACGTCAAATTAATAAAATGACAATTGATTCACCTTCAGTGTGGCTAAATCGATATCATCCAATCCAAAAGACATAGCTGTTTTGATTGAGAAGAAGGCTAAAACGCAAGGAAAACCAAAGCACGACTTTCTTTGACCGAAAGTTTACAGTTTCAACAACGTGAGCCGACAGACAAATGAAATAGCAGTGACTTTGTGGTATAACTTTAGTTCATATCCAGCGGTGACCGAAATTTTTCATTTTTACACTTATCGACTATAAAACTTAGCAGTAGTTTTGTCGAATTAGACGTAACTTACTTCATCCAACATGAACATAAAAATATATTGATGTACAAATGATATTTCGTATATTCAAAACACTGCCAAATATTTTGCCAGGAATTATGGGGCCTCACCGGAAACGCATAGGGGGAAGTGAAGTCATAAGTCAAACCAGCACAAAGCCGCACCCGGAATTTGATCGTGAGTTCAGTACTAGGATTGTGTTAAAAAAATTGAGCTTTTTTAACAAAACAATCAGAATCCAGAAGTTCGGCTTTTATTATGCTGGCGTAAGCGCCTTGTGACGTAATAATTGTCTTCAGAGACGTAAATTAAAATCTTTTACTGCCCACCACGGGAGTCGACTTTTATTGATTCAAAGAACAATTAAATACAATAAGCTACAGAAATCATAAAATTAAAGAGCGAATAATTAATGTTCATTGTTATAGACTTACTGACGCAAATGGAAAATGCAGTAGGAGCTTACTGTAACACTGTTGACCATCAAGACAATGACTTCATTGTTCCTTAAATAAACTTAGAAATGAAACGGATGCAGAAGAAATAAGAACACACACAAGTCGAAAACTACATGCGTTAAATTTATTAGGAGTTGCGTCCTCATTTAGAATACGAGGAAACAAGCAACAAGTATGTTGTACGTGCGATTCTACCATTTTTTCATTGACATTTTTTAAAAATCTTACTCTAACTTTTACACATTGGACAATACAATCGTTTTAAAAAAGTATTACCTATATCATCAAAATCGATCATATTGATTTTGAATGTTTGATTTAGTAAAATATAGATATACAGACAGATATAATTTCGCAAGTGTAGACTTTTTTACATAAGTACAGTCAATTAACGTATGTACATATCTACTTTAAACACGACTGTAAAATTTCTTTCTCGATCTCATCCGTCTTTTGCTTGTAACACTGGGTTTCTTATATCTGAAATATAATAATGGCGTGTTCAACATTTTGAAGTGTCCGTTTTCTACAAAAATCAGTTCAGGTACGTAATAAAATATTTCTCCTAATCATTGTTGATTACATCAAAGATATGGCTAATAGCGGTTAATGTGAGTATTTCACGTGACAATCATACGTACAGCTTTAGTAGTAGCGAAGACAGAACGACAGACACCGAAGACGCAGCCATCGCAGCGCTCGCCATCCAAGGCTGTAGTACAATACCCCAATGATGGAATGCTCCAGCCGCAATGGGAATACCAATCACGTTGTAGAAAAATGCAAACACGAAATTTATACGGATTCTACGAACAGTTACTTTAGACAAATCAATGGCTGTAGAAACATCCAGAAGGTCATCCTATATGAAAGATTCTAGCGTTTAAACAAATGAAAAAGCAACTTTAGCCTGAAGAACGATGAGGGAAAAATTTGATTAGGTGTGAATGAATTTACGATATCTTTAACCTGCATGAAGTAAATAAATACAGCGAGGGTGCAACGACTCCGGTAAAAAGCGATTTTCTTGAGTGTTTAGCAACAGGGTGCGGTCAAAATAAAAATTTACCGAAATCTTCACAACTAAAAACGGTCATATGTATCCTACAATTTCGGCAAAAAGTACAAAACCAGCTCCAGTTTTTGAATACCTTAATCAATACAATATCTGCAGCTTCAACAGCCACGTCTGTTCCTGTTCCTATGGCAATGCCAACGTCAGCAGCGACAAGAGCAGGTGAATCGTTGATGCCATCACCAACCATAGCAACACATTCCTTCTGCTTCTGAAGACTGCGGACACGGTTAACCTTGTCAGCCGGAAGAACTTTTGCATAAACTTCCGTGATACCAATCTGTAGTGAAAGTTGAACGCACATTATGATTTAATTGTTTGGCAACAGATATAATTCGAACTTTTTTACTTTTGCCAATGACCTTTTGTCAGTGTCGATGATCTAAAGCCAAAATATACATACCTGTTGAGCAATTGCCCAGGCAGTTCGAGTGTTGTCTCCAGTCAACATGGCCACCTTTATTCCCATATGCTTTAGAAAAGACACAGCTGCTTCCGCCTCTGCTTTTGGTGAATCAGCAATACACACCATGGCAACAATTGAATCTGCACCAAGCAAATATCAGAGTTTTATATTCATAATATTTCTCGGTAAACACCTTATTACGCTTGGTTTATGTAAGAGCTTAATATCAAACATCATCGCCTAAGATTTTACCAAATTCTTATGAAGTGTTTCGTAAGATTTCTTGTACTAACCATCAACACCGACAAGTACAACGGTTTCGCCTTTTTCTTCACGTTGCATCATTTGCTGGTCAATTTCATCCGTTATCTGGAAACTATGCTTCGACATCCATTCACGATTACCAATTTTTACCGAATATTTATCACTCGATGGCTCTGTAAAGATAAACGACACTTGTGAAATGGCAAAGAGTATTGACAGTTGTGCATAGTTAAGAACTGGCAAAAAGCACCAAAACTTCTGAGGTGAATAGCTAAAAATTTTCAGATACTACAGAATTTTCGCTAACCTGTGGAGTCCGCAATATAACTGGTTGACTTTTTGTATTGCTCTTCAATGTTATATACTATTCCGGACAATCCATAACCAGGAACAATTTTAAAGCTATCACAAGAGGCAACAGCACTCTTCCCCAGCTTCTATACAAAGTAAGAAGCAGTGGTTGAACATAATGGTTTATTTCGAATAAACAACTATGTTCAACCACTGCTATTTAGTATGTAAAAACGTAAGGGGACAAAATATTTAGTATGTAAAAACGTATCTTTGACTATCGCTGACACCAATAAAGATTCCAAGAATCTAGCCAAGAATAGTACTACTTATCGCAATAAAAGTACTACTATCGAATAGTACTACTTATACTACTTATACTAAATATTTTGTCCCCTATAAACAGTCAAAATCTTTAGAAAATCAACGATGAACAACCAAAGCTAAAACATAAGACTTCAAATAATTGAGTCATTACGATTTCAAAATCTTACTTCTTTAGCATGGTCGACAATGGCTATAGCCAAGGGATGGTCACTGTTCGCCTCGACCGTGGAAACGAGAGCCAGAAAGAAGTTTGGCGGGCAAACATCATGGCCAACGAACATTTCAATATGTGTGACAGTCGGTGTTCCTCTTGTAAGGGTTCCAGTTTTATCAAATATGACGGTTGAAATCTTGAAAAACCCCAAAACACAATAATATCTTGTACATCTTCTATGTTCAACAAAAAAACACAATGATGGTGCATGTAAATACAAAGAAACATCAAACATCTAAGCAATGAAACGTCCACCAAAACGTGCAGAGTTAAAAAGAATAAAGTTTATAAAACGAGATGATGTGAACCGCACCAAATTTTTGAGAAAAAAACTGTTCATCAACAAGTCGATCATTGTATACGACCATGCCTTTCAAAAATTTATGCAACAATGCAAGTCAATATATACATACCTTTTGCGTCGTTTCGAGTGGTTCCCCGCCCTTGATCAAAATACCATTTTGTGCGCCCACACCAGTGCCAACCATCACAGCAGTCGGTGTTGCCAAGCCCAATGCGCATGGGCATGCAATACACAACACGGTTATTGCGGTGAGAAAAGCAAATTCCAAAACCACTTCGGTTTTACTTGATTCAGAAGGCTACAAATGAAAAGCAGGTATTGCAGAGGTAAAATTGTCAAGCAAATTCATCCGTGACAACACGAAATAACAACAGCCATTTGTTTATAAAACTTTCGTTCTTACAATAATACCATTATCATGTATAATTCATCAATATTTGACAGCGTAGAGTGTTGTTGGATGAAAAATTTTCGAGAAAAACCCTAAATAGCACAATACTTACATCAAACGAGTCGTCTATTGCTGATACATCATTGTATCCGATGACTATCCACACATTTAACGTCACTATCGCCATCAATACGATAACAGGAACAAAATAACCAGCTATAGTATCCGCGAGTTTTTGTATCGGTGCCTAAAAAGGAAATTAAATCTCATATAAGCATAAATATAACTCAAAAATGGGAAATAGACAGTTTATTTTATAAAAAAAAGAGTCCTCTAGAGAAATCACTTTCAGGACAGTAATTGTGAACTCGCTGAAAAACCAACTGAACCACGAGATTCATGTGCAAGAAAAAATTTATTGAGCTACGTATTTATATACTTTATAGCATAATATACTAAAAAGCTACCTTTGAAGTCTGAGCTTCTTCAACAAGTTTGACAATTTGTGAAAGCGTCGTCTCTTCGCCAACGTGAGTTGCTTCGAGAATCAATACGCCATTTTGGTTTATAGAGCCAGCTATAACCATACTACCTACAATTTTATGAACAGGCATTGACTCCCCAGTTATTAAAGATTCATCTGCCATCGATTCTCCCCGGACAACCCGGGCGTCAACCGGAATCTTACCGCCTGGAACAACCTAACCGAATAGAAGAATATCCAATCAGGAGGGAGAAGGCAAAGACTGTGGGAGGGGGTGAAGTCTGGGGGAGGTGTAAAACTTGGGGAAGACACTCAATCATTGAATTAAATATATAAATGGAAGGCTACCTTTATATAAACATGCCTGTACTAGCTTGAAGCCAAATTTACTCACAGACACGCGTGTCTGTGATTGAAATCCCGCATTCTAGCTTATCGTTGTGAAAGATAATTCTTTGGGCCGTGCGTGGAAAGATTGGGACTAGTTGAACTGATGGCTTCAAATTTTGGCGGAAGGTAGCCTTCAAGTTGTATTCAGTTCAATGCACACTCAATTCATTTTTGCATGCGCATATCTACCTTTAGAACATCTCCACGCTGAACAAGGTCAACATTGATAGACTTTTCACTGGAAATATTTCCTGTATCCGGATCAATGACGCAAAGCGTTGCTTCAATAGGTTGAAGTGATAGAAGTTTCGAAAGAGCCTCGGACGTTTTTCCTTTAGCAATATGTTCGAGCCAACGACCAAGCGATATAAAAACCAACAACATTGGCGGGGTTTCGAAAAATGTCTTCGGACTCTTTGGTAACTTCAAGATCATGGCAATCACCAATACTGCAACCTTAACACAAGCGATCATAATAAGAACAACATATACAATTAATGCAAACATAGTTTTCCTCAAATTTCTATACATGGAAGATAGCATGCATTTGAAAGCACAAAACTCATCACGAAAGAGATTTAGGTTGACTTTTTCAAAATGCCGCATGCAAAAATAAAAAAAATTGTCGCCCATCAAGGATTACGAGTTAGTGATATGTGTTTTAACACAAGGACAAAACTTCTATAGAAAATCAAAACAATAAAACTCCAAATGCAAGGATTCTAACCTAGAAACTTATATTGTAACTATGTCACAAACAGAAATATGCACCACCATTTTTTCATGAGAATATCATCGTCGAAGATGAGCTTCCAAAACAGCCATACTATTTCAACATGCTCGGAAAGAATGTCATCTTAACTTACCGAGTAAACATAAGCAATAGTTGTTGCCAACATGATCAAGACGTCCATATTTGCAGTGCGATGCTTCAACGATTTATAAGCTTGTACATAAAAATACCTTCCACCAATGAACTAAAGTAAACAATTGGAGCGACTGTCAAACTGCTAAGAATTTAGTCACATGACATATATCACTCCACACTGTAGAATCTACATAAGAGGTAAGACGTCATAAATAACACCCGGAAAATACGACTTGATTTAGGACAATGTCGGGGAACAACTCTTGTCAACGAATACAACAATAATATCTTGTTAAGATCAGGATTATGGTTGGGGTTTGAAAAGGGTTTATTTAAATTTTGAAAGAGTAAATGATGAGCTAGAAAACTACCGGTCGTTTAGCTAAATTGACGGCTGCAGGTTGTTTAGTAGCTTCGTTTAAGAATTGGCTCATAAATCATAACATGAATTTCCAGCGTTAACCATTTACGAAATTCCAAGCTGTCAAATTCGATCAACGATAACAACAATATTTAGAAAACATACCTGTACAGGAGTGCAAAGAAGAAAATAAAAAAGATTTTCAATGGATAAGCCAGGGAGAAGAGTCTTCATGGTTTTTTTACCATAAATTTTCATTACGGCCATATGATACATCATGATTATCATTACAGGCAAACCAAATATCATCGATATGAGAAACGACCGTCGCCATCTGTGAAATAAAATGTTTTAAAATGAACTTAAAACTAAAATAGTTTACCAGCAAGAGGGTTGAAATATTCCCTCGCTGAAATCAAGACGTACTTTAATCTAATTAGTAGTTTTTACAATTTAGAAATTATCATAACCTTGACAAATTTCGAGTAGCAATTATGATCGCTGTTACTGCAGATGAACTCATTGGAATAAGAATCAGCTTCAAAACAGTTGTGACACTTTCAGATTCGAACTAGGGACCCAAGAATAGTGCAAAGTGTCAAAAAAAACCCACTGCCTTTTGACTCGTATAATTCAAATCAATCATGAAATGTTTCATACATTTCTCCAATTTAGTTTAATTCATGCGTCAAGTGGTAATTAAGCTTTAGTCTAAATAATCACTTGTTGTCTTGTTGTCAACGGTTGACATGTAAGCGATTTTTTTTGTCTACGGTGTGTTCGTTTATTAGCTACTTTGCCCTCATTTGTGGGGTGAAGTCGCGCAAGATCGGTAACGGTCGTTAAGGTGACAAGTTTAAAAATGCATTTTTTGAAACAAGCTGAAGTAGACATAGATTCCGACAACATATGAATGAAAACTGTCGCAGTCCACTCAACAACTAATGGAGTCTAAACCAATAACTGAATCTCCTTGTATTGCTTTGTGAGTGACTACTCAATAGCTAACTCGCTCGGTCACGAAATATTAGAAAAAAAACATGTAGTACGTGCAGTCTATTCACCAGAGGTGGATTTTCTAGGGGTGTCTAGGGGTGCATACACCCCCCCCTAAAAACCCTCAAGCACATCGCAAGAAAAATTCCGAATCAACTGCAAAGTCGCAATGTAATTTGTCCATGAAAGAGAAAGGCGTCACGATTATCATGATATAAAGTCTCAGTTGTCTCAAATTACAATTATCTTAAATCTGGCACAAAACGATTGAGTAGCTGCTATTCTTTCAAATTCATCCGACTGAATGTAGTATAAAACATGTAAAACGGGTGAGAAAACAGCTACAATCGGTGAGAAAAAAAGTAAAAGCGGAGAGAAAACCCTAAACAACCAAATCCCACCGGTTTTTAATAAGAAGATTTTCTTTCGTTGACACAATGACCACATTTCTATAGTATACCTTTTGATCTCTTTTGTATGATCCAGCATTTTACGTTCTTGGCCTGACGAAAGTTCTGATTCAAATCCCATATCATTAATATGATCTATGATATCTCGCGCTCCAGTTAACTCAGAATCATAAGAGATCTTTCCTTTGCCTGTGGCGAGCGCCACTGATACATCAAGCACTCCACGTTTCTTCTTCAAACTGCTCTCAATATGATGAACACAAGACGAACACGTCATACCACGAATCTTCAGCAAAAATACGAGACAACTTATTCATATAAAACTAGACCAACAATTAACACACCCTAACATGCTTTCGTTCAAAGGAAATCCAAATTCAAATGATGCAATATGGGAAAGTCACTATCAGTACAGAGCGAATTAACGGGTAGTAACCATGAACATCCCTATGAAACAGGCAGTAACCATGAACATCCCTATGAAACAGGCAGTAACCATGAACATCCCTATGAAACAGGCAGTAACAATGAAAATCCCTATGAAACAAGCAGTAACCATGAACATCCCTATGAAACAGGCAGTAACCATGAACATCCCTATGAAACAGACAGTATATACATGTTTAAAAAACTCACGATGACTTCAACTTGGTTTTTGGCTCCGTCCTGATGATTCATTGGCTCACTCTCAAAACCAAGATCATTAATCCACTTCGATATTGCTTCAGGATTAGTGATCTTTGCGTTGTATTTCACCTCAGCCTTCTGAGCAAGTAATCCGACAAGAACCGAACTCACACCTGGGAAAAAAAAGTATTTTGAAGTTTTAGTAACTGCACCATAAAAAAAAACATCAGGTATAAGCAAGCAAAACACAAACGATACATTATGACGCTTTCCTTACACAAAATCCAAATAATTTTTTGTCGAGGCAGTCGAGTATGTCTGTTGACATTTTAAATATCGTAAACTAGAGGGCAGGTGGCGCGATTGTCTATGGCGAGCAAATGAACTGATTTAACTGTAATTTTTGATTGCTTAAGATTGTTTTGAATAGGTTGTCAATTAAAATGTTTGCCGCAACACATAAGAGACAATCCCCGAATGGGCAGAGTTCCTTTCGATCCTGTGAAGTTACGTCAGTGCAAGATTTTAAGCAATATGCCCTAACATAATTAAATCGGTGTGATTTTCGTTATAAGTATAAGTAATAGTAACGTGCAATTACGAATAAACATGCACGAGTGACTTTAAAGACTGCCGCGAAATAGCGCGAGTACGAAGGAACTATACTAATTCTTAATAATAATATACTTTGACATATTTCTTGATTGTACCGTCTAACTCCGTCTCGCTTCGTTACTCTCTGTCAGGTTACAGTATTTACAGTGCAATTGCACTTTCCTACAGTGCAATTACACATTTTCACAGTCGAATTACAGATAAAGTGCACTGCAATCAACCAATCACAGTCGAGAAATATCTCATAGTATATTACTACAGAAGAAAAGAAACACCTGACTGCTATCGCTTTTTCATCAAAAATTCTTGCTCTTCCTTCATAGGACAACAAATCATTATCAGAAGTTCTTTAAGGCTTGTTTCCACTTAAGGAAACTTTTCACGGAACGCATAAATTTCCAAGTTACGTATGCGCTAAGTAAGGCAAGAGAAGTTTTTAGATGTAGATCGTCCAGGTTAGTAGAGTCCTGAGAAGGACTGTTGTTGTTGTTGTTGTTGACTGACGTTTCGACAACCTTAGCGGTAGTCATCTTCAAATTGACTCTGAAGATGACTACCGCTAAGGTTGTCGGAACGTCAGTCAACAACAACAAAAACAGTCCTTCTCAGGACTATACCAGCCTGGACGATCTACATCTACAAACATGTAACGATACTCCCGGGTTCAAACCATTTAGTTTATAAGACAAGAGATGCGATCAAATTTTCCAGTGGAGAAAAATTGAATCTTTATTCACGTAGAAATGTTTCGAGGTAACTGCATGCGCAACCTGGAAAATTATACGCTCAGTAAAAAATATTATACGCTCAGTAAAAAATATTATACGCTCAGTAAAAAAAAAGTAGAAACGGGCTTTAACAATCACAACTGACCAGACGAGAATCTGTCAAGTAGGAACGTGTTGCAATCATTGGCCCTTTTTATATTACAAACGGATCATCCGTCTGCATATGGACGAGCTTGACACTTTCGTCCACATTCCGTATTTACACTCATAGACGGATGATGCATGCGCCAGCGCCCCATGCAAATTCGTCTATATAGACGAATTTTTCAGATAATTCGTCAGTGTGCACGTATTTCCACACAGACGAACTTGAAGACGAACTATGTCTTGTTTGCACAAGTTCGTCTGGCGTCTCTAGTGTAAATTGGGCCATTGGCAAAACTAGGACTTTATAGTACCTTCTTTTTTTGGTAGATTTCCTTCAATCGTGGCAACGCATGACGCACATGTCATCCCCCTCACGTGGAAGAAAGCTTTCGACAAGGGTTCTGTTTCAATGCCCGAGAGACTCTTCTTCGTTTTGTTTTTCGTAATATAAGATGCTTGCCATTGACCATTCTTCTTAAACAACAACTCTTGTTCCTCATCGCTACATTCGTCCACTTCGGAGCTATATTCAAGAGCACTGCTCTTAACACCGTTCAAATGTGGCTGAACTAAATCAAAATAAAGTTTGCAGGTATAATACATAATCTATAGAAACAAGACAAAATTGTCTCGCCTCTGTCAGGGTGCGCAGTCAAAGCGCTAAATTTCGAAATAAATTCGCGTGAAATGTCGAAGGTTACACAATATGACAAGCACGTTACTTCATGCTGATTTCATGTATATTAAATTAGAACAAACTTTTCCATGACGTCTTAAACAAGTTGTTTTACGTATTAAAAAAAGGATTGCTATGTCTTCATGTGTCACCAGCAGTTTGTTCACTTCTCATAAAATCATACTGCCACTGTAATAAACTTTAGCAACCGCCGAAGAAGTGACAACGAAATTATAGTTTTTGGCACGTGAAATACTGTATAGTATAAAGCCAAAAAAATACTGTAACTATGATAGCAAATAAGAACAAAAGTACACAACTGAAAGAGCGTGTGAATTCGCAAGCAGCATGATATAAATTATGGTATTTGTGTGCGATACAAAAAAAATATAGACAAGTCTAGAATGAAGTAATTTCCAAGCAGTTAATTCGTTTTCTTGGAGTAATTAAGCTCTCGATTTGGTATATCTTTCTTGTTCACTCAAATTCAACTAACGCTGGATTTGTTTCGGATTATGAACATTGGATTAATGAATATCTTCTGCTTTTGACTGAAACGCTTTGATGCAAATGGTACATGTTAGTTTCTTCAAAATCTCTTATTCAGTAAACAGGGTAGTCTTTTCAGTTATACAATTAACGCTGTTATCAATAAAGAGTAATAATAGTATGATCTGCATGCTTGGGTAACATTAGAATATGCAATTTAACATTGAGGAACCTAACAAAAAGCAATGAAAATATTATTACTTTTCTTGATATCTGGATGTTTGTTTTTTTTTGAAAAAAATAAGGAGCTTGCATTTTAAAACAATTTTAATTTCTTTTATTACCGAAACTTGTCCACATGTCTGAGGTGTGGCGAAAAAAGACAAAACGCTCCCCGCAGAGAAGCCACCTCCCCGAACACTAGCTGGAGGATTTCGCAAATTGAAACTTTGTCCTCTGAACGTTGTAGCATTTTATCAATCGTTATTCAAGACATAACACATTTTTCAAATGTTTACAATTGCAGGAAATTCATGACGTCATCTCTTAATCGAGTCAATGATTCAATGATTTTCTAACATTTTCTGCTCACAAATGGCATACATGACACGTATATTCAAGGACACAAAAGCCACTGCGACAATCATAACAATTCCCTCTGATGAAATTCAAATATTCATTACTTGTAACTGATACTTAAAGGGTTGACGTACACTTGTGGGAGTTTGTTTACACCGTATTTTCAACAAGCAAATGAACGAAAAGGAACATCTGTTTAAATAGGAAAGTATTACTTGATATAGTTTCCCCAATTTAGAGACTAGCATACATGCAGTCATGCACGAAGCAAATCATTGTATTAAATATTGTTAGAGGTCATCCATACAAAAGAATAAAAGAGACATCATAAGGTCATGTACGCAACGACCGACAGACAAAAATCGAGAAACGATGCAACTGCTTTTCAACGCACTAAAGTAAAGTCTTGCTATGGTGTTAAGCAACTACATCTTGTAGATAAACAATACGTGTTTTCAACAGCACAGAGCTTTATTATACGTATGAAGAGAGTTTGTGATACATAAACAAAAGCATTGGATTGGAGAGAGTCACTCTTTGCCATACGTATAGTAGTCAAGTTTGATAATATATGCGTGGACGAGTGGGCTGTTATCTAGATATCGAATATAAGAATGCAAACAAGTATACAATCTTATGATTAGATCTTCCATTTACTCTCAATGAAATTCAGATTCTATATTTAACGAATGTAGTGTTACAGTAAGCATTAAAGAATAGAAAGTAGATCGAACAAGCAGACGACTAAAATAACAAACGCGGAATATTAAATTTCGAAGACTTCACGAAATCTTAGCAAGTGAACAAGAAAGATGTGCCTTTTGTCAATTATTATAAGCAAAAATCTCAAACGGTATATGCGTTGGGAATTACTTTAGAGCCAATAAATTAAACTTCACGCGAAAATGGCTTTGTTCCGTTGTAGAATAATTCACCCAAATCTTCTTATTGCTAAAAGTTGTACATCAAGTGATTATTTCAGCACAGAACGTGAGAACGTATCAACATGAATTACTAATGATCAAATGTCAAACACATTTTTCTGTTTCTCTGACAGAAAATCCTGGTGTAAGTGTTTTATACTGAGTTTTTATACAGGAAAAAAACAAGGCAGAAATCGAATTTATAAATAATGGCGTTAATAACTGTGTTCAAATAACATTTTATATTGATATATACTGTGTTATAATTGTGATATTGCTGGCTACGTAGCTCACACAACATTTCTAAATGCGATAGTTTCCTGAACATAAAATTCGTATGAATTGGAGCAATATTGCGACGCACAAAACAAGTTTCCATCATTCAAAATTACACAATGATTATATTTTTCATGACAGTCATACGCAAGACGACAATTTTTTACGCCGTCAAACTTCCCGCTGAAAAAAACGTAATCTTACGGGCTGAGCTCGCATTCTATACTTACTAGATTTATTCTGTTGTTTAATAACAGCATCAAATCCCATATCTTCAATAGCGTGCCTTAAATCTTCTTCTCCAACAACGTCAGGATTGAAGACGATCGTGCCAAGTTTTTCCTCTAAAGAAACGATGATTGATTTTACACCTGTTCTAACACCAACAGTTCCTTCAATGTTTTGAACACAAGAGTTACAGGTCATGCCTTCGATCGAAATGAAAACCGTTTGGTGCCCGGGTGCTTCGTTGTTGGAATGGATTAGGCTGGCTTCAAAACCTTTATCTTGGATTAATTTAATCAAAATGTCCGAGTCAACAACATGAGGCTGATAACGAACTTCAGCTTTGTCATTGTTTAGTTCCACATTTGCTTCCTTGACTCCATTAGTAGACTCGATTGTTTGCTTTATTGTATCGACACAAGAAGGAAATGTCATTCCAGCAATCTTTATTGTGATCATCTTTGTTTCTTCATCTCCAACATCGCCAACATCATGAACTTCAAATCCTGAATCTTCAATGGATTGCTTGAGCATAGCAATATTAGCTTTGAGACTTTCGTATCTCACAGTGGCTTCTTCATCCTCCAATGATATTGCAGCATCCACAAAACCATCAATATCAGAAAGGTTTTGCGTTATTGATTTAACGCAAGACTGGCAGGTCATACCGAAAACCTTAAACTTTATTACGTCGATCTTTCGAGGCGGTAATTTGGAAGACATAGATTCGGATATTTCAAGCTCGTTAACAGTCTTTACACAGGCATCGAAGCCCATTTCTTCAATTTCATTTGCAAGTCTTATTTCACTTATTTCATCTGGAAAATAAACAATGCGTCCCTCTTTCTCTTTGAGTGAAACAACGATGGACTCCACACCATCAATATCGCTGATATTCTGCTCTATGTTTTGGACGCAAGAATTGCACGTCATACCATCGATGCCTAAAACAGCACATTTTTTTGCAGGAACACCAAAAGATAAAGGAAAGTGTCCTCCTTTTCCGAAAACGGTAACCTACAGGAAGAGGATAAAATGACTTTCAACCTGATCTTGAATGTGCAGCAATATCGGAGCACTTTAAGAGATTTGTGAAAATTATTATCCAGCGTTGAGAACTCTTCATGGAAAAGTACGGATACTCAAAAAGCATGTAGTTATTAGTGAAGTCAGCACTTTTTTACTGCTACAATGCAAATATTTTGTTTCTATTTACTGGGAACATAATGAATAGAATTGATTTTTTAAAGAAATTAACACTAATTGTAGCAATAAATTTGCATGGCAAAAGTTCGAGCTTGCCTGGCCAATGTTTGTTGGGTGATGAACACAAGTAATAAAAGGACAACTGCATTCACCCAGTTTCCTATCACAGTCTATTAAGCATGCATACCTACATCACATATTCTAAGATGTAAAGTATAAAGTTATATATTGTTTTAAAAAAATCAATTCAAAAATATATAATCTCAAAGTTTAATAAACAAAAGCTAGGCATGTGTACATCTCAAACTGCAATTAGTTTACTGTCGGTTCTGATTCGAAAGAATATCACACTGCTTATTTAGTCAAAGTTTGCAAAATTTGGCTGTTTACTTTTCGGTTTAAAAGTGAAATTTCTTTCAACAATGCACACAATTGACTCTGAAGATGACTACTGCTAAGGCTGTCGAAACTTCATTCAACATCAACAACAACAGTCCTTCTCAGGACTCTACTAACATGGATAATCTACATCCACAAACATGTAACACACTATTTCATTAAACATATGTAACTAGCAATTAAATACATAAGTGGCAGTTGAAAATGATTTTGTGAATCATTCTCATCTTCCAATACAAGAAAACAATTGATCTGAATCCAACCAATATGAAATTCACATAACACTACAATAATTCAGGTTGGCATATATTGGTAAAAAAGTAGACTTTTACATAGCTTTCATTTAAGCCATTGTTGAGATCAAAATAAATACTGACACAGGTTGAAATAATATATCATTTGGTGCATATGTTTCAATTACTGCATCAGCATGAATAAATCAAAGCTGAAGCCCGCATATTGTCTCCTTGTACGTACATATTGCTAATATTTTTATCGTAACTTCAGTTTTCAATGGTTTGAATACATACCAAAATCAGCATTTTATATTCATTTAGGAATAACAAAATAAGATGGGTATATGTTTGGCTACTGACTAAAAACTGTACGTAGCTTCTTGGGAACAGAACTTGACTTGAAAACTAACGGTAAAATATAAAACTACTTCGACGCGAAAGATTCTATGCGCAGAATCGCAAGTAAAATAAGTATTTTGGGGAATCAAATTTTCAAAATACAAGATGATCAAGCATTATAATTGACAAATAATCGTCATTATATGATGAGATTACAAACATTCCACGAATGTCTATAACAGATCCAGATTATAACTAACAGGCGTTGTAATTCATAGCAAATCGAATAAGAAATGTTTTGTTACAATATATTATTATTGAATTATAGTTATGATATCACATAACGGTATAATACCTCGGGAGCGATACCTTCGACAACCATATTCTTGTTTGGTCACCAGCACTTCGACACACGATAAACAATATATCTAATGAGCAAGCAGCATGATCGTGGAAATAAAGAAGAACACAAGACGTGAAACAAATGTTTTTAATGAAATAGTAAACTCGAATTTCTTGTTGACTTAAATAGCCCTTGTTACTGTTGTCAATTCTTGATATTGCCAAACGGAAGTTAGAATTAGAATGAAGCCTCAACTGAAGGGACAGTCACGTTCACAGTAAAAGGTGTTACGAATAGTCATTGCGCATGAACTACTCTTGCAAAGGCATTCGTTGGTTCATTGGGCTGATTTCATTGGTTGGTTTGCATGACGTTTTACTTCTATGACAATAACAGTATAACACACAATAATCTTTCATCACGCCTCGTCTTATTGAGATATTTTCACCTGAATCTTCAGCACGTCAACAAACATCAAATGCAATGATGGCTGATGAAAAAGACGTCACTTTGTACAAATCTCGTTGCATATGCTCATATTTGCGAACATCGAAATTGTATTTTGAGATAGCTAATGATTTAAAGGTGAGAAAATAGGATAAGTTGAAATCAAGAACGCTTGTGATACAATGAAATGAATGAAATGAAATATGATATTTGATTTCATTTATTTCATTATTCTTTATAGTAATGATTATATTCATGCATATTGCAAAACGATTCTGCTCGGGCCACTCTGGTTAACTGTAGCAAATCAGCTATTTCTGTCAGTTTTCTCAGCAGCTTTGAATGTTTTTTTGACTTTTATAAGTAAAAACATTGAAAGCTTGCACCATGTGTTTATTGCAACTAGAATAACCATGTGGTGCAAGTACCCTAATTGTGGAATATCCAATGTACTTGGCTAATTAATATTTGAAATGACAGTGATTTTTTGATAATGAAAAGGCTTAAAAGTTCAAGTATATTGTTGTTGGTGAATTACCTGATTCTCCACTGCTTCCTGTTTTCAAATATTTGAAAGTCAGGCAATTAATGTGTATAGCAAGAGTGGATCCGGGTTGGGAGAGGGATGCATCTTTTAGAAATGTGGGCTGCATACCTTGACCTTATAAGAAAAACATTGCCATGAAAAGTGCAATTACCGGGTTGAATGACCAAAATTCACCAAGGCAATTGTGCTTTTAAGGCTAAAGGCAATATTTAGGTTTGTCACCTGCTAGCATAGCCAGCCTGTTTATTTAGTTCTGCTATGTTAATAAATTATGATAATGTTGTGAAATTTACACAGCAGGACCAAAACATGCGTGCTAGCTTCACCACTGTTGTCACTATGACAAAGCTTCTGTTTTAAAAAAAAATGTTGTCTCCCAATGACAACATATGGTTACATGCACTCAAACTTAAGATCGTTTGGCATCCCTATCTTGCTGAAAATATAGTGTTTCTCAGCCTTTCCAGTCAAATCCTAATACTACTGACAATTTTTGTTAATTTATGCACCAACTCAACTAATTGTAGTTTTGATACTGATATTGCTATTGAAAATTTTTAAGTTGACTGAAAAATAATTGTTACAGAATCATCATAAGTGCATACAGTGTTATGGTCTGCCATTGAATGTGGCAGGGTATTTTGTGACTGTCATTTTCATGGTTGTTTAGGAGCAAATATCAAAGCCAAATGCTGTAGTGGAAGATTTAAACAAATTCTGTCAGTCGTATATAGAAAATTCTACATGGAGTACAAAAATTCAAAATGCAGTTTATCAACAGTTAAGGAGGTACATTCAACAAATAAAGCCAACGAATAAAAATTTATTTGATTCAGCCAAATTAAGTTAAAAAAATATCCACTTGAGTGGACAACATGCTTGTTCAGTTCCCCATGTAAATTATTATGTTTTCAATCACAGTAAAAACAAATGATTTCTAGAGAAATAAATTACATTAATGTTCTGAAATTTAGATAGACGGACTAAAACATGCAGACTGACTACATGCCACATGGCAGTACTGTACATACGTATGTATTTTTATGTTTTAAGATTAAAAATTGACACTGTTGTTGCTGACCAAAAGTGTTCCAAAGAGCCACTTCACTTCCTACAAAAAGCTCAAGTATGTTTCATGTTCATATCATATGTAAAATTTGTTTCTAGGATTGTTTATTTTGCATTTTTCTACAATTATAGTTGTGCATATAAAATTTCTGTTTTTAGTCAATATTTTGAACTTGTTTCCTGGCAAATATGTTTCTTATCCCATTTAATCAGTTGCAGATTCAGGCTTTGGAAAAATGAATTATAGTTATTTGAAACTCTAGATAAAACCATACCATTGGTAATGGATTTCAAAAGAAGGAAATCAGTGGGCTGTTTTAATTTATTTTGGCTAACCCTCTTTGATTTTTTTTTGCCTGTATCCCTCAGATATCTCTCTCTGCTTGTGTTAACTAATACATACATAGCTAGTACAAATCCATTGCCTATACCCAGTACAGTAAAACTAATTTTACTATAGGAGGCGTCGTATGACGTCATTGATATTCACAACGTATAACTGAGATGACTGATAATATAAGAGCCTGCATATAAATAGTACCTTTATTGGAGTAGACTGACATTGTTATACAAATTATTGTTAGTAATGTTTTTTCAAGTTTTTTTTGTCTAGATGTTACAATGTTTTTAATGTCTGAGTATAATTGCAATGAATTTGCAGTCTTCATATGGACGAATGCAATTTACTCGTAGACTATACTAAAAGAGAGCACAAATATTTTAGAGATCTTGGGAGAAGAGAGTGTTAAAAAGCATTAATAGCATGTGTACAGAATTGTCCCTTCCTTTGGCACGTAAGGTATGCGTGTGTGTTTTCAATGAGTAATTCGTTGTTTGTGCTTATCTCTGCGCTAGTTGCCTGCTTGTTAGCCTTGAAGAATGCTTCAAATTGGTTTTAAAGAAAAATTACGCTTTTTGCTCCGATATTTTTTGTCGCCTGATATAATTTTGTTTTAGAATATTCAATGTTTGCTGAACATCGTAATTTTTATGACGTACTAAACACAATTCATTATCCAGTTTAATTCCCATAGCATATTTCATGAAGTGTCTCATTTAAATGTAATGTGGCTGTGATGTTTCGTAAATGTTTTCAGCGATCACCAAAAGACCAGGCTGCGTTGTTGTCAAAGTTTAATACACTTGGTTCGGAATGTGATATGACGGGTAGGCCAATTTAGAATTATTTTCGTCTTCAAGTTTTTTTTTGAAAATACAATAGCTTTCAGAAGAAATCAGTCGGGCAGAGCTGAAACATGAATACCCTACCCCTAACTAACGGTCGGCGTTTTAGCGTTTACGGTTGGTGTTTCGCATGCCTACTTCCCCCTGCTTTCTTCGGTTACTACTACCGGGTGTCGACAAAAAACTGTTCACATCGAAATCAGCTGAAATTTAGAATTTGCATAATTCGGGAAAAATTAATTTCGAAGAAGAAGTAAACGCGATTGAAATGAATTTCATGGTTGAAATTTGCAAGCAACAGAAGCTGCAATATATATGTACTATTGTTTTCAATAGTACATACAGGTCTTTGCATAGGGATCAATGACTGCCGACTCATGCAAATTCTAAACGTCGGCTGATTTCAAACCTGTAGTATGATCCTTTAACAAACGATGTTTCTTCTAGTGCTAAACAAAATAAGACCTGTGTATTCCACAATCGATTTTATGGAGGTAAATTTTCTTGGCGACTATTTTGGCATATTTCAAGGTGCAGCAATGACCACGTATGACCATGCTATCCTGCTACTGTTTTTCAACGTTACTTGAACCTTCTAACTTCAATCATTTCTGTTTTTGGCGTGTGTTGATTTGAAGTGCAGTTTGACCAGCATCGGTTGAGCCCTATGCCTGCAATTGCCTAACATTTATAGTTTATTGTCCCATATTTTTTCAGGTGGTTTTGAGCGTCAGGAATCCAAACTATACGCCTCTAAAACAGAATCCAAAGTACATGCTCATAAAATTAATCAGTTTGGTTTTTATCAATAGTGGAGCTTAATTCGCATGTGCATATTTTTAGCTTAATGAACGGTTGGGGACGAATTCAAGTACAACTTAAAGTAAAGACGATCTCAGAGTTGGTATGGCAGCACATTGACATGCTTCCTTTTTTTCTCTTTTGTAGCTTTTTAGTTGTGTCTTGACTAGCTAAATGAATGTTATATTTCGTTTTTAGCGCGTGTTTTTCAAAGAAATAGAACAATGTGGTAGTCAGTATGGCGCATACGATGGTGAAACAAATTCTAAAGGTTTATTTTTTCATGAGATTCATAGACGTAGGAAGCTCAATATTTAAGGGGTGTATATTTATTTTGGAAAACCACGGATTTCAAAGGAAGTTCATACTGTAGATTGCGCATATATGAATATTTCTGTACCCACCCACCCCACCCCCCAACTATCGATCGTCCCACGTCCCTGACTAGATTAGTGCATTTTTTCATGAGGCGTTTTTCATGAAATTGGTCTCTAAATAACATCGATTGGAATGGTAACCTTACGGCTAGGTTTTTATCCGAAATACTGAGCAACAGCAATCAGCAGTTTACAAAATGTCTTCTCTATTTCAGTACATTGGAGTTTGTAAAATTTTGGTCGTGTTTATTTTTGTCAATAAGCAAACAATACGTCAAGTGAAAAATTTTACTTCAATAATGCGTGTGTTGCATGCGTACAGTAAAAAGTGAAGTTGATGTTACAAACTAAGAACAAGATATAATCATCCAATCATTTCATATCTTGGCCTGTCGTTGATTTTGTTTGATTTTGGTTAGTTCATTATTATTCTTTCTCGCAGATCTATCTGAAAATGATTGGTATAAATTGGGGAAAAGGGGTAAGTTTTTTTATCGCAAGTTAATCATTTATAACTATACTGATTTAGATTGTGCACTTGCAATCAGCAATGAAGTCATCTTCTAATTTTACATTACGTTTGTATTTGCCTGCAAAAGTTTTATGAATTACGATAGCATTTACAGAGATCCCACGACTCATGCTTGGCCATATTTGAAATATTGTTTCGAAGTATAATTCAAACAATTTCGAGCGATTTTCTTGGTTGTTTTCGATTGTTCGTTTGTGACACTCAAGGTTTGCAGCTTCTTACATTTCATAAAGAAATATTCTGTGGGACAGAATACCTTTGCTCTCAGATTACTTTGCCCTTTGCTCACGCTTTGTTGAATCTCTCATCCCACCCCGTCAACCCTGAGCTCCCAAGCTCAACACTTACTTATCTTAACAATACTGAGGTGTTCTAAGTTGTTCTTTTTTCAATCGTTATCAATTTTCATAGTGTTTGCTTTCATTTTAAATCATTTTTTTTGGTGTTGTATGATTTGTCTTTGTTTTGCTTCAGTAACTCATTTGCAAATTTGACGAATTGAAGATGAAATTCATATTTTCTCACCGTCTTGTGTTAACTTCTATATTTTGACACTTATATTGATTGTATTTTTTCACTAGTGATCGATAAAGAAAGTTGTCCTTCAGCGCAGCAGTATGCAAAATCTGGATGTCCCAGTAGCATTAGACGACACATTTGGGCTCTACTCTTAGATATAGGTGAAAAAGATCAGGTGTGCCTGCAAAATTTGATGTGTTTTTTTAGAATTGTGTGATTTCTTTACAAGGTCTGTCGATTATTCTATTGTATCCTTGATCAACCCCAACAGCTAGCAAAGAAATCGCTTAGCTGCGCAGAACAAGTACTGTCGAATTAGTGGGGGCGTGGTAGTAGTGGCGAGATTACTAATTTCATCAATCTTAGGAACCTAGTTAGAGATATGAGTTACAGTCGATAAAGCTGAAGACAATGTAAAACAATCAAACAAAAGTCATGCAATTATTATCATTAAGTGCATGGTATTTATACTACTCTATATTTTCCATGCAAAACATTAAAGTAGTTATATATTCCTCAGAAGGTACATTCTATGGTGAATTTTTAACGTCTTAAGTTATCTCGTGAACTATATTATTATGATTGGTACTGTACTGTACTGTACTGTTGTACTTTATCTAATATTCCTGATTGCTCATGATTTCTCTTCAGAATAAGCTGCACTTTGAAACACTTAAATCTTACGTTTGCAAATATGATTTGCTGGTTGATATTTTAATTAAGAAGGTATGGATCGATCTTATTTCATATATATTTAGATCACCGCGGGCTCGAATGCTCGAGTGCATTTTATTTAGTCTACAGGCAACGAGTTTTTATGGAACCATCATTCGTCAAATACTATTCAAGTTTAACACTAGAAATCTTTTTTCAAGTTTTTGCACGGTTGAAAGCTGTTTCATATTGTACTTTACATAGATGTGTCTTTAGTCATGCATGATAAGTCTTTCTTCATAATGTATTCTTACAAGGACATCAAGTCTACAGCAACAAATGACGATCAATATTTCGTTTTTGAAGACTTGCTTTACCAGGTAAAAGGAATTGCGGTGTGTTACATTTTGAATAGAATCATTGTGTATGGATTTTTTCCTTCAGAATACTGAAGACATTTTTACGCGTCCGATGTTGCTTACAACCATTTATGCTTTTCTAGCAAGAAATATCAGTTACAGGAATTTACATAGGGCTAGTATAGGTTACAGTCAGCGAGAATGTTGTAAATCTCGACTGTTGACGTGGAAGGTTTTTAACATTCTGTCCCCTTGTTCGCTTTGATTCCTGGATTTTTTTACATAAATAAATCGTTTGAGTTACCTTACTAAATAAATTTAGAATTCCATTAATAAATTGAAAGTTTTATGGTGGGCAATGGTATTTATGAAAAATATTCGCTTTCTGTCTTGCAAATATATATTCATTTAAAACATGAATTTTTACATGGAACTCCTTCATGAAAACTCGTGCATGGAGCTTTCCATTATCATTGTATGCTGTACAAACTCTATTACAAATCAAAATATGCTTGGTTGTACATTGAAGGTGTTGATGGCGTTCGCTCGTGATACGAAAGTGTTGAGGTATTTTGAAGGAACACCGGCAAATCCACCCAGATCTTACATAAGAGGTGAGGTTAGGGGCTGATCACTCGAGCCCGGGTAACCGTGATTCAGCGAGGCGTGAAATGATTTTGAGTCATTGAAAGGAGTAAAAACTTTAAACACAAAACTTACAACCTTTTCTTAAGTGTCATAAGTCATTTTAGTTGTAATTTTTAAATCACGCTAAATTATTTGTTTTCATTTTAAAGGTTTTGTGAATTTGCAAAGTCAGAGCGTTGAGAAATTGCTCAAATAAGTTTTTTGTTTTGAAATATTTAATCTTTTCCATTTGTCAAAATGATATAACGCTTCGCTGAATCCCGGCTTCTGGGCTCATGTAATCAGTCCCTTAGTTAATTACTAAACATTGTTAGTTAAGTCACGTTAATTTGAAAAACTAACGATTGCAAACCTCAAGTTGACATTTTTGTGTAGTTCGGATTTTTGTGCATTTTTATAGAAACATTGTTTTAATTATTCAACAGGAAAACTGGGCATAGAAGAATATGCTGTGTACTATCCACCCAATGGTAGTTGTGTTTATTTCATATTTTAATTCCTACAGTTGTAAGCTCTATACTTCTATTGTTCTACGGAAAGTTTTACTGAACTTCCAGCTTTTCTCTACTTAATGTAGGTGTTATTCCGTTTCATGGATTTTCTATGTATGGTGAGAACACTATAAACTATGTAAAAATAGTGGAATGTATACGTAACTTTTCGTTAGCTAGTGCTTGGAATTGCTAGTTGTTCATCGACTTATTACTGTCTCTCTTGGAAGTCAATGAATCAGTCAGTTTTCCCATATAAAGTTTAGTCAATCATTGTGCATTTATTTAGTCAGAAAAGTTTCTTTCACAGCATGTGATAGAGTACAAAAGTGTTTTAGTTTTGTTTTGTATGCCTAACTCAACAGGCTAGCCAACTCCATTTTTGGACGCACGGCCGCTTAAAATGTAGAACTTTCACAAACTTTTATCGAATTATTTTATTTCGTGTATATTTATACAATGTATCGCTTGTCCAGCGTTAAGCAAAGAAACCAATGTCTATTTTACAGCATATGGTATACATAGTCAGATTCTCATGTCGACTTTGTTTATTACAGCTGCTCCGTTGTGCTATATATATGAAGATCCGTCCAGTCTTTACCATGCTTTTAGAGGATTATTTACGAGGTAGCAATGTGCCGAAATAGTTGCAGTTGGACTTTGACTTCTGCTAAACATCTTTTGCCATTTTTACTTGAAATGCATTTTGTATTTTGTACAGATATTTCATGAGGCTTCACAACATCTCATCACATCCTCAGGTAAGGCTATAGAATGCATACAACTTCAAATGCAAAATACTGAAATAAAGTAAAATTACAACGTTTCATGTTTAAGGTAGTTAATAACCTTTTTATGCACACTTTTCACTGCTGTTTTAACAGTAACTATCATAACTATAATACACGATCAAAGCGAAATATCTGCAAATCATTTGCACACAGAAGATGGGGGCACTGGATAACAATAAATTTTGCAGCGGACGTTTGGAATGCCTTACCCCTTTCCATAAGAGATGTGCCCACCTTAAGCCAATTTAAGCGTGGTATCAAGAAAGCACTATTTTAATTAGTTTCGTTTTTAGCATGTTAATTTTCAAATGATGAAGTTTTATCTTCATATTTTTCGATTTGTATTCTTTTTCGTTTTATTTTTAAGTAGTTATATTATATTTAGTTACTTTTAGAGGACCCCTCTTTAAACCACTTTTTAGTGATGTTGGCATCCTCAATAAAGATTAGCTATTATTATTATTAACTGGCAAGAAGATGCATCTTCTTGCCGACATGTCGGAGGACTTTGCTTTGCTTTTCCTTTGTTCGTTGTTTGGGATTTTAAGGATCCCATACATTCTCACTTGCTGTCCGATTGCCTTTCTTATATTCTTACTCTCTTATCGAAAAAAAAGTTGCAGATGGAGGATTTAACCCTGGAGGAGGATGGAGGATTTGAACCTGCAATTCTTTTTTAACATGATTTAGCAAACATTCATTGCATTATTGATTGACAATTACATAAACGATGTGACAACTTGTTGTGTTACTCATCGCGCTGCGAATTGCAATAAACAATTGGACTGTCTGATAGACTTTGCTGTAGCGCGAGGTTGCTTGCTTTTTACTAAAATGTCACAAAAGTTTAAAAAAATATATCATAAATTGTACAAGTGTTAAAACCAAACAGAAAATGCGAAAAACATTCATTGCTTCATACTTGCTGACATTAAACGAACTAACTTCCACGAGTCTATATCATCCATTTTATTTGATTTGAGAACAGAAAATATGTATATTGATAGATAAATTTGAAAACATGTTTTCAATGTTGGTTTTTTGCCCAACCGTCTTGGTATTCTTTCCAAACAACAAACCAAAATTCGTAATTTTTCGTAGGGAATAGTGTCATTATGTTTGCTCTTTGAGACCTTACTTCAAACTCTGGAGCCTGATTTGTTCTATCATCTCAGACAGATAGGATTTCATCCGTAAGTTGGTGTCAATTCCTAATAGAATTAATCAATTTGAACGCGGGTAGGCTATTGTAATTGTTCCCCTTTCCAACTTAAAGAAACTTGTCGAAACAATGTCTCATTCTTGGGTCACAGAGACCTATTGTAATTGTTTTGTTGATTCGTTCAAACTGATGAGAAGGAATACTAAACATCGAAACATTGCTCAACTCGCTTTGCGTGTGCATTTATTTTGCTTTTTTTTATCATATTCTGATAAAATATAGCGTAAAAACTGCATTCAATTGGATATTTTATGTGTTCTCTGGATACTTGGAAAGTGAGCAAGTAAGGGATGCATGTAGTTTGACATGAAACTATTTATATTTTTGAAGTGATTTCGAACTTTATCCTTAAGGAAAGGAATGTAATTCAAATTATTCATTTGAAGTCTTTTTACTGCAGGTACTAACACTGTGGGACAGAATTCTTGGGTATGATTCTCTGGAAGTTCTTTCAGGTTTGAGTATAGATGTGAAATAGTTGATAGAATGATACCCGGTATACTTCATGTAAAATATATAACTAAGTTCATGTGCAGAACTTAGGATGCTTGAAGATAAAAATAAGAATTTTCCATCCTTAAAATAAGATTTTATAAAGATGCAATGTTTCAATGACGAAAATTGAACAATAAATATATTATGATGTGTGAGAACAAGTACAATGCATGATAAGAATGTCAGAGTGGGATAATTTAACTGAGCTCATCAGTGTTTACACGTCAAACTGTGCATGCATTTGTTGTTTTTTTTCTCTATTAATTGTAATTGAATGATTAAAAAGGATATGTTTTTCAAATTACGCGTTCTTGTTTTTTCAGTGCTGGCTCATTCAATATTCTCATTTCGGGGAAAGAGTCTACTTGACGTCACATCTCCGGGTGGTGCTGAGGTAAATACAGTAATATCAATGTTGATGTGCGTATTATCTTGCTTTATTGAAAGATGTATAGTGAACATATAGGTTGTCATGAATTTATAAATAGCCCGCGCAGATTGTTAGCTTTGTCATCATCATCATCATGTCTTTTCGCGCCAAGGGGCGATCCAAACTCGGGCTGGAAGTTTGGAAGTGTTGCGCGTGTTGTAGCAATCGGTCGAAATCAGGGACGGCACGTGAAGCCTTGCTACTTGTCCTCGTTAGCTTTGTAAAAAGTCTAATTGTTTTAACCATTTTTTCACAGGCCGTCCTAAATGACATCACTGATATAAAGGTTGTTCCGTTGCTTCAGAGAACTCTGTTCCTGTGATTTATAATCACGAACGTAAGTACGTAAATATTTGGTAGTTTTCTAGTTTCTTATGCAGTTGTTGCTCAAACTCAGCTGGCAGCTGCTTCACTAAGTGCCGTATTTGTTGGCATATTATTACGATGCAATGGCGTACGCGTTATTCGTCGTGAAACCTGTATTGCACTTTGAAATCATAATTGCTCTTCAAAATATAATTGCTCTTCTAAATTATAATTACTTTAGGTACCGAAGCCCATTACTTTAAGCCCATGTTTAAAATTCGGATTTTCCTGTACTGTTGCAAGATGACATAAATTACGCGTGACTTACACGAAAACCTTGAACCGAATGAATGTTCGCGAGCGAATGTCACTGATGACACGTGTAAAGCCTGGTTCTCATTAAGTCGCTTGAGTCATCCGAGTCGTTCCGAGTTTTTTCGTTGTTTTTCAAAAACGACTGTGATGACTCAAGCTATTGTACTTCTCATATATTCGTACTAGCGCTACCGAGAGACTGCTTAAGTAGTTTTTACGCGAAACATTTAATGGCGGCTGTTGCTTATCAAAGACAGAGTCTTTTGGCTGGTTATTTGCTTCTTCAAATCGTTTTGCGCCATAAAAAGGTCGCTTGCATTTCTCAACGGTCGTTTCGGTCGTCCAGATAGAGCAAAGTTCTATCCAGGCGACCCTGGTCGTTTCAGTCGTTTGAGTCATTGAGGTCATCCCGGTCGCCTCTGAAATGTTCTCATATAGTCGCACTTGTCGTCTGTGAAATTTTGGCAGGACTCGGACGACTATATGAGAACCAGGCTTAATGGAACCCCGTGTAAATAAATTGCCACATGTGAGATTACATTGCCGTGAATTTCAATGTGCTATTTAGCATCTATTGTAATACGCAAATAGAACCAAACACTGTTCTCGTGTGGCTCGAGTGAACACCTGATCGGCGTCTTGTTGCACTTTTAAACTATAATTGCACTTCTAAATTCACCAATTTTCATTCTCAGCATCAATCAGTTCGGAAGAGGCACTTTTCTCATCCTTGTTCTAAGTTCCAAAATCAATTATCTTTGTGTTCTTTTGCTTTATCAGATGGTAAACATGCATTATCGTCTTTTGAACACACTTCAATCCAACGTCGGCCGTTGCTGAGAGTGGGATGCAGAAGTTTCTTTTCTCGATCAAACTTGATTTCTACTGGAAGATAATCCGCAGCAATCACTCCATTCCTTTTTTAAAACAGATAATACTGATATATCATCTATATGATGCGTTCTCTGGGCACCACATTTTGTGCAAGGATACTCAACGCTTTTAACAATTTTCTTACACAGTTTTCGTATTTTCCGAATATCCATGAAAAGATTTATCTTAGCAACATGCAAACACCCTATATTACCTTTGCAACATACAAACACACTGTCTTTAACTAGTAACATACAAACATCCCTGCCATACCTATGCAGCATACAAACATCCCTGCCATACCTATGCAGCATACAAACATCCCTGCCATACCTATGCAGCATACAAACATCCCTGCCATACCTATGCAGCATACAAACATCCCTGCCATACTTATGCAGCATACAAACACACTGTCTTACCTTGCAACATACAAATACACTGTCTTACCTTGTAACATACAAACACACTGTCATACCTTGCAACATGCAAACAAACTGTCTTACCTTGTAACATACATTCTTAAGATCCTCGAGAGGCTTGTTGGTCCCTTTAATTTCGCAGCATCTCTTTCGAATTCATCGATTGCAACTTTAGTAAGCTGATGGGAGTGACCAGTTCTAAATATCTGTTAGAAATATCAATTTTGTTTAGTCATTTTAGAAATTTTTTATCATTATTCGATCATTACATAGAACGTGTCGTTTTGAACAAAATTTTGTTTAACTAGTTTGTTGTTTTTCACATTATGTTGTGCTTACATGCATTCTGGTACCATGTTGTGGAAACAAAAAGTTGCCCAAACTGTATACGGTTAATTGATAATTTCTCTTCACGTGACCCTGTATGACATGGGGATGTGCGCCTATTACCGCTGACACTCCCAGCGAATGAAGATAATTGGCAACGCGCTTCTGATCTTCTTGCCTAACTGTTTTATATTCTTTTCCCCAATGCATGTAAACTATTATTACATCCACTTTTTCCTTTAAATGTAAAAATAGGTGTAAATTGAAAGCGAAAATTTTAGTCTGTGCATGCTAACATTACAAACGCTCTTTGTTTTGTGAAAAAGTAGATTTTCCCACAGTTGTAATCATGTTGTAAAGAAAATTTTCTTAAATCTAAAATTTACCTTCAATTTTTGAACATCTTGCTTTGCTACATCATCGGTAAAAGACACCGGTCCGGCGTTAAGATTAAATCTTTTTCTTAAACGTGAACAATATTCTCCCTTTTTGCGCATGAGATAGCAATACCCAAGAAAGCCGACTCTTATCTTCTTTACATTGAAAATGATGGGCCTCTATGAAAAAGGAAAAAACGCTTTAATGTAGTAAACAAGAAGTCTCTCTCAGTATTCATGAAAGTACTTATGTTCTAAAGTATTTATAAATAATTATAATTATTTACGTAGAAGCACAATTGAAATAATGCTTTAAATATAGAGAACAAACTTTTTAATACAGACATGTTTTTGCAAACTTATGCCATCATCAGTGTGAAATTGTATTAAAAAAAGTTTGTTCTCTGTATTCAATGAATTATAATTATAAACAAAAATATATACAAAGGCAAAAACCTGGGGTATGTAGACGCCACCAAAATTAAAACCCATGCTTTCTATTCCAACTTTTGCTAGAGAGTCGATCGTCAGATTAACGGGTTTAACACCGTAGTCGTTAAAATGATTATTGGCAACGCTCATTATATCAAAACCTGCAAAACTATAGAAAAATAGAGCAGTTACTAATTTTTTTTCTGCAATATGTCGAAGGCGTGTGTCAAATTCTAAAAAATACTTGCGCACCTTCTGTTTTCTAACAAAACTCTTAACGAGTTCAAAAAATGTGAATTTCAAAAGAAATCGATGAGAAAATCAATTTGCTCGATCATTTCAAAAGTGGAAATCCCGAAATCACACAATTTAAAAAATTTTAAATTTCAACAACTATAGGAAACTATCGAGCATTGTGTACAAAAACTTTATTAGCTAGATTACATTCATGTAAATGAAATGCCATTTGAACTTCATTTAAGTAATATTTATAGTCTTTGCCGAGGCTTATGGAAACCGAGGAGACGTTTGGGAGAATACGAAAGCAGATCAGTGCAAGCCTGAGACCGAAGGTCGAAAGTTGCACCTGCTTAAGCATTTGCAAACACGAAAAACATCTTTTATTGTTTTTATAAAATAACAATAATGCAAAGCAGATAAATTTAAACAAATGTTTTAATTTTTTTTTAAACATGTATTCATGATTGATTTGCAAATTCTCTTTGATTGATTGATGGATTTAATTGGTTGAGCTCAGATCAATTCGTGCAGGCTAATCCAAATCCAATTACAAGTCATCACCTTCCTTACTTTAATGCTTCCACACTCCTGGGATCAGCATCAATTAGTAATCTTTTGTCTGTGACGCGTTTGGATGTCATTGATTTCGTAGTTAGAGAAGATTCAAGATTTCCTACAGCAATATCTGCTTCTCTGATAACATCTGCAACTTCGGCCAACGTATCGTTGTATGTATTGAAGCCATGCTTCACGTAGTACTTTACACAACCGTTGAAATTTATATCACCAACGAAAATTATGGACAGCTTGTTTTCTGTAGACAAAAAAAAAATACAACTATACTCTGGCAATCATGCAATGTTTAAGACATTAAAAATAATTTATACATCGTCAGTAGTATAACATGGTTGTGTGTTCATGATGTAAATCTTTATGAATTCTTTAAACAGAAGAAGCTAAATATGCAAATCTTATAACTTTTGGTATAAATCTTAAAATTTATTGGATGTGCGAAAATTGAACATAACAAAAGTTTTAATATTTTTACTGAATGAAAAGAGATATGTACGAACTATCTAAGGAAGTCCATTGTCATCTTATAAGTTCTGTTTGATGAAAATATAATTTAAATTGCAAAATTTTCGTTTCATGAATGCACTTTATTTGCGTATGCTGGAACACAGAGCTGTTTATTCTTCCTTTTAGCTAGGTAAATGCAATTTTATGGGCAATTTTGAAACTAGACGAGTTCAAAATCTCTACGTTGATCTTCGCTGAAGACTAGCTACTTATCTAGATGTAGACTGTGAAAGGCGAGAAAGAGAAATCTCACTAAAGAAAGGTTGATTCCCGCTAACTTATCTATTCGTATCAACAATTTCAAGTCTTAAGTACTAAGACAAAGTAGATTTGGATGTATCTCCAAAGGCTCTCGTTAAGGAAGCAAAAATTTACTATATATGTCCGTGTGCTCATACATTAAACGAGAAAGCTAGACACAAGGTTCTTATCATTTTACTTTCTCTACTCTCTTCATATTTATGTTAATGTAACTAGTTCAAACAAAACTAGATAAATTGTGTTACTATATTTACCTTAAATAATCTATGTAACTATAGTTAACTTTCTTTAAAATCGTTTTATTTTTCCAAAACTAACCTTTTTCAGTCATGTCACCCAATCCATCGATAAAAGTAAGCAACATAGTGTATAAATAAAAGAAAATTAAGTAATATTTGATAGGTTTCATTCTTTTGTCTATTTTAATTTCGTTTAACACCTGTGAATCAAAAAAAATTTATGGGACTGGTATGCAGTCATCTTTGAACAATGCCATTTTCCTTTGTAAACACTGTGATTTTCATTAAGATTGTGTTGCATTTCACTCAATAGTTTCGTTTGGTTAACAAAACATAAAGGAACTAAAGCAGTCCTGCAAGAATAATATCCTCCAAAATTAGTATTCATATATTCAACGTTACGTTGTGTAAAGAAGTTCCATTTCTTCATTGTGAAACCGGTGTTGAATACGGTGTTGGTGAAGCAAATTGACAATCAAGAGTTAGCTAAGAGTTACGTCATATCCGTCATAAAATTTCCTTTATTCGAAAAAACATTGCAAGGACTTGGTATGTTGAAATCAGCATTCACAAATTTGACAAAAAAATACTGCTAATTATCCAGTTAAAGACTTGCAAATCTTTCTTGATTCTTGCAAATCTTTCTTGATCGTTTAGTAATTTTAACTTCTAACAGAAACTGTAGCAATCAGTTAAGAAGGAGAACTTCTCATCCTTGTTCTAAGTTCCAAAATCAAGTATCCTCATGCTCTTTTACGTTAGCAGATGGTAAACATGCATTATCGTCTTTTGAACACACTTCAATCCAACGTCGGCCGTTGCTGAGAGTGGGATGCAGAAGTTTCTTTTCTCGATCAAACTTGATTTCTACTGGAAGATAATCCGCAGCAATCACTCCATTCCTTTTTTAAAACAGATAATACTGATATATCATCTATATAATGCGTTCTCTGGGCACCACATTTTGTGCAAGGATACTCAACGCTTTTCACAATTTTCTTACACAGTTTTCCTATTTCCCGAATATCCATGAAAAAAATTATTTTTTTTTAAAAACATGCAAACACACTGTCTTACCTTTGCAGCATGCTAACACTCTGTCTTACCTTACAACATACAAACACACTGTCTTACGTTTGTAACAAAGAAACACATTGTTTTACCTTACAACATACAAACACTCTGTCCTACCTTACAACATACAAACACACTGTCTTACTTTTGCAGCATGCTAACACTCTGTCTTACCTTACAACATACAAACACACTGTCTTACGTTTGTAACAAAGAAACACATTGTTTTACCTTACAACATACAAACACACTGTCTTACCTTTGCAGCATGCTAACACTCTGTCTTACACCTATATACAAACACACTGTCTTACGTTTGTAACAAAGAAACACATTGTTTTACCTTACAACATACAAACACACTGTCTTACCTTTGCAGCATGCTAACACTCTGTCTTACCTTACAATATACAAACACACTGTCTTACGTTTGTAACAAAGAAACACATTGTTTTACCTTACAACATACGAACACTCTGTCTTACCTTACAACATGCAAACACACTGTCTTACTTTGCAACATAAAAAAACACACTTTCTTACCTTGTAACATACAAACGCACTGTCTTACCTTTGCAACATGCTAACACACTATCTTAACTTTGCAACATACGAGCACTCTGTCTTACCTTACAACATACAAACACACTGTCTTACTTTGCAACATAAAAAAACACACTTTCTTACCTTGTAACATACATTCTTAAAATTCTCGAAAGGGTTGTTGGTCCTTTTAATGTCGCGGCATCTCTTTCGAATTCATCGATTGCATCTTTAGTAAGCTGATGGGAGTGACCAGTTCTAAATATCTTTTAGAAATATCAATTTTTTGTAAAAGTTCATGGACACTGGTACAAAATCTATATTGCGTTTTAAAGTAAATCTCCTCATTGCTTTAAAAAAATTGGAGTTGATTGCGTCATGCTGACATTCTTAGTCTTATTCTTCTCATTGATATATACCTTTGATTGCTTCTGTATTCGTTTTATTGTGTTTAGTCATTGTAGAAATTTTTTTTCATTATGCGATCATTACATGGAACGTGTCGTTTTGAACAAAATTTTGTTTAACTAGTTTGTTGTTTTTTCACATTATTTTGTACTTACATTCATTTTGGTACCATGTTGTGGAAACAAAAAGTTGCCCAAACTGTATACGGTTAATTGATAATTTCTCTTCACGTGACTCTGTAAGACATGGGGATGTGCGCCTATTACCGCTGACACTCCCAGCGAATGAAGATAATTGGCAATGCGCTTCTGATATTCTTGCAAAGCCGTTTTGTAATCTTTTCCCCAGTGCATATAAACTATTATTACATCCACTTTTTCCTTCAAAGGTGAAAATGTGCAAATTAAAAGGGCGACATTTTATTCTGTGCATGCTAACATAAACCCTCTTTGTTTCACGCTTGAATAAAGGTTCGTGCTTTTTAAAACAAGGTTTTCTCACAGTTGTTATCATGTTGTAAAGAAAAGTTTCTTCAATCTAAAATTCACCTTCAACTTTTGAACATCTCTCGTTGCTACCTCATCGGTAAAAGAGACCGGTCCTGCATTAAGATTAAATCTTTTCCTTAAACGTGAACAATATTCTCCCCTGTAACTGAAGATAACATAGCAATATGCAAGAAAGCCGACTGTTATATTCTCGACAGTGAGAATGATGGGCATCTGAAATAAAGGGAAAAAGGTTGTAATAACACAAAAAAGAAGTCCGTTTATAATTATAAAGAATTTACAAAATTATTCATATACAAAATTATTTATGTACAAAAAGATTTATGTACAAAAGTATTTATAACAAAAGTATTTATGCACCAAAGTATTTATATACGAAAGTATTAATAACAAAAGTATTTATGCACCAAAGTATTTATATACGAAAGTATTTATAACAAAAGTATTCATGCACCAAAGTATTTATAAACGAAAGTATTTATAAAAATAGTATTCATGCACCAAAGTATTTATAAACGAAAGTATTTATAACAAAAGTATTTATGCACCAAAGTATTTATAAACGAAAGTATTTATAACAAAAGTATTTATGCACCAAAGTATTTATAAACGAAAGTATTTATAACAAAAGTATTTATGCACCAAAGTATTTATAAACGAAAGTATTTATAACAAAAGTATTTATGCACCAAAGTATTTATAAACGAAAGTATTTATAACAAAAGTATTTATGCACCAAAGTATTTATAAACGAAAGTATTTATAACAAAAGTATTTATGCACCAAAGTATTTATATACGAAAGTATTTATAACAAAAGTATTTATGCACCAAAGTATTTATATACGAAAGTATTTACAAAGGCAAGAACCTGGGGTGTGTAGACGTCACCAAAATTGAAACCAAAGCTTTCTATTCCAACTTTTACGAGAGAGTCGATTGTGAGATTAACGGGTTTAACACCGTAGTCGTTAAAATGATTATTGGCAACGCTCATTATATCAAAACCTGCAAAACTAGAAAAATGGAGCAGTTAATAATTTATTTTTTCTGGTAATAAGTCGAATGCGTGTGTCAAATTCTAGAAAATAATTGCACACCGTCTATTTTATGACAAAACTCATTCGAAATATTTGAATTTCAAGAGAAAACGACAAGAAAATCAATTTGCCCCTTCAACAACTATTGGAATATATCGAACGTTGTGTACAAAAACTTTATTAGCTAGGTTACAAGGACATTAAATGCAATTTAAACTTCATCAATTTTTATCTCCAATTACAAGTCATCGCATTCCTTACTTTAATGCTTTCACACTGCTGGGATCAGCATCAACTAGTATTTTGTGTTTCATGATGCCTTTGGATGTCATTGATTTCGTAGTTAGAGAACATTCAAGATTTCCTACAGCAATATCTGCTTCTCTGATAACATCTGCAACTTCGGCCAACGTATCGTTGTATGTATTGAAGCCATGATTCACGTAGTACTTCACACAACCGTCGAAATTTATATCACCAACGAAAATTATTGACACATTGTTTCCTGTAGACAAAAAATTACAAGTTCAGTGTGGCAAATATAAAATGTCTAGGACATTAAAAACAGTTAATTTATATATCGTCAGAAATCTATAAGAAAGAACATGGTTGTGTGTTCATGATGGAAATCTTGATGAATTCTTTGAACAGAAGAAGCCAAATATGCAAATCTTATAACTTTTGGTATAAATCTTAAAAGTCACTGGTTGTGCAAAAATTGGACATACAAAAGTTTCAATATTTTTACTGAATGAAAAGAGACTTGCACGAACTATTTCAGGAAGTCCATTGTCATCTTAAAAGTTCTTTTTGATGAAAATATGATTTAAATCGATAAATGTTCGCTTCGTAAATGCACTTTATTTGCGTATGCTGGAACACAGAGTTGTTCATCCTTTCTTTTAGCTTGGTAGATACAATTTTATTGACAGTTTTGAAAAGAAACAAGTTCAAAATCTCTACGTTCATCTTCACTAAACTTATTTAGATGAATATTTAGATGTAGACAATGAAAGGCGTGAAAGAGAAATCTCACTAAAGGAAGGCGATTCCCTCTAATTTCTCTGGTCGTATCAACAATTTTAAGTCTTAACTCCTAAGACAAAGTAGACTAGGATGTATCTCCAAAGCTTCTCGCTCAGGACCCAAACATTTTTTTATATGTATTCAAGTGCTCATTAAACGAGAAAGCTAGACACAAGGGTCGAAAGTAAAATGCTCATCGTTTTACTTTTTCTACTGTCTTCATATTGATGTTAATGTAACTAGTTCAAACAAAGCCAGATAAATTGTGTTACTATTTTCCTTAAATAATCGATGTACCTAGTTAAATTTCTTTAAAATCGTTTTTAATTTCCATGACTAACCTTTTTCTGTCATGTCACTCAATCCATCGATATAAGTAAGCAACATAGTGTAAGCATATAAACAGAAGTAAATTAAGTAATATTTGATAGATATCATTCTTTTGTTTATTTTAACTTCACACTTTCGTTTAACACCTGTGAATCAAAAGATGATCTATGGAACTGGTATGCAGTCATCTTTGAACAATACGATTTGGCTTTGTAAACACTGCAATTTTCACTAAGTTTGTTGTGCATATATCACTCAATATATTCGTTTGGTAAGCAAAACATACGAACTAAAGGATAAGACCAGCAATAATATTTTTTTCATAATCAGCATTCATATATTTAACGTTACGTTGTGTAAAGAAGCCTCGTTTCTACATTGTGAAACCAGTGTTGAATACGGTGTTGTTTAAGCAAATTGCAATGAAGATTTAGCTAAAAGTAACGTCATTTCCTTCATAATTTTTCTATGTTGGAACAAATATTGCAGGGACTTGGTATGTTGGAATCGCCATTCACAATTTGACAAAAAATATTGCTAATTCTCTAGTTAAAGACTTGCAAATCTTCCTTCTCAGGAGGTTTTCTAGCCAATTAAAAGCTTGCAAATTGATGTAAATCACACTGTCATAACATATCCAATGAAAACTGCGTCTGATCTATGTTCCAAAATCAAGTATCTTTATGTTCTTTTACGTTATCAGATGGTAAACATGCATTATCGTCTATTGAGCACACTTCAATCCAACGTCTGCCGTTGCTGAGAGTGGGATGCAGAAGTTTCTTTTCTCGATCAAACTTGATTTCTACTGGAAGATAATCCGCAGCAATCACTCCATTCCTTTTTTAAAACAGATAATACTGATATATCATCTATATAATGCGTTCTCTGGGCACCACATTTTGTGCAAGGATAGTCAACGATTTTCACAATTCTCTTACACAGTTTTCCTATTTCCCGAATATCCATGAAAAGATTTATCTTAGCAACATGCAAACACCCTATATTACCTTTGCAACATACAAACACACTGTCTTACCTTTGCAACATGCTAACACTCTGTCTTACCTTACAACATACAAACACACTGTCTTACTTTGCAACATAAAAAACACACTTTCTTACCTTGTAACATACAAACGCACTGACTTACCTTGTAACATACATTCTTAAAATTCTCGAAAGGGTTGTTGGTCCTTTTAATGTCGCGGCATCTCTTTCGAATTCATCGATTGCATCTTTAGTAAGCTGATGGGAGTGACCAGTTCTAAATATCTTTTAGAAATACTATTTCTTTGTAAGTTTTCATGGACACTGGAGCAAAATATATATTGCGTTTTAAAGTAAACCTCCCCATCGCTTAGAAAACTGGAGTTGATTGCGTCATGCTGACATTTTAATCTTATTCTTCTCATTGATATGTACCTTTGATTGCTTCTGTACTCGTTTTATTGTGTTTAGTCATGGTAGAAATCTTTTATTATTATTCGATCATAGCACGTGTCGTTTTGAACAAAATTTTGTTTAACTAGTTTGTTGTTTTTTCACATTATTTTGTACTTACATTCATTCTGGTACCATGTTGTGGAAACAAAAAGTTGCCCAAACTGTACACGGTTAATTGATAATTTCTCTTCACGTGACTCTGTAAGACATGGGGATGTGCGCCTATTACCGCTGACACTCCCAGCGAATGAAGATATTTGGCAACGCGCTTCTGATCTTCGTCCATAACCGTTTTATATTCTTCTCCCCAATGCATGTAAGCTATTATTACATCCACTTTTTTCTTTAAATTTAAAAATATGTAAGTTGAAACCAAAAATTTTAGTCTGTGCATGCTAACATTACAAGCGCTCTTTGTTTGTATGAAAAAGTAGATTTTCCCACAACTGTAATCATGTTGTAAAGAAAGTTTTCTTAAATCTAAAATTCACCTTCAATCCTTGAACATCTCGCGTCGCTATATCATCGGTAAAAGACACCGGTCCGGCGTTAAGATTAAATATTTTTCTTAAACGTGAACAATATTCTCCATTTGTGCGCATAAGATAGCAATACGCAAGAAAGCCTATAGTGATGTTCTTTACATTGAAAATGATGGGCCTCTATGACAAAGGAAAGAACGCTTTAATAAAGTAAACAAGAAGTCTCTCTCCGTATTTAAAAGTATTTATAAACGAAAGTATTTACAAAGGCAAGAACCTGAGGTGTGTAGACGTCGCCAAAATTGAAACCAAAGCTTTCTATTCCAACTTTTGCTAGAGAGTCGATCGTCATATTAACGGGTTTAACACCGTAGTCGTTAAAATGATTATTGGCAACGCTCATTATATCAAAACCTGCAAAACTATAGAAAAATAGAGCAGTTGCTAATTTTTTCTGCAATTAAGTCGAATGCGTGTGTCAAATTGTCAAGAAGATTTGCGGACCATCTATTTTCTGAAAAAACTCTTCACGAGTTCGAAAAATGCGAATTTCAAGAGAAATCGACGAGAAAATCAATTTGCTAGATTATTTTTACGTGTTGAAATGCGGAAATTACACAATTTGAAAAAATTTATAATTTCAATAACTATAGGAAACTATCGAGCATTGTTTACAAAAAACTTTATTGGCTAGATAACACACACGTAAATGAAATGCAATTTGAACTTTATTTATAAAAAAAAGATATTTATTTTCTTTGCCGAGGCTTATGCAAACCGAGGAGACGTTTGGGAGAATACGAAAGCAGATCAGTGCAAGCCTGAGACCGAAGGTCGAAGCTTGCTTAAGCATTTGCAAACACGAAAAACATCTTTTATTTCTTTTATAAAATAACATTAATATAAAAAAGATAAATTTAGAACAAATGTTCTAATATTTCTTCTAACATGTATTCATGATTAATTTGCAAATTCTCTTTGATTGACTGACGGATTTAATTGGCTAAGCTCAGATCGGTTTGCGCAGGCTAATCCGATCACGTCTACAGGTCAACCAACGCAGGCGTTTTATTGTTTTTATTTTATAAAAATTTGTAATCTCAATTACAAGTCATCACCTATCTTACTTTAATGCTTCCACACTCCTGGGATCAGCATCAACTAGTATTTTGTGTTTCATGATGCCTTTGGATGTCATTGATTTCGTAGTTAGAGAAGATTCAAGATTTCCTACAGCAATATCTGCTTCTCTGATAACATCTGCAACTTCGGCCAACGTATCGTTGTATGTATTGAAGCCATGATTCACGTAGTACTTGACACAACCGTCGAAATTTATATCACCAACGAAAATTATTGACACATTGTTTCCTGTAGACAAAAAAATTACAAGTATAGTCTGGCAAATATAGAATGTCTAGGACATTAAAAACAGTTAATTTATAGATGTATGTATAAAGCAATCTATAAAATCAGAAAGTCCATTGTCATCTTAAAAGGTCTGTTTGATGAAAATATGATTTAATTTTAAATCGCGAGTTTTCGTTTCATAAATGCTCTTTATTTGCATATGCTGGAACACAGAGCTGTTTATTCTTCCTTTTAGCTAGGTAAATACAATAATATGGGCAATTTTGAGACTAGACGAGTTCAAAATCTTTACGGTAACTACTACATCTACTTATTTAGAAGTGTCTGGTCAGTGAAAGGCGAAGAAGATAAATCTCTTCAAAGGAAAGCAATCCTCTCTAACTTATGCATTCCTATCCACATTTTAAGTCTTAAGTCCTTAGAGATTGGTCAGATTTACGTTTCTGCCAAAAAGGCGTTAATATGACGTCTCTCACAAAACTCTCCTCCCCCCATACCCCTCCCTCCCAAAGATGTCATGCTTTCGGTCAGTAGAAATGCTTGATACAATTAATGATAATTTGATTTGCTGCTGATTTAAAATTAATTTTACGCTTACCCCCACTCTGATTGTTTTGTAAAAACTAACGACAATTGTGGTGTTATGTTTCTGCATCTATTTATGTACTATAATCTGAGAAACAAAAAACCAAAATTCAATTTTCGAGCTTTGTTAAACACCAAAAACTGAAAAATAAAATTTTAATTCGATTTTTGATTTGGAATGAGAAACGATTGGCAGAATAATTTGCGCGTTAGATTTGAATGTACCTTCACTGCTTCTCGTTCAAAGCGCGAACATTTTAATGAAATTTATTCATGCTCATTTGGTAAACAAAACATAAAGGATTCAAACCATACCTGCAATAATATTTTTTTTCAAAATTAGTATTCATATATTTAACGGCTAAAAAAAGTTCCATTTCTGCATTGTAAAACCGGTATTGAATAAGATGTTGATGAAAAAAATTGCCAATCAAGAATTATTAATTGAAAGTAACGCTCATTTCCCGTTATGATTTTATGGGTACGTTGGAAGAAACATTGCGCAGCTGGGAAAGACGTCTCTAAGTTTATCTTTGACAGAAAACACTGCAAATTAATTACATGTAGCTAAATACTTGCAAATCTTCTTTCCAATGAGACTTTCTAGGCAATTAAAAACGTTCAAATTGATGCAAATCGCAAATCGCATTGTCAAAACATTTCCAATGAAAGCTGCTTTTCATTTTCCATTTAAACCTCTCATCTTGAGAGTTTTTTTAAAGTGGTTGTATGGCGGACTTTTTTGTGGCTATTGTTTATAGTTTTAAAGCTTCTCACAAAAAGCGTACTTACCTTCTTCCCATTGAAGCATGAAAATTGCATCTTTGCTTTACCTTCAGTAACTGTATTTTTGTGGTTCCACCATGGATTTGACAGGCACTAAGCCGTTAGAAAACTGCCCCACCATGTTTGTTAACAAGAACATTGTTGTATAGTGAGTTGAATTTACACTTAGTGATCTTTTCCTTTGACAAATGTACGTGCTATCAACTTCCGATAAGCTATATTCATGAGCTTTTTTAAACCATCCTTACTCAAGTTAGTGCAGTCGAATCGTAATCGTAATATTTGCAAGTCAAAATAACTCTCTGGTAATCTACTCCTTTATCCAAGCTTTGACATTTTCTTCGTTGTCTTTTTCTTAAAATCTTTGTGAAATGTGCGAGCTTTATGTGTGTTGTATTTTTTCCTAATGTTTATATATGAAGTTTATCATTATCAAATACTTCAGCCGACATCGTTTCATCTTTGCACTGTTCATTTCAATCTTACGATCAATGCAATCATTTTTTTTTGAAAGTTGTTGATAAAAATAATTAAACTGCATTTCATTGAAATTCATGTACATTTCATTGTACATGAAATACATGTTTCATCGAAATACATGTACATTTCATTGAAATTCATTTATGTACGAATGACGTCTGCTTTGTTTCTTCCTCTCTTGAATCGCGATAAATAAACAACATTTGCTTTTGTGCACAGTCTGTACCTTTGATTTTATCGTTTGGCAATTCTCATTTTTTTTGCATTTGCCTACGTTGCACTTCTTTGTCAAGCGAAACTTTCAGGTCTAAACTGGTTAACGTTACATTTGTTCAAAGCGCTTTTGCTGTGCTCTTCACAGCGTTTTCTCGTATTCTGTGAGTTAGCTACATGAGAAAAATCTTTTGCAAAGCCTATGCAAACATGAAGTTTACCAGTTGAAAACTGTACGTTTTGCTTGACGAACGTGACGACTATAACTTGGGGAAACTGACGAAAATTTGGGATTCAGTAATATCAGTTGAACGCAAAATAGTAATTTATGTTCATAGACAATACAAGTAGACGCACCCTACGATGTGTGTTTAGACCAATCGGCGAGCAGATGTATTTAACTACACATTTACATATACTTATCACTCTCCATATACATATTGCTATTTCTCTATGACAACAGGATATATGCTACTTGAATTGAGTACAGACTAATTATTGTAGCATATATGAGACTGCCCAAATGAATAAAAACATCGTAAGCTGGTGGAAACTCACGCTGAGTACGTTGTCGAATAAAGTAGTTTGGACCACTCTTGAGTTTGTTACCTGTCATGCCATGATTACTTTGGTATTTTATCGTATTGTTGAAGATGAAACTTCATATGACATGAGCACATGCGTAATTAATGTTAATTTCGCCTAAATGACAGCGATGTCATTTTGGCAGGCAAAAAGTGATGACCTGATTGTTGCACATTGCCCATTGTCTTTTTAGTAATTTAGTAATTTTTTCCTTGCAAATAGCATTGAGAACTGTGCACATTCTTCTCTGGTCTTTTTACAGAAAGATGATCTTCGACGGTCTTGTTTGATTACTGGTGTCTTGCATTATTCCGTGTGGGCAGATGTTTCCTTTTTTGTTTTTGTTCATTTAGTGCGCATGCTCTTAGACTTTCACAAAACATGTTACATCTGAATGATCTCATGTGTCGCTGGCATGTTTCACAAACGTGAGACGTGAAATATTTGTTAAATTAGGTATGTCGCGTCAGGAGGAGCCAAAATCTTTCTCTGCAACGAATGTCATTGACTTAAACGTCGGTGGACAGCTCTACACAACAACGCTGGGTACCTTAACAAAAGATCCATTTAGCGTACTTTCCAATCTGTTTGACGGAGTGTCTCAGCCAACTCCGAAGGATTCTCGTGGACGATACTTCATCGACCGAGATGGCTTGTTGTTTCGTTATGTCCTAGACTTCTTACGAAATTTAAATCTTACGTTGCCAGATGACTTTAATGAGCTAGACCGCCTTTTGGCGGAGGCAAAGTTTTTTAACCTCAGCGGTATGCAGGAAGCGATCGCAGACGTTATCAAGGCTCGTACTTCGTCTCGTACGAGCATCGTGAAAACGAAGAAAAAGACAAGTGGCTATTTGTCCGTTTGTGTTCGTGGAACATACGCGTTTGGTCGTGATGGTGTTGCAGATGTGAAATTTCGCAAACTACAACGGATCCTGGTGTGCGGAAATGTTGCACTTGCTCGCGAGGTGTTTGGTGATTCTCTCAACGAAACGAGAGATCCGGCAAGGGAAGACATAAGATACACAAATCGCTTCTTCCTCAAGTACAATCATCTTGAAAAAGCGTTCGATCAGCTTGCCGAAAAGGGGTTTCACATGATTTCAGGTTGCGCAGGAGGTGCGGGTTACGACACTGAAAGCGAAGAAACCAAATGGAATCATTTCAACGATTATGTTTTTCATCGGCATTGACCGAACGGATTTTTTAAAATTTAATGTATGTATATATAAATATATGTATACATACATAAAATTGTTGAACATGCAATATATATGGCTCTTCTTATGCTCGCTGACAGCAGGTGTTTATCAATGCGAAATAAACATGCATGACATTAATGTTACTGTTGATAAAAGAAATCTTTCTCCGAAATGGAGTTCATAATAATTCTTAATTATAATTGCTGTACATTTACAGTCAAAATAGAGTTTATTTTTTCAACAATGACATAAGAAGACAATGATGCAATATTGCTTAAAGCATTTCAAGTGTCTTTTCCTGCAATATGAATTCGACACTTCAATAAATTTTTTCATTGCCTTGTCTTTGCTGAATTTTGTAATATTTAGTGGTCATTTTTATGAAATTGGGCTATTTTATTCTTGGACTTTTTATGAATGAATGAGATTACTATTCGTCGACTACTTCGCTCGCCTGTTTCTCTACAAATATTCAGTTTTTACGAGCTGTATTGCTGCCGACGAAAAAAAAGGGTGCGGCTCGATAAAACTAAGGCGTGGGCATGCAAGCTATAACGCTACAAAGCAAACCCAACATTGTTGAGGGAACAGAAGAATAGACTCATTAACAAACGCTTTGCAAGACGAGTATGTCGTAAGTTGTGGAACATTGAGAAAGGTGCTGCACACCCCCCCTGTAGTTCCCACCCTGACCGCATGCTCCAGCGTTTTCCTTGATAGAAGGGAGAATAACATTCATCCGAAGAGAAACGCACTTGCATCCTATTATAAAGAACAAACATGCGATGATTGCTAGACATCAAACCTAATGCAAATTACCAATCTTGTACTTGCTATCTAAAGGTTTGGTTGCTTTTCGTAATTTTACAGCAAAAGGGACCACTGATAATTTCTGGCAAGATAAGAGAAAACAATAAGTACGTAATCAGTAATTGCGTTTTTTTCACATATGACTGTCGTTTTGCAGATTGATGTTTTAATTAATGTAAATAGTGCTGGCAGCTTGGAAAGGTTCTGATAAAATCACAAGTATAATATTTTCAAAAATAGCTGCTATATTATATACAAAAAACTAAAGTTTAATTTTGAATGCATTGTATATTTAAGCTCATGTTAACGCAAGTGAGAAAACCGCATAGCGAAACCAATTTTTTTGTCATTCCGCTCTGATTACAATACTTTAATATATTTTGAACTTTTGCAATGCACATCGAAAAATAATAACTAGCTACCTACTGTAGAGTTTAATATTTTCCGTAAAATGTAGAAGACACGTGATTTTAGAAGATAAAATATGAAAAATATTTGTGGTTACATATGCCACTTTCCGGCAATGAAACAACCGTCCAAATAATGGTTGCCGACCTGCCGTTGCGCCAATACTAATGTTACTATGTCGCTTTGTTGTCGGTTTGTATTCGTCATCATTGCGTCCACTTCGCAACCTAGGATTTGAATGCTTCCGTTTTCAGTTGTGAAGAAATATGATCAAATTTGAACACGCTCACTCTGCAGTTTGACTGTGAAGTAAAAGAACTTGATCAATTTAATTTTTCGCTGCGTTAGGAGTTCAGTTATGACATTTATTACATTGCAAAGAGTTCGATCATATTAGCCAAGATAAAAGGTTATGTTATATAGTGTTCATTTCCAGCAATTGTAGAGGTATTTACATAAACAAACTATCGTCTATTGAGGTAAGTTGCATAAGATGAAAATTGTTAGTCATATCTTAGTATTTGCGTTTGAGAAAATGAAACGTATATTTATCGACCTAAATGCGCTCTTTTGCCACAATATTGTAATCAGCTGGCGCAAGAACTAATTGCGGATTTGATGGCTTTGGTATGGGCTTTTTCTCTCCTTCTGGTACTTCAATTGTGAAATTTTGCATCAAAGATGAAGCAAAAAGGCAAATAACAATTCTTGCCAATTGCTGACCTGGACATTCTCGTCGACCAAGGCCGAAGGGAATTAACGCCTGCTTTGTTGTCCAACCAACAAACAGACCATTTTCGTCAAGAAATCGCTCTGGCTTAAAACTGTGAGGCTCCGGCCATTCGCTGTTGTCAAAATGAATGTTGTTGATGTTTATGGCAACATAGGTATCTTTGGGTACGTGATATCCACCAATCACTGTATCGCGTGTAGTATTTGTTCCATATACGGGCAAAATACGTGACAGCCGCAATGTCTCGCAAACACACGCTTGTAGATAATTGAGCTGTTTGGTATCTTGCCAACTTGGTGAGCGATTTCTTCCAACAACTCTGTCAATTTCGTCGTGAATATTTTGTTGAACATCTTGGTGGAGCACAACATAAAGAATGAACCAAGATAATACTGCTGACGTAGTATCTGAGCCTGCAAAAACAAGGTCGACCATCAATCCTTGGATGTCGTCGATGGTGCTAATGTGTTTTTGCTTTTCCTTAGCAATCTCTTTATGAAACGCTGTAAGAAAACCGTCGATTAAGTCTCGGGTTACGTCTTCATTATAGGTTTCTCTGTGGTACTTAAGTTCACGGCCGAATATTTTATCTCTTGTCTTTATTAACTCCCGAAGCTCCTTGTTGAACTTTGTCGGGAGATGAGACATACCAGGAATCAGTTGAACAAGAGTGAACTGCGCCCACAATGCAGAAATCTTATTGTTGAACTCCACCAACTGTAAAACCCTCGGGTCTAGCAGCGAAAGTTTTTTTGAAGTAAGCCATTCCCATATTTGACAGAGTATCGCACGAGAAAGAAGATCCTTAGGGGAGAACTTTTCAGCCTTCAATGCCTTAACCTCATCAACCAACTTCTGTACTGCATAGTTGACGCGTGTTTCTGCTTTTTCTATACCTTGACCAAACATATGCAGACTACGTGTGAGAACCTTTTTGCAAAATAGGTGACCTGGTCCGAAGTCTGAACAAATAACATCACGTTCTCCAAAGATGACATTACCAGGGTACATCGTGTTTGGTATCTTACCGGCCAAATCGTTCTTTCGTGTAAGACGCGCTTCTCGCGCGAGTTTTGCGGTGTTGATAAGAACGCAACGTCTCAATGGAAAGGATACCGACACTATCTCTCCGTATTTTTCTACGAGTTTTTTGAATGGGTTTATGGGATCGCTGTCCATCTGTAGCAAGTTGCCGATAAAAGGCCAGGGGTATGGTCCTGGTGGCATTTTTCGTCGTTCGAGATATGTGGTTAGATTGTACCATACGAAAAAGACAACGAGCAGTAACGTTGCTGCTTCCAAAAACATTATTAAGTGCGTTTCTGTGGAAAAAGATCAAAATATTTGCTGAATAGTTGTTCAAATTTCTCTTATTGATGGATTTTTTAAGAAGTGATTGCACATCGATTTCATTTGATATATTTGTGTATGGAAACTCAAGTGGACGCAGCAAACGTAGTTGCCGGATTTTTCATCTAAAAGTATTAGCATTCTTATTTTTGTAAGACGACTTAATAACGTATTTACCTAATTAGAATTCGCCTCTTCAAAATCAAGAGTCGTATGACTTTAATTGCGAGCGACCTTAATTGCATGTCTCTGTTCTTGTATTCATTACTAATAATCTCGAATTTTTTAGTTTGAAATAATAAAAATCACAACCAAGTATTTCAAAAAAGAAAAAACATTTAATTCACACTATCGTTCATAGTATGTAAAGCCCTGACTAAAGCATTTTGGCAATTATAGTATTACAAAGTAAAACCACGGTAGTTTGATGAGTTAAAGCTCACCACCTGCACCCCACCACCCCCCGCCCACCCCTCTTGTCGTTCCTTGTCAGCCCATAAACTCAGTGAGAAAACAGTGGGAATTTTGACTGGAAATAAGAAAAATAAGTACGCTGTGCGTACACAACGACTTGCATTGGAAAAGTTATGGAAACTCCAAGTCAAGCAATATGCACTGGTTGAGTGTAAGTGCAGGCACATACAGAAGGATGGGAAAGGATGTGTTTCTAGTCTCATTCGGGTTTCACCTTTTTTACTCATTTTCCGTTGCAGAGACGTTGAATTATGCCTCGAATATTTTAGGATAAGTAGCCGAAAGGTGTGTTCATCTTTAAAATTTTAAAGTTCGTACTTAACACTCATTTATACTAGGCATGACTCTTATTTGCTTTATTTCGTTTTGTCAGAAGACAATTGGCACTTGTTAATGCAAATATGCGATGTAAGTAAAACGTGCTGCACAGTTTATATTAGATTCATCGTGCTGAATACTTGCCTGATCACTAATTACTAGACTAGGAAAACTAGACAATGAAAAAAGGTGGACTGCTCTTACAGATAAGAATGTAAATTTCCTTGAATAGTATCGACATGCAACATCACTTCTGGGCAACTTTTGGATGGAACATTAGCTCACGAAAACCTTACTCCCTAGACGCTATGTTTTGCCTTTTAGCGTTTCCAAATTGCGCGTCACTTCAGCCATGATTAAAAAGTTATCTGTGGTAAAGGATGTATGAAAAATAAAACAAACTCCGAATACAATATCCATCTTTAACTCAATATTTGAGATGAAAAAGCGGAGACAATAAACCTGTAATATATCGACTTTGTTACAAACTAATTGGGGATGTAATTATGAGTCACGACAGTGTAATATTACATTAAACAGTGATCAGATAGTCAAAAACCTTAGCGTTTAACAATTAAGTTAGCAAATCATTCTTGGAACTTTTAACACCAAGAAACATCCAATTTGAACAAATAATACTTTTTGGAACATAACCATGCATAATTAGCCACCTTCATTTTTGAGCATTATTTTATGGGAAAAATCTTAATCGTTTGTTAGTTTATTTGTGGGTGAAGGAATTTGTGCAAATGTTTTTGTTTGCATCTACTAAACTTGGGCAATCGAGTCAAAACAAAAACTTTTGTTGGGAGGCAATCAACGGTATCAGGATACATTTGATTCAGAAATGAGAGTAAAGGTTGCGTAGGAGCAACGATTGATAAGATATTTACGTTGAGGGTGTTGAAGTGAGCTAGCAGTTACATAATTGATTGCATAGAAAGAAGTTGACGAGAGAAACAATCGTGTTCTTATCTACATTGTCTTCAAAGAGTTTTGGTAAATGATCATGCGGCCATTTTTCTGTTCCCATAAATATATGACAAACAAACTGTTTCCATAGCCAGGCAAAAAGAGTTGCTGACAAAAGGAATGTATTTTATGTATAAAAAAATATCTTGTGAGTTGTTTTACTCAATAAATCAAACGACAACACATCACATATAATTGAGAAAAATTTTTCATCCATGACGATTACGAAAGTTAGATTTTCCATATGATCAGACTCTGCACTGTCTTTACCTTAAAAAGCAGCCTCGCTGTAGACATCAAACAATATTCATCATAAAATTTTTAAAGCAATGAAATTACCTTAAATTCTCTGTTCTTCATAAACTGTTATATGATCGTCTGTTCTGCGCATATGAAAACAATGGCTATTCCCGAATCAGCATTCCTGTTATATATACTCGAAAGATTACGATAATCACATGGTATATCGCAAATCCGCAACGTGTTAAAAAATTCACGGTTTCCAGAAGGTCGTAAGCGTGTCGTGATGCATCGTAAATGTGTAGTATAGATGCTTGAAACTTCTATTTACGAAACTGTTGATGTTGGAAAGCGTTCACTATCAGGTTAAATTATCCTGAATGTAATTATCACGAAAAAGGGTTTAATTAATAAAAATATATAATGCTTTGAACAAGTGACTAATACGACAAGTTTTGAACGGCGTCTGTATGAATTCTCTGGCTTCATGTAGAACTCTTCCACGTTCAAACTTGCCAATATTTCTTGAAAAAATGTGAAGTTGAAAACATCAAACGAAAACAGTGGCTTACAGCGTCATGACAGACACCGACACAATTGAAGAGGCGTTTTTTCCCCATCTCGAATCCTCCAATTAAACATGGATTAAGTCCTCTTAATAAGAGACGATCTCTCACTTATAACAAATACTGTTGAGAACATCTTCCGCTAGATAATCACGTTCGATTAACATGTATGATGCATCATGAAAAACAAGTATACACAAGCACAGCAATTAAGTTTACGAGCTTGGTGATGGCTTACTTGTTACTCTTTCCTCAAAAGTAATTCCATAATGTGAGAAAAGTCGTGACGAATATGGGAAAAGACACTTACTTTGCTGATCACGAAATATGACAAAAAACATAGAAAGCTAATTTGTCAATTTGCAACGCGTGCATGTTTTTTGCAAATATGACATATGTTAATTTAGCTGTTGCTCAATTACATATTTTCGTATTTATCGAGTTATTCAATAGTGACTGACCAAGTGTAAGATTTCGACATCTTAACTTATAGGCACCGTAAGTGGCATTGAAGATGATAGTTTTTACGTTGTGTTCAGTGAAGATGCTACCAGATGCAAAAAAAAAGCTGTTTAATGCAGACATGTATTTTAAAAGAGCTCCTTATCTGGGAATACATCTAGATAACTTTTCAGTTTTCAAATATTCTTTTCATGTTGGCAGTAGTCTTTAACGTTGAGCGTTTTCCATACGTATAATGCAAATTCAAGTTAATGTAATACTTATTTCAGACACCTATGGTCACATATTGAAATTCCTCGTGGCCAGTCTCGGCTATTGACGTCAATTGTTTAAGTCGATAAACTAAAAATTTAAATCTTTGACATCTGAACTTGTCTTGTATTTTACAACTATATACACTGCAATTAAGCATATAGCTAAAAAGATGGTAATGTTTTGCCCAAATCTCGTTTTTAAAAAGCTTTTAAGACATCAATTTTATACGTAGTTGTATACGAAGAGCTGTGAAGAGGATCATGAGAGAGAAAAGTGTCTAACACATATAATACTGTATTTTTAAAGCATAGTGTTGTGGTGTATAGTTCTCAGATAACGTTAGGTGTATTGTGAAAAGTCTGCCACAAATGTTTTATATTTACAAACTTGATCGCCTAGAACAATCATTTTTCACTTTCTTGTTTGTTTGAAGCTATCTAAACGGAAAAAATTGAAAAAATTTGCTAATCCTTCTTTTATATCTATAACTAGTTTGTGGAACATCACAGTCTATCAAACTAGAATTAAGACTTTGCGTGGCTTTAAGACGTTATGGATTAATATCATTTGTTGGCTTTTCCAAATTAATTTTCCCCATACAGCGCTAAAAATACACTATATTAAGGAAATTTCGAGATACATTTCAACCCTGTGCATTTCATTGATCATTCTAATTTTAAAAGGAAAACAATAACTTCTGCTTAATACCAACGAAATTTTCGGTTATTGAAAATTTTTTAACTAAAAATCTTCTGAAGGTGAACAAAACGTACATTACAACTTTTGTGCTCTTTTAGAACTGAAAAGTGTGATATTTTTGTTCAAATATCGTAGTTTTCTAAAGCATGGTGTTGAATGTTGACCTAATCAAAGTTTTAGTTAATCAAAAATTGTAAGAGTTGTCGTGTATAAATTATAAAATTCATTTGATTATATTCAACTATAAAATATACATTATCAGAAAAGTTCAACTTCTAGATTCTCATACACTCGTAAAAACATGCTATTTTGAAAAAGATTTAATGCAAGATAACCATAAATCCCTTACATTCAAGTGGAAAAAGCCTATTGTCGTTTGCACTAGCCTCGATGTTTCCATTCATACTTTTTGTGAGTGGAGTTGCTTTCAGTGAAAACGTGTATAAAACTTGGTAGTGATTCTATAAAGGGACTGAAATAAAGACTTTAACAAGATAGCATCTGATGGCTGATGCTCTTTTACATTACCGCTAAAATATTCCTGTATTTTCTTTATTAAATTGGGCAATTGATCAATCCACGCCAACGTTGGATTTTAAGAATAAAGAGTATAATCACATAATATCCGCATTTATCAGTTGTTTTGTTTATTTTTGAGTTGCTGAAACAAGCTCCCGTGTTTTGTTTTGTTTTTATCTTCTTTTTCAAAAAGTAAGAACAAATTGAAAAAAAAACCCGAAGCGTTTTAACAATTTTATTCTTCGTTTATGACAGCAACCTCGGGAATGGGAATAAAAGTCCGAAACCGCGAGCTTAGGATATTAACAACATCTGGCAACTTGATTTATACAAAACGAAACCTTTATGATAAGAGCTTTATCCTATCCTCGATCCTATGGATTGCAAATTTTGTTATTACATTTGCATACATTTGCATCATCAAGTATGCGTCAGGGCTGGTAATTCTTTATAGCCAAAGACTAAGCAAATTTGTGTAAATCTAAATCTAATATTGTGCTGGTAAATTCGATAAATAGCCTCTGTTACCTCTTACTTAGGATCATCTACTATCATTGTCACTCTTAAATATCATATTGTAACGGAATCTGCAAGGTAATCTTCAAAATCCTTACCTCTTACTTAGGATCCTCTACTAGCGTTGTCGCTCTTAAATATCATATTGTAACGGAATCCCCAAGGTAATCTTCAAAATCCGATTCTTGTCATGACTCATGGTCAGTTTTATAATTCATTTACAAGTTTTAAAAGAATTTCCCAAGTTTAAAGAAGATAGCAAGTTTTTTAAAACCTTTCGAGGTTAATGCAACATATAAACTATTTCGAGAATTTTGTCACACGAAGTTAAATATGGTGAGATTTACTTCGTCATACATGAATAAATGTTTGTTGCCAGTTCACATTAAAGTAGGTTAATATCAACCGGCTACCATTGACTACAAATGGTGTAGTCAATGGTAACATGTTAATTAACAGTTATTGCATCCATCTACCAGACTCGAACTGTCTCCAAATTAAAGGCCCTCCATTTCAACTGTAAGGGTGATGATCAAACTGGTCAGTAACACCGGGTGCTAATACCTTTGGCCATGGAGCTACTTGTGCAATAATTTTGTGCGCATAAGCAATTTTAACTCTTATACGTATGCTATCTTACAAAACTGAATGTTACATGTTTGTAAATGTCGATCGTCCAGGTTGGTATAGTCCTAAGGACTGTTTTTGTTGTTTTTTTGACGTTTCGACAACCTTAGCGGTAGTCATCTTCAGAGTAAAAAAGTCCTTTTTTTTGACACAATGGCACAATAGCCTGTCCGAGCCTGCCAGCCATCCACAATCAACTTTGTTGGAGTTTGACAATTTTCGTTTGATGAATTTGATTCGTGAAAATAAATTGAATGTAGTTTGTGTTACTTTCATTCAAGTAAGGACATATAATTCGAGTAAAAAGGAATTATTCACCAATAACAACGAGCTCAAGTATTTCAAGTAAAATCAGTTCTGGTACGTGATGGTATACAGGAAACTTAGGTAGACTTTCGTTCGTAAAAGTGACAGGAAAAACATGACGACAATTGCAACTAGCTGAAAACTATGTTACAAAATTCTATATTTCAAATAGTTAAATGCAATTACCTCTTTTTTTTATTGGTATGATAATTTCAAAACATCTATTTACATATGGCGATGGCGATATATGTAGAAATGGTGATATAGTTAGAAATGGCAAAAAGATGCCAAATAATTAGTATACGGTAATCCTTACAAGATTTTTATGTTAAAAATGGCGCGTTCTATGTTGAATTCTAATCAATAAATAACCTTTCGTATTCTCGGGAGAAAATCTCCTTATTAGCGTGCTGGGTAACCTGAATTTGCACGATTGGTTACAGCATATATGGCAAATTTACATAAGTCAGTAGCTACATTGTAAGTTAGTGTGGTTGCGAATTGGCTGACGTAGACACAGGTTCAATACCATGTTGTTGCAATTGAGTTCGTAGCATAGCAACTTCTTTTGTCGCTTCTTCATACTGTTGCCTCATCAATTCAACATCAATCAGTAACCGTTCGTTTTCTTTTACTGCGTCTGCCATTCGTGCATTAGCTGACCTTAAATCGTGTATATAGTCGACGGTTTTACCAAGAACACCTCCTTTGCTCTGAAAAACGATGTAATATATCTGTAGTTAATGTCTGACGACATTTTATGGAAAATATTTTGCACAAAATATTTCATACAAATACAATCGTCGAAAATCATGATAATGAACAACCAATTACTTTAAAGACAAATTGGTTATGATTCTAATTGCAAAGGCAAAGTTAAGAATATTTTACACTCCACTCATAACGCTTTATTTTTTTCTAAGATAACAAATCGTGCTTAACACAAGATTTCGATCAAACAATTTATGTCTGAAACCAGGACGCTGTCGCTAGTACTATCAAAATAAAAATTATATTTCATATTCTGTATTTCGTTATTAAGCTCAATAAGCACAGGCAGCATGCATTTCTGAATAGATAAAATCTTTTTCGTACTTTCACGTCTACCTGCCCTTGCTTTGAATGATCCTGGTCACTTTCAGGTAAGAGTTTTGCCAACTTGTCAATCCAGTTGTTGATCTTGTCTCTTCTGCGTCTTTCAACCTCGTTGTGAGTTGCCCTTCTTTTCTCATCACGTGGGGTTCTTTGACTATCAACTTTCCTGTTCAAAGGAGTAAAAACTGATATTGCAAAAAAACACAAACATTCAGCTATGACTAACTGCCAATGAACATGCACAACGGCATGACAAAAAAACCCAAACAATGGAGCTAATCCACTAGAATGGAAAGAAACACAATTCACGAGTCGGTTTCTGTACTGTACTTATATTTAAACTTTGACAACGTTTATCAACATGTATTGAATTTTGACTGATTTGTTGCAATTATTTGTAGCAGGTGTTTCATCCAAAAGCTGGTAGACAACTAAAAGATATTTATAAATTTTCAGCCACTCAATATGCAATGTGACATAACTTTCCGTATAAATTGGACATCATAAAAAGGCAGTATCTTGCAAATGCAAAGAGGTATGATTAAACTGTTTTAGAAAGTCCATTTGGAAATAACGTCCCCAGCCAATGAAGGCTATTGGATGAATTGATACAAACAATATTCATAGCTTACGTATTGGTAGGATGAGACCTTGGAGCAATAGTTCGTTGACTTCCAGCTTGCAAGACATCTTGAGGCATCATCACATAAAACTGCCCTAAAATTATGACAGAATCTTAATACCATTTTTTTATCACGCCAGTACCATTTGGCAAGCTTTTGTGAAAGAATTCAATACATAATTAAAAATGTCATCACTAGTATTATTGTATAATGCAAAACATATTTGTGGCATAATGTACATAATAAATGCACACAATACAAAATTTGTAATACAGGAATTTTTGTTGTTCATAAACATGACAAAAATTATAAAATAAAGACAGTTAAAAAAACGAATTTTGTGAATGAACAATCTAACCTATTTTTGAACATCTATTAAAAACTTCCCTCATTTCAGATAATCAAGTCTGTAATTATCACATTCAAATTACATTTTGAAACAAAAAATTTCTGTTTGTGGGTTGGTGGTAGTTAGTGGGGATGGTAAGAGGTTTTAAAAATCAAGCTACTCAAGATAACTGGTCTACCTACGACCAGATTATAATCCATGTAGGCTATGACAATTATATTCAATGTGGATAATTGATTTTAATTGTAATATATCATATGAAAACTCTAGGCATTTATTTGTCATACAGTTCACACAACCCAGAATGTCCATAGGAGATAAGACAATACAATCTTTTATACTGAAGTTTACAAAAATTTTTTAAGAACTTTTCAAATTTTATACCTTGGGTACCCTGAGTGACAGGAATCACATTTCCCGCAGGAATGGGTGAAGAAGGCTGAGTGAGTCCACTAACGGGTACCGTTCTCACAATGTAAGCTGTATTTGGATCTATACTTTCACCTTGCCCTGCACTTCCTTGATCAGTAGTTGCATGCGAATAGTAAGCAAATCGACCAGAATCACCGTCGACTTGAGTCGGTGGAGATTCAGGGAATGGACTTTGTATGACAGTTGGTTGAGCAACATGGGAAGACTGCACGAAATTGTTTTCGGAGACTGGAACATCGACTCGATCAAGCGTGTGTTCGCCTTCGTCGCCATGCACTTGGACAACACGGATGTGAGTGCCGTTGCCGTAATTCGCCGATGTGTGTACATGATTTTCATCTAGATTCGTGTCTGGGCGATATTGGTATTGAATAGCATTCGGATCGGCGTACCTTTGAGCATGATTCGACTGCGAGCCAAGACAGCTCGAGCCTGCTACTGATGGGTCGTCACCTACAGTTGATACCGTGACAGTAACGCTTTCATGTTCAGGGCTTGTGGCTGTCAAAACTCGTCCTTTACTTTCCTCTAAATCGCTTGGTTTTTCCGAGTCCAGAGCCCCTTCGAGCATGTCAAGCGCTGGCGAATTTGAACTGGTCATGGGATCAAACAAATTGGTCATGTGAGCAATCTTATGAACGAAGAAGAACGAAATTTAGACCACGGGAACAACGCTTCGAATCACATGATATAGCAAACGCGAAGCCGAACAAGCTCTGTGTGTCGCTGTAAAATATGACACGTGTCACAACAATACTGAATGCTTATTCGCTACATATTGTCACGTGGTCTGTATTTCAAAAGAATCTATTTTTGCTCTTCTTTCTAAGTTTCTTCTATTTTTTATTGACAAACGCTTATATTTTGATTGTCGAGCAACAAGCAACGTGTTATTTTTAATGGACGCATAATGCTGGGCTAGGAGGCTCTTTGACGCCAAAGTTCCAGTAAATTTTAGATTCTCGGAGACTCACAGTAAATTAAGTAGGAAACTAATTTAAAAAATGCGCATATATAATTGTTTAAACATTCTTGTACTCTAATTTTATATGCACATTCAGGCGACAAATGAAGGCGGATCAGACAACTTCAATATGCGTCCCATTTTCACCTAAAGGTTTGTCTCTATACTTCTACTTTCTTTCCGTTTTACTAAAAATTTGAATTTCACCACAGACTGGCTGTTGTTTCTCAGTCATTAAAATGTAAATAAATTTTGTGCGTGAATACCACCGAGTGGAATCGTAATGAGTTATTGAATTCTCTTATGAAATTCTCCGGAGAATTCCAAAAACTTTAGTTCCGCCCATGATTTTTAACCGACATAAATTGGCTTTATTTTTAAACTTCGTTGCTTTCAATTGAATGAGCCCAAAGCCATGGAAGCAAAGAAAATAAAATTCGATTGTATGAGTCGACTAGGAACGCAACTGAGAAACAAATGACGTCTCTCTTAAATGTGTCTGTCAAGGTCTCAACAAACTTTTGAAAAATCTACGGAAGACCTCACATGGTATGCTTTGTCGAAATGTTATTAATGCATCAATATTATCACCTGATACAATTTTAAGATTAAAATTTCATGTTATAAATTGTCACATACTAAATACATTCAAGTATATATCGTATAAATTGAGTTAAAATAATGAATTTTACCATGCTATGAAGACAATCCACAAATTACTCACTTTAACTTGATTATGTAAGTTTTTCTGACTTGTTTGATTACTACTTCGACAATTGTTAAAGATCCAAATCAAATACGGCCATTGCATGTCTGCATTTCCAAACACATGACAATTTAGGAAAGAATTTAGTCTTTAAGGAAATGGTCACTGATCAGGTGCTGAGTTCATCGACCTCGTGGTAATCACGTTTAACCGCGCTAGAATTTCGACAATTACAGCTGGAGTTTGGCCACTGCGAGCCAGGGCCGTACATAACATAACTCAGAAACAATAACAGAGCACTTCACCTGCAATTTCGAATTGACATTAGATATTGAAAGTCGATGACTTTTCCTGTTTTTGATAATTTTAGGAACAATTTGACATATTCTTACGTTAAGATAAAATTTGATGGAGGAAACAGTTCTTTTTCAGTTCACGAGTATTGTGATTCATTTACCCGGGCTTAGCCTTCAGGCTCAGCCATGAAAATTGTACTCATTTGTTTCATGTTCAAAAGACCAGAACTTGTCTGATAATTCTATATGGCTATGTACACTACAGCCCTGAGATGTATATGTGTTTGTTATCGTAGCTTCAAGGGGAGGCAATGTGATGAAACACTTAATAATTAATACAGTGTACATTAATTATGTATAAATCAATGTTAATTTTTAGAACGTACAGTAATGCTTGGTTCATGAGTAGTATCACGCATAAAATATACTCGGTTTCAATTAATTTTCTGCGCACGACCGACACGACCAGGCTTCACGGGCTTTTTACACAAAATATGTGCTCCCAATGTGCATGCCTCATATTAGAAGACCTTCTACGGTAAAGTCAAGTTAAGCAAGTTCTACTTTCTACAGAAGTAAATACGCAGGGCATTTTGTTTTAATCGACTGAAACAACCGCTTTCAATTTCATATGTACAATAGTAAATTGTTTTTGGGTTGCTTGTTGGATACGCGATATGATTATTGCCCTCTTGTGATACAAAAAATATTTGCATCATTACCAGACACCATTTTTCATTTGGTCTTCATTTTAACCAAATTTTGCAATTAAGCTTACTTATCAGGGCAAGTTAGAGTATAGTATGCATGCCTCAGCCTCAGCTCAAATACTCGTTCTCCGCATGCGTCAAAGTAGACGGGCAATGTTTACATTGAATTTTCAAAGCATATATGCTTGTAGTCGCATTTGTCGTACATTGCAAGAAAGCTCAAAATTAATCCGATGTAAACCGCACGGGACTACAGAAGTAGTATGTGGTAGTGTTGTCACTAAATATAACATTACAGCTACCTTATTCGCGTATTTTGTAGAAGGAAAATGAGGAGATAGATAGGAGTAAATGATATGACAAATTGCGATACACTCTCATACAATAACACTGATACAACATGTTCCATATAAGCTATCAGAAACAATTAAATTTTAATCAACTTTAAAAAATTTTCAGTTTCCAAATAAGAGGAATGATCGTGAATCAGCGTAGCTACAGTTCAATTAATGAGGAATTTTTTAATTTTTTTGTGACTTTATTCTCAGTATAAGTCAACAAGGACGTGAGCCATTTGTAACTTTAAACCCTCAAATAACAATAACACAATTTCAATACAAGATTATCGTACGTTTAATTATCATGTCCGCTCCCAAAAACCAAATAGCTAGCTTATTTAACGTGTTGTGTCATAACGGTACAATCAAATCTGAAAAGTCCTCAATCAAACGAACAGTCACAGTCTATACTAGTACTTGGTTTTCAACTGACATGTCAGTTGAAAACCAAGTACTAGTATGGACTGTGACTGTGTTATCTGATGATGAAACTCAGAAACTATTTACAACTCAGAAACTATTGCACGGGGTTTTCTCTGCTTTGCCTTTTTTCTTTCATTCTCCTATTCTGGAACCAAGTTTTTATTGCTATTTGGCTTACACCTAGATCTTCGGACATCTTCAATCTTTCAGGCATGCTAATATAACGGTTTTTCCTAAATTTTCCTTCAAGCACTTGTATTTGTTCTTTTTTAAATGTTGTCCTTGTCCTCGAGTAAGACGCACATCTCATTCTTTCCTTTTGCGTTGGCAACACGTAAAATGAAAAAAAATTCTCTGGAATGTCGTTCAGAATGTGACTCTTCGAACAACCTTGCGCTGAAGTGTCTCTTTCTAAAATTTCAGAGAAGAGTTACACATTAATATAGACTGGTGCAGTTGCGAAGTTGCGTTTGGTAAAGAAAAAGTTTTGTCGCTCTTTTTGAAGGATTAAAAAAGTGATAGTTTTTACAAGCAGAAAGGACTAATGACCACAACATTAAATGAAAAAAACATGGCCAGTTAATGATAAAACTGTACACACCCTAAGACTAAACATTTAAATTGTTGTTATGTCTGCCAGCATAGAAGACAAGCAAGGTCGGAATTATCGCTAAAAAATTGCTTTGCAAATTTGTAAAATGTGTTATGGATAGGCCGTGGGTGCTCGCGCTCATGGCAATAAATTTAAGAGTTAGAAAGTATGTCATTTTCATCTTCTTTCAATTCAGAATGTATAGAAGCCCTAATATCTACTACGTTTATGGAACGATCAGATAATAAAAAATAAGGAGCGATTATGTTCTACGCGATATCTACTCTGTAATGTTCTTAAATACTCAGTCGCGTGAATACATACACGCTTATAAATAGGGAGTGAATTTTTCAAATAAAAAGTTTTGTTAAAACTAAATACTTTTTAACACTATGTGTTATCTAAATTGAAGATAAACAGTTTGTTCCGTGTGTTTAGTTTTCATCTAAGCGATTGAAAGTTTTAATGACTGAAGGCTTCGTGTTTTAGCTTCTAATAGCGTTAAATAGAAAGGTAGTTGTTGAAATGAGGATAACCTCAACTGCTCTGACGAAGATGACTTGCATTATTTTGATAATTTTCATCTATCAATTGATATTATCATTCCTTATGAATCTTAAATTTTTGAGTTTGATACATGATTTGAACCCCCCTTCCTAAATAATTGCGCTGATAAATCAAAGGTTATTAAGGATATAGGATATACACCAATGACTAACTTCATTATTCATCACTAAGAAAGATATGAAAAGTTGAAATATACACTATTTAAAACCTGATGAACGTAAACTCTCATCCGGCGGCTGAGACTCTGCTTCTCCGAGTATATCTTTAATATAAAATGATTTGAATTTGTTGCCACATACAATTGACTTGCTGGCCGTTGAATAATACTCATCATTATAGATTGGATATTGAAACATCGAAGGCACTGAAGTTCGTGTCCAAGGATAAAAAAATGTTGTTGGATAAGGAAATACATTCCTTGTCATATACCATGAAAAACCAAATGGTGAATGCGAGCTAAATACTGTAGTTGAGGCTTCGTGAGACACCATTCTTTGCGTAAAGTGCGAACTTGATTTGCGTACGACAAGTTCGACATACAGTACTGAATATTGCGTCAAACAGGAATTAATGACATGACAAGAACAAACAAACGTTACATCAAATTTAATGACAGCTTTATCTACCTAAAAGTTGCTCATGCTGTTTTGATAACTACCGTCGGTCCTTTGGTGAACAATAAATATCTTTTCTTCATGTCTCTACAAATTTCATGGATGAAATATTTATTTCTATATTTATTTCTAGGAAAACCTATTAGTAAAAATTGCATGTTACAGTTCAAATTTAACGTTCGAATTGCTTTTATGGTCAAATCAAAAAATTAAACATGGTCCTCCAGGATTTGTCTCTATACCACTAACTACTAAACTTTAATGGAAGTTAGCTACATTCATGAGAAATTGTGTCAGCAAATAGCGGACTCTGCACTTTTAAACACTGACTTTGCTTGCGACGAGTTGTATTTCGGAGATGTGATCACTGGATTGGTGCATCCAAATAGTTTTGAATTCGTTGTTGTCAACAATTCAAGTCAATTTGTTGATTATCACAACACTTTTAACAATGAATGCAAAATAACTGTTTCAAAAGATTCTAATTTCTACTCAGTAGGTTCTCTTATTTTCATACAAGTGCAATGTGCACATTTTAGTAAAAGGACTTTTCGCAAGAAAATACATTTGCAATTATGGTCTGGAGAAGTTCAAAACTGTTGCCAACAACTGAGTTTATATCAAAATTTTTGTCTCTAAGCAAATATTTGTATTTCATTTTTCTTTCAAGATTTTTTGTGTGTAAACTCGTTTCGACTCGGTTTGAGTAATGAGTATTGTAAACCCGAGTTAAATCGATGATGTTAAATCAACCAATCACATTGGAAAAATGATCAAAGCAGTGAAAGCACTTTATCTGTATAAGATTAATAAAGTATGTCATAATAACCAGCTTAAGATGACTTTTCTGGTAACGTAATTCAAATTTTAACCCTATTTTTTCAACATGTCTGTTTCGCTACGAAAGGTATCTACAATAGTTTTGTGTGGCAATGGCATATGCACTGCCAAAAGAAATTTAAATTCCAATGGAAGATAAGAAGTGTTCGTGAGCGGTGACATTTATTGCAGCTGAAAAAACATGTCCACCTCGTTTAACAACAAATAGACTACGACAACAACTTTTCCTTCATGATACTGTAAGATAAAATAATTAAACAATTAACGCATTCCTTCACAAGACGTAATGACCGATTTAACACACGACCGGCAGAGATATAATCTGAAGTATTAAAATGTTGCAATTACAGTCAAGTGTTTGCGCCGGAGTTAGCGCCCCATTTGAACAAAACTGACATTAGAAAAGATTGCGACGCCACTAATCTTGCTATTTAACACGCTAGTCGAAAATGAGGTGGCGGATAAAGTTACGGTTAAAAACTTAACAGTGTAATGCAAATGAGATAATAGAATTGTTTTTACTTTTTGCAAGAAGCCAGGCTGTGAGCATAACAAGGTGGCTTCATGTGTTTGCTATGAAAAAGAGCACAAGGAAAATTGAGCTACAAAGTTTTCACGTTTACAGGCTTGCGTAAAATTCATCGTTGTTGATAAGTCGATGATTGTTTGATCTTGAGAAGAATGCAAGGACAGATTTTCATAAATTTCCTTGTACTTTTGAATTTTTTAAGTTATGAAACTTCCCAAATTTAGCTCGTAATTCTAAGATTTACAGGCATACTATATACTGCCCTTAAAAAAATAAAATGTTTAAGCAGGTTGCATTGTGAAAGGCTGCCAAAATTTTTTCATGAAATAATGAGAGTGAGGCACCAAAACTAAAAATTTTAAAAGTGAGTGACAACACTACAAAAGCCCACTGAAATCTTTTTTTGTTAAAAATGAGCGTAAAAAAATCGATAATTGGGGAGGGGGGGGGTCACATTCATATATGCATGTCATTTTTAGTGGTTGCAATCCGTTGAAAACAATTGACTTAAAAACTATCCGCCCCCCCCAAATGATCTATCTTTCTACGCCCATTTGTTATGTTTTGGAAATCAACTGTTGTTATGCTTAAGTAGTTGTTATTATAGTGTTCTAATATTGCTGTAACTGTTGACTGGATTTCTCTTTCTCATCGAATTCTGTTTTTATTCTGACATAATTTTGTTCATATTCTTTCGCTTTAGTACGTAGCGTAAAGATACTACTCAAGCGCTTATCTTGAGCAGGTGGGGACAGTGATTCAATTCCATGTTTCTTTGAATTGTAAGATGCTGAAGACAATGGTGGTGATGTAAGTAGACATTGCTGTTGCAATCCGCTGCATGAGCAATGGTACGTGGGTGTACTTAAAGATGCCACAAACCCATCTGTAGGATACTCGTACCTCGTTGCATAACGCCGAATATCAACCGGAATTTGCATATTTTGTCTGTATGAAGTACCTGCATTGTCACAAGAAAGTGTTGGGTGGTAGTACACTATAGCAGAAGCTGGAAAGGGATATCCCAGGGTAGTAGGAGATATCTGGGGGTAACCATCGAATCTAGTACAGTATATTTGAGGAGAAAAACCAAACGCTCGCATTTTTTCGCGTTTCCGCCATTTTGCTCTTCGGTTTTGAAACCAAACCTAAGAGAAATTGGAATTTCAGTGAATGTTGCAAATTAATTTCTCTGCTTATTAGAATGGATATTAGATACTGATTGTTCAACTACTGTTTACAGTAAAACGAACATAATAAAAGTTTTTATGACACGAAGCGGCTTTATCATGAATTTTTTTGATTGTATTGAAAAAACCACATAAAATGACTTTATAACCTCTTCAGTTAAATTTAGTCATTGCACTTTTTTCCAGAGATAATAACTTTTTTCTTTATGCAAATGAGATCGTTATAAGATCACAGAGCATAATGAAATTTTAAAGATCATCAATTTTCAACATTGTTAGAACGTTTAATAAACAAACAAAACAAAGTTTAACGTATAAATGTTTAAATGAATATTTGTAGAGATGCCAAAGTTCGGTGTTGCAATGTTAACTGTGGACAAAAACTAGTTTTTCCTAGAGCTAATTATCCATTGTGATGTCACAACAATGTCCTTAGCACGAGGTTTCTCTGCTTTGCCTTTTTTCTTTCATTCTCCTATTTTGGAACCAAGTTTTTATTGCTACTTGGCTTATACCTAGATCTTCGGACATCTTCAATCTTTCAGGCATGCTAATATAACGGTTTTTCCTGAATTTTCCTTCAAGCACTTGTATTTGTTCTTTTTTAAATGTTGTCCTTGTCCTCGAGTAAGATGTATAACTCATTCTTTCCTTTTGCGTTGGCAACACGTAGAACGAAAAAACATTCTCTGGCATGTCGTTCAGAATGTGACTCTTCGAACAACCTTGCGCTGAAGTGTCTCTTTCTAAAATTTCAGAGAAGAGTTACACATTAATATAGACTGGTGCAGTTGCGAAGTTGCGTTTGGTAAAGAAAAAGTTTTGTCGCTCTTTTTGAAGGACTAAAAAAGTGATAGTTTTAACAAGCATAAAGAACTAATGACCACAACATTAAATGAAAAAACATGGCCAGTTAATGATAAAACTGTACACACCCTAAGACTAAACATTTAAATTGTTGTTATGTCTGCCAGCATAGAAGACAAGCAAGGTCGGAATTATCGCTAAAAAATTGCTTTGCAAATTTTTTTAACCCCGACCAGCTTTTTCATTCAGCCACCCCCCACCCCCCGAGTTTTCTAATTTGTAAAATGTGTTATGGATGGGCCGTGGGCACGCGCTCATGGCAATAAATTTAAGAGTTAGAAAGTATGTCATTTTCATCTTCTTCCAACTCAGAAAGTATAGTAGCCCTAATATCTACTACGTTTATGGAACGATCAGATAATAAAAAATAAGGAGCGATTATGTTCTACGCGATATCTACTCTGTAATGTTCTTAAATACTCAGTCGCGTGAATACATACACGCTTATAAATAGGGAGTGAATTTTTCAAATAAAAAGTTTTGTTAAAACTAAATACTTTTTAACACTATGTGTTATCTAGATTGAAGATAAACAGTTTGTTCCGTGTGTTTAGTTTTCATCTAAGCGATTGAAAGTTTTAATGACTGAAGGCTTCGTGTTTTAGCTTCTAATAGCGTTAAATAGAAAGGTAGTTGTTGAAATGAGGATAACCTCAACTGCTCTGACGAAGATGACTTGCATTATTTTGATAATTTTCATCTATCAATTGATATTATCATTCCTTATGAATCTTAAATTTTTGAGTTTGATACATGATTTGAGCCCTTCCTAAATAATTGCACTGATAAATCAAAGGTTATTAAGGATGTAGGATATACACCAATGACTAACTTCATTATTCATCACTAAGAAAGATATGAAAAGTTGAAATATACACTATTTAAAACCTGATGAAAGTAAACTCTCATCCGGCGGCTGAGACTCTGCTTCTCCGAGTATATCTTTAATATAAAATGATTTGAATTTGTTGCCACATACAATTGACTTGCTGGCCGTTGAATAATACTCATCATTATAGATTGGATATTGAAACATCGAAGGCACTGAAGTTCGTGTCCAAGGATAAAAAAATGTTGTTGGATAAGGAAATACATTCCTTGGCATATACCATGAAAAACCAAATGGTGAATGCGAGCTAAATACTGTAGTTGAGGCTTCGTGAGACACCATTCTTTGCGTAAAGTGCGAACTTGATTTGCGTACGACAAGTTCGACATACAGTACTGAATATTGCGTCAAACAGGAATTAATGACATGACAAGAACAAACAAACGTTACATCAAATTTAATGACAGCTTTATCTACCTAAAAGTTGCTCATGCTGTTTTGATAACTACCGTCGGTCCTTTGGTGAACAATAAATATCTTTTCTTCATGTCCTCTACAAATTTCATGGATGAAATATTTATTTCTATATTTATTTCTAGGAAAACCTATTAGTAAAAATTACATGTTACAGTTCAAATTTAACGTTCGAATTGCTTTTATGGTCAAATCAAAAAATTAAACATGGTCCTCCAGGATTTGTCTCTATACCACTAACTACTAAACTTTAATGGAAGTTAGCTACATTCATGAGAAATTGTGTCAGCAAATAGCGGACTCTGCACTTTTAAACACTGACTTTGCTTGCGACGAGTTGTATTTCGGAGATGTGATCACTGGATTGGTGCATCCAAATAGTTTTGAAATCGTTGTTGTCAACAATTCAAGTCAATTTGTTGATTATCACCACACTTTTAACAATGAATGCAAAATAACTGTTTCAAAAGATTCTAATTTCTACTCAGTAGGTTCTCTTATTTTCATACAAGTGCAATGTGCACATTTTAGTAAAAGGACTTTTCGCAAGAAAATACATTTGCAATTATGGTCTGGAGAAGTTCAAAACTTGGGTTGTTGCCAACAACTGAGTTTATATCAAAATTTTTGTCTCTAAGCAAATAATTGTATTTCATTTTTCTTTCAAGATTTTTTGTGTGTAAACTCGTTTCGACTCGGTTTGAGTAATGAGATATAATCTGAAGTATTAAAATGTTGCAATTACAGTCAAGTGTTTGCGCCGGGGTAAACGCCCCATTTGAACAAAGTTGACATTAGAAATGATTGCGACGCCACTAATCTTGCTATTTAACACGCTAGTCGAAAATGAGGTGGCGGATAAAGTTACGGTTAAAAACTTAATTGTGTAATGCAAATGAGATAATAGAATTGTTTTTATTTTTTGCAAGAAGCCAGGCTGTGAGCATAACAAGGTGGCTTCATGTGTTTGCTATGAAAAAGAGCACAAGGAAAATTTAGCTACAAAGTTTTCACGTTTACAGGCTTGCGTAAAATTCATCGTTGTTGATAAGTCGATGATTGTTTGATCTTGAGAAGAATGCAAGAACAGATTTTCATAAATTTCCTTGTACTTTTGAATTTTTTAAGTTATGAAACTTCCCAAATTTAGCTCGTACTTCTAAGATTTACAGGCATACTATATACTGCCCTTAAAAAAATAAAATGATGTTTACGCAGGTTGCATTGTGAAAGGCTGCCAAAATTTTTTTCATGAAATAATGAGAGTGAGGCACCAAAACTAAAATTTTAAAAGTGAGTGACAACATGACAAAAGCCCACTGAAATTATATTTTGCTAAAAATGAGTGTAAAAAATCGATAATTGGGGGGGGGGCTTACATTCATATATGCATGTCATTTTTAGTGGTTGTAATCCGTTGAAAACAATTGACTTAAAAACTATCCGCCCCCCCCAAATGATCTATCTTTCTACGCCCATTTGTTATGTTTTGGAAATCAACTGTTGTTATGCTTAAGTAGTTGTTATTATAGTGTTCTAGCATTGCTGTAACTGTTGACTGGATTTCTCTTTCTCATCGAATTCTGTTTTTATTCTGACATAATTTTGTTCATATTCTTTCGCTTTAGTACGTAGCGTAAAGATACTACTCAAGCGCTTATCTTGAGCAGGTGGGGACAGTGATTCAATTCCATGTTTCTTTGAATTGTAAGATGCTGAAGACAATGGTGGTGATGTAAGTAGACATTGCTGTTGCAATCCGCTGCATGAGCAATGGTACGTGGGTGTACTTAAAGATGCCACAAACCCATCTGTAGGATACTCGTACCTCGTTGCATAACGCCGAATATCAACCGGAATTTGCATATTTTGTCTGTATGAAGTACCTGCATTGTCACAAGAAAGTGTTGGGTGGTAGTACGCGATAGCAGAAGCTGGAAAGGGATATCCCAGGGTAGTAGGAGATATCTGGGGGTAACCATCGAATCTAGTACAGTATATTTGAGGAGAAAAACCAAACGCTCGCATTTTTTCGCGTTTCCGCCATTTTGCTCTTCGGTTTTGAAACCAAACCTAAGAGAAATTGGAATTTCAATGAATGTTGCAAATTAATTTCTCTGCTTATTAGAATGGATATTAGATACTGATTGTTCAACTACTGTTTACAGTAAAACGAGCATAATGAAAGTTTTTATGACACGAAGCGGCTTTATCATGAATTTTTTTGATTGTATTGAAAAAACCACATAAAATTACTTTATAACCTCTTCAGTTAAGTTTAGTCATTGCACTTTTTTCCAGAGATAATAACTTTTTTCTTTATGCAAATGAGATCGTTATAAGATCACAGAGCATAATGAAATTTTAAAGATCATCAATTTTCAACATTGTTAGAACGTTTAATAAACAAACAAAACAAAGTTTAACGTATAAATGTTTAAATGAATATTTGTAGAGATGCCAAAGTTCGGTGTTGCAATGTTAACTGTGGACAAAAACTAGTTTTTCCTAGAGCTAATTATCCAATTTGATGTCACAACAATGTCCTTAGCACATTAAAGAAATGTTACATATCTTCAATTTAAAGTGACTCAATCTTATTTAAAAAGTTGTTAAGTCAACATTATAGTCAGTTTACAATACAATAAAAAAAAACAATATGGTAAAATTTGGTGTCATAAACACTTTAATAAAGTTAAATGCACTTGTACCTGGACTCTGGCCTCAGTAAGATCAATTTTTGACGCAAGTTCTTCTCTTGCAAAAACGTCAGGATAGGGAGCTTTGTCGAACGCCTTTTCCAGCTCCTCCAGTTGGTAGGAGCTGAAAGTTGTTCTGTAACGGGTTTTCTTTTTCTTTAAGTCAAGTCCATTTATGCTTATTTGGCTCTCGTGAATTGGTGTGTTTCTTTCTTCATTTTCGTTCTCGCTGGAGACATTAGAGCTGCCATTCTTTGCAGCAAACCTGTCTGCTTTTGCACTTATTTCTATATGTATAAAAACATTGTGTCATTTAATTATCAGTGCATGATGCACATAGCTAATGCACAGCAATAAACACGAGAATCAACAAACTTGGACACTAGCTATGTTTCTATCTTTGCTATTTTTACTAGACGTACCATTGCAGTCATCGCGTAAGTTCAAATTGTTTCATTAATTTATTCGTATGGAAAAGTGGAAGTTAAAACTACTATACAGCTAGGGGCCCCATTAATTATGTTGTGATCATCGGTCTCGGTAGTTTGCGCATCACTCGTTTGGTTTTCTCGCATTGAAGTGTTATTTTTGGTTTGCTTACATAATTAAGGCGTTTTAAATATCTTTAGATATTATTTAGATTTTTTAATACTATAGCATGAACACAGACAGGTTTAATTTTCACAAGCTTTTAAATGTGAAATTCATGCTTCTCAAATTGGTTTATGCATCCCAACTGAGAAGCAATTGCCGTGTTGATTAATCTATCTTGCATTTATGAAAACGTTAAAAAGGAAAAAATCTAGCAAAAAGAACTTTTTTAGAACAGATGCTTCATTATGAAATAGGTTTTAACGACTGAGCTCGTAATTAAACCCGAGATACTGGGTATTATATATCTTTAAACAACCAGCCGCTCATTTCAATTCCATATGTTCTAACTGTGATTAAAAATACAAACGCGACATTGTATAATGTGTCGATTATTAATAATGCGACATTTGTGTGTCCACGTGCGCGCTTGCTGCCACACAAAGCGTAAAGTATTCAAGTGGGTTTTTGTGAACAGCAATTCATTCAAATATAGCTACCATATCAATTTTATAACAGCTTGTTAACTTTTGATATTTAGTCGTTCTAAAATCCATGTAATCCATTTCATTTATCTTAATGCAAAGATTTTTTGACGTGTTTTTTTTTTCCCCGTACAAACAGGCTAAAAGTTTCGGCTACGAGGAAATACATTTTAATCGTGGAAAGGTGTGAAAATTTTTTGTAGGTTTTTGTTATATTTTGTGCAACTGACAACTGAATATGTTATTTGTGTAGTCCCCATGTCTATTTCGCATGTAGCTATATTAAAATACATGTGTCAAAGCATTGAATAATTTGGTATAAATTTATCTGATACTGTTGAAATTTATTTTTCAACATGATGCTCTTTTTAACATATAACACAAATACAGATAAGAATTTTGAATGATCGTATACTAGATTAAGCTATAGCCACATTGAGTTTGCAGAGTTATGAGTGCATGAGCAAAGCTGTTGTTATTAGATATGAAATACGATAATCCGTTACTCCAATCTTTCTGATAAAAGATTAGAAAAGAAAGGCCTCGCATGGCGATTATAGTTCAAAACTCTGATGCATTATCCCACCCACTTAAACAATACTATACAAATGCTAAAAATTTGGCATGCTTTGAAACACCAAGCAAATCGTAGATGTGTAACTTTAAAGCCTTTCAAAAAAAGAGCTGCTTTAAGTAGGTCATTAGCGGCACATTCAATCGGTTTCAAGCCACTATGTTTGGTAACTCAACACAAGGATATTGAGCCCATTATTTAACGCTTTATTCCGAACTTCCAAGGTGCATCGAAATAAACACGCTGAGCTAGATTCAAAAAAATCATTGCTATAGTCTCTTTGGGTGCTTGAGAATTTTCAAAAGTAATTAAATGAGCTTTAATTGAACTGACAAATACCAAGATGGATGTAAGTGAGAGTTTCAAAGCAATTTTGAATGTTCTCTTTATCGGGATAACACTTTTCTTTGTAAAGCTGGATTTCAACAACAAATTTGAAAATTTCTTTAAGCATTTTGCTGCTCATATTTGTGACAGAAAACCAAACGAAAACATTACAAGCAGATTTCCAGTTCAGTGAACTTTCACAATGCTGATTATGTCTGTATAACAAATTCTGCTAAAATGGTTCTTCAGTAGTAAAAATTAAAAGTGGCATTCTCAACTGTTGTGTTGTTTAATAATGAAACGTTGAGTTGAAATTTTGAAATTTTTGATTATTGTCGATGCTTTTCATTAGTTAAATTTTATGCGTATATAGTATTTTAAGTTTTCGCCTCTACTGACAGCTTTATAACTACTGATATCAAATGTTCCTTACCTGTTGCAGAAACATACATGCGTTTTGTATCTTTTACTCAAGAAACCTCGTGAAATAATTGCTAAATGAGCAATGGATGTTTTACTTAACAAACAGAAAAGGGGGAAGAAAACTTTCTTACTTAATTGATTTATGTCTGTGATCCGTAAGTAAAAGTTATGACATCTTTGAGTGCAGTTTTTGCTTCCTTCATGTTATATGTGAGGTGATAACTGCAGAAGAAACGTTAATGTGTTATTTATGACTGTCGGAACCGCCTTTTACGATGTCTAAAACTCGTATCTTTCGTAATTTGCTGTTTGTTATATATTCTAAAGTTACTGTTGCGTTAAAGCTAAATAGCAAAACATTGCATGACTCTACCTTTCTTGGGAATCAACTGAAAGTTTTCTTCAGCGGTTCCAGTGTCTTGAAGGTCTTTTGCTGCAAACGTTTGAGGAGTTTGACATAGTTTGGTGTTTTCGAGATTCTTTTCCAAATCTGCATTTTCCCAGCCCAGTATTCCTGAAATACTGTGAGAAATGGGCGTTTGACTTCTCTCCGGAGCTGCAACTTTCTCTCCTTTCTCTGCCATTATGTCGCTTCAATTTTTCGATAGTGTACAACTTTGATGCGTAGATCTTGTTGTCAATTGATTAGTCTATGAAAGAGGCAGCCGATGTCTTAAGAAATTGTTTCCCTAACATCAATGGCGAGAAAGTTATCTACATTCTACTTTAATAGCAGAATGCTTGATGTGTTGAAGTTGTTAGCCAATGAGAATCAGTTTGAAATGATAAAGCTTTGAAATGAAGACCATTATATTATGGCCGGAATGTAATTAGAGTAACGTGTAAACATTGTAAAGCTAAACTTAGGCCCAAATAGTTTACATAACAATTCCTGAATATATACGCAATAAAGATGTAATTATATAGGAATTAAAGTTTCTTTATGGGATATGAGCTGCACGAGGAAAGTAAGGTACAGCTCAAAGGTCATGTAACATTTTCATTGACCAATAAAATCCGTTCATGGAAAAAGTTTCCTTTTGGCTTAAAGAGGAAAAGTATAACGCTGCAGCAGTTTTTGAGTACGGCGGTGATTCCTTAACTACTTTAGCAAATATTGAGAGAAGCATTTCCAAAATATAATAATAAAATTTACACATTTGCGTTGCTTATTAATTGAATTTAATTACCGCCGTCTAAGAGGTGTCACTTCATTGAAATTTAATTAGTGTACAGCAATAGTTTAGATGTGACACACACAGCAAATAGAGCTAGTTTATTGTTCAGAAAGTGAGGGAGGATCTGGTGCAATTAAACTGAGGGAACGTATGTTACAAGAAGATGAGAAAGCTATGGATTCTCACTAAAATCAAAAATTTAAATGTTTCTTGAATTTATATTCATCAGTGGAAATCAATATAGCTACTTTACACATGTGGACAAATAGCCATTGCTATAGAGTACCTTTTCACTTTGAGACTTTTCCCTGCATTTCATCAGAACGAGTTGACATCGACGACTGGGGATATGTGTACATTTTTAAAAACATCATAAAAGAAAAAAATGATTACAGAGAGAACAGGAATTAAAAACGATGTCATGCGAAAAAGGTGAAAAATTAAATTGCCAACACTAGTGGAGTAATCTGCTTTAAGATCGTTTCAAGACGTCTTGTTTTGGCTCCTGCATTCTCTGCACGCAACTTGACAATATGGCCGGCATCTGCCGGCGTCAAACCTTTCGAATTGGAATTTTAACAAACAATTTACTCTTTATTTGATTTACTAAAAAATGTTTGACATACATATGGGTATATTTATTATCACACGAAGATCCCCCATAAAAAAACTAAGACTGCAAATATTTTGTGTAAAAGAAGCAAGGTTTTATGTGCTTATTTTTTCATGCTGTATTTAGGATGTTCATTTTGCTTCAAGAACGACTTGCTTTGTTACTGATATCCAGTGTACGTGGGATCATATGAATAGCTTATACATAAGCTGTCTCTTTATGCTTTGGCTTAATCTTATTAAATTTAAAAGACCTTTCTACAATCCGCGGCGTGTCTACCTCATGTTTAGTTGGCGAGCAACCGTTTATCTCTACCGCCTTTTCTACGTTTATTTAATGTGAGATATTCATCAAAAGAACCGCGTTCATCTTTGATGTTGGCTCAACAAAGATGGCTTGAATAGAGTTCACAATGATGGACTTGTTCATACTTGTTTGCCCTTTTTCATATCGATATCATCGCAATTACACAAATCTTGCAGAGGGGAGCCAAGCCAATTGGCAATTAGTTTTGTTGCAATTAACGCGAGTGCAATTACAACATAAACTTATTTTTTGTAGTGATCGAAGAAAAAAGCAATTTCAAACCACAAATTTGCCACACACTACGATTAATAAAGTAATAATCGATATTTTGTTGCGCAATAATTGCCAATGAAGTCTGGAATCTCAATGTGTGACTTTGTAATAAAAGCAGGAATCTATCGAGTAAAAATGTCGTCAGCGGGCCTTTTTACTTTTACCTAAAAGCAAACATTCGAACTATTGGAGATAATCCGAGTAATTATCAATAAACTTATCTGAAACCATTAATATATTTGTCGTCATGATGCTACTGTCCCAGATGAGATAGTTGTTGCAATTACTGTTTTCATTTTGTTTTAGGTCTTACGAGGCTAATTACGGTAGATTTCACTGAAAATCATGCGGCCCTTTGAAAATCACTTGTGAGAAATGTCAGGGTGACTGGAGACCATCTAACCATCTAATAAATAATAATAATAATAATGATGAAAATTATTTTATAATAATAAACATTTTTTATAATACGCGATGTCTCAAACGCTGTTTCTCTACTAAAGGCAGGAGATCTTCTTAGGTCAACATCATAAAAGTTGTATGTAATTATATTTTCCTGAGACGTTGTCAACGTTGTTAGTGAAAGCAAGAGTTTGATTAATATGATGCACAGAATTAATCTTGCGCTGAAGATGATAAATATTATACTGTAAAGCTGTGACCATCTGGGGAACTTATCAAAATTGAAACTGTGCAGGTCATATAATTAAAACATCAAGCCATTGAAGTGTTCTACTTGCCGAAGCAAATCCATGCAAGACTTTTCATGTATCATAACAAATCGCCAAAGACAGCGACCGGACGCCAGAGGGCAAAATGATACAGTGGTCGAACTATTGATTTCTATAAGTCAAATTAACCGCTCCATAATTTTGTGGCCAAAGCAATATGGCGTATTGAGGAGGGGGAGGACTGTATTGATGGAATGGAAATCAATTTTTAAACATGACTGACGTTGTTGCGTACGTCAGTAATTGTTTTATGCATATTTTTCATAACATTTCATAAAACTAAATAATTATAAAGAAAAACCTGACTCATGAAAAAAAACAAAGATTTGATAAAAATTGGCAACCAGCATTTTAACAGCCATCCCTTTGCCAAAGCTGATCATTTTGCGAATCTTTTAAGGAAATATTGTTCGTTTTATGTCTAATTATTATAATTGTTCACCCTAGAATGCCAAAAACTACTACAGCTTCCTTAGGCAAAGTAACTATTTAGAGTATTTGCAAAGAGCATTTGACGATTGTTTATTCTGGAACATTATTCCATGGTATGGGAGTACATTGCTTGTAGAATATCGATTGAGTTGCAAACTTGAGAGCAGAACAGTACTTATCTATTTTGATATCTTGTATATGTTCAAACTAACAAGCATTTTTGTGTGTGTTTGCACTTTTGATGCTTCATATAATATGTAAAGCATAAGTATATATTTGCCGACAGAAACATTCTCACTTGTTTGCACTTGTGATACTTCATATAATATGTAAAGTATAAGTATATATTTGCCGACAGAAACATTCTCACTTAGGTAAACGTCCTGCCGAGATCTCTAAGATAACAGTAAGCATTGTCTATGGAGAACAGAACAATTGTTAATGTTACAACAGCAATTCAACCAGAAATTTCTCACAAACTTTTCGCCCACAATTTATAATTACTGAAATACAAACGTCGTAAATCCATAAAACATCCTCCTTGCCTTAGAACATTTTGCCTTAACGACAATCTAATAAATACACTGAGGCTCTCCTTTACATCCTTGGTATTGACGACGAAAACATAGCTCACCGATACAACAGAGGCATGAATTGGCCAGTGATTTCTTTTGCAAAACCTTAAAGACTTGAACCAAGTTAATGCATTTTCTAGATATTCTCCGCCTCTCAATATCTCAGGCGGTTTTTCTATTGGAGTACTCTTTTTAAAGCAATTTAATAATAATTTCTACCTTCCTGCGCTAAAGCTTTTTTGCTCAAATTTTTTTCAATTTTTCAACTTTCTTTTTCCTCGATAACTGGTAACTGGAATTTTGGTGATACCCGAGTGTTTTTACCAACATAAGGAGAAGACAAAGAAAAATCTCACTAACCGTTTCCAATAAACAAAGAGGTGAGAGTGTTTGCATAAACGTATTTCAAGATGGAATTAGCAATGTGATCAAAATCAAAATTCGGGACACCATGTCGACAAAGAGATGAAAATTGATATCGGCAAGTTCTGATTTGAAACATCCAACCACGAAATGAGCAAGAGAATGATCTTGTTATGGTATAAAGTTGACAGGGATACGTACAAACAGTAGCCGTACTGACCGGCAGAGGCGTTGTCAGGATTCTACATCTGGGGGCACAAGCAAGAACGCAATTTCTAAGGGGAGGGGGGAGGGGAAAGAACAAAGTTTCTGATGTGTTGGTTGAACTTAGAAAATTGAAGTTTGAAGTACGTCCATCGTACATATATGATCAGTATGTACTTGCACCTTGATGTGCGCTGTCAACGAAATCCCAATGAAAACCATGTTCTGTAACATGTAACAATTCTGGGATCAAATAACTGGGATTAATTCGTTATACGATGGGGGAAACAGATGTTCGCAAACAAAAAACTAGCAAATTTGAATAGAATTTAATATTAACAGGATGCATTAAGTGGCACGAAAGAATACAAATAAATAGTAAAAATATGTAGAAAAAGTTAGTATCATTACGAAAGAAATAAAATATGCTGTCCAATTGCATGCAGTTATGTTGAACTATGTGCAAAATGTTTATTTACTTACATATGCTTACATCAATAATTTACAAAATATATATTAAGTATTATATACATAATCATGAACAGTGCAAAATCCAGTAATGGTTAATTACTCTTGCAACTGTATGTGTGCTCTAGAGCATTTTCAATCGTTCATCCCCATATCAACATAACAAAAGACACGTCAGCCATATTGGTCTTTTTAGCAAAAGAACCCGATTAAATTATCCATCAAGTGAAAACGCTCTATATTTGTCAAGTTCGAACAAACTTTCTTCTATAGGAAGTAAGCCAATTAGAAACCGACTTTCCGCAGGACTTATCAACGATTAAATACTATCAAAAAAACGTCAATCTACGTTCCATGCATACACGTAGATGTATTACATTTATTATAAATCAATGAAGAAAATCGATGCATATACGTAAGGATTGAAACTTATCGGAAACAAGGGATTGAATATTGCAGTCAAGCGTAAAACACCATTCCAAGTCTTGGTAAACAAATTTTTTTGGTAAACACAATGTTTGATAGATTTTTAAATTTCTGAAAACTCGGGTCTGTGAAAATTCCTAACATGTGCAGATTGCTAGTTCAGCTAAATGATAGGATTTTATGTTGAAAAGAGTGTTTTGTAAAACATTTACCACTTGTTATCGAGAAAATTAATATTCTTCAAAATGGAATCACCGATAACTCATATTAACTACCTAATTTTGTTTATCATATTAAGATTGGTTTTTGAGGAACTCCTCGCAAGACCAACGGTTGTGGATCGTTTCTTTAACTGACTTTGATCAAAACATTTCCATATTCGAAGGGTTTCATCAGCAGCAACAGACGCAACGTACTCTCCATTAGGAGACATCGTCATACAAAGGATTCGTCCAGCGTGATCTGTAAGATCTGCAACCCGGCTCAATGTCGGATACTTCCAGATGGTCAGCTGATTCATCGAGAAGCCATGACTGGTGATTAGCTCCTTGAATTCCTTCGACCATAATATGCTAGATATCTGTAAAGCATAACAAGAAACAGACTAGGTTGCCCATGTGATATCATACATTTAAACGGGTTTTTGCCTATGGAAGCATATTCAGTCAGCAATAATTTTAAGCAACAACTGATTACCATAATGGCAGTTCGAAAAAAAAGAGAATGCAGGTTTGAAATCCTACCTCAATAATTTATTTTCACGCATACCTGTGACTTTGTGTCAATAGTATTGAGACATGATCCGGAAGTTACATTCCAAAAACGTATACAGCGATCAGCAGTACCTCCGCCGGTTGACAACACATTCCGTTGCCAAGGACACCAAGATACAGCCTGAATGGAAAAACGGCAAACACGTAATACATAATGCATGTTTCGGGAAATATACGTAAAGAAAACGTAAAACAGAGTAGATAGGAGCAGCAAATGAGAAAAATGAAGGCTATGTAATTATGAAATACATTGATACAACATTAGGTTTCTACAAGTAGTTACCAGGCCTACACTATTACAGTATTACTCACCTTGACTGCAGCTTGATGGTGAGTCAATGAATGTAGAGGTTCTTCACAATTATTGAGGGGATACCATACATTGACAAGATTATCATTACCACCACTTGCTAAAGTGCGACCATCTGATGACCATGCCAATCCACAAACATCCTGTGAGTGGCCATTTAAGGTTGAGACAATATGCTGTGCCACTCTTACATCATGGTTGATTATCTTGCCAGATCGGCCACCACTATAATAAATATATTTAGTTCCCAGTAACCATTCTCACTTCAATAGTAAGTTGTAATTTCTCCCACACATACATAGGAATGTATGTGCCTCATGAACAGAATACAGGCATGTGTGCTGGCATATGCAGTAGATTCAGGTGTAGCCTTATAAACAAGATAGTCTGTTGGTGATTTTCATACACAAGTTGTATTCACAACAAGAATAAAATGTGTAATAATGTACCTGGTGAGTATGCAAGAATTCCACGCAAGAGATCCCACTCTCCCTGAATGACCACATAAAGTTCGAAGGCATTTTTCTGTTTCAACATCCCACAGCTGAAGTTTAAATGGAAAACGCTTTTTCATTACCTTGTTAAACACACTGTGAGTTCAAAGATACTGCCTGTGGTAATATTGTATACATGGGCAGAAATGGGGTTGGTATAACATTCAAACTTCATTGTATTAAAGAGTTTTTGTACAAGACTACCAGGATGGCATTTAAAAAGAAAGGTAGCGCTAGGCAATAAAAATAAAACAGGCATAGTAAAGCAAACCTCTATTTTCAAGCACTTACAGATCTTACAATGAAAGATTTGACATTTAAAGCAATGCTATTCCAACCTCCCAGCCATATTGTTGTCAATTAAATGCTCATTCTCATTTTCAACACAATCCCTACCTATGTGAGTGTTGGTGTCATCATATGATGCACATCAAAAAATTTAATTTACTGTATAATTTTAAAACATACTTGTATGTTTGTATTACTGCTTCCAACAGCTAGGACATTCCCATCTTTTACCCATGATACACTTGATACATAATCATCATTGGGCATTTGAAGAACTTGTTTTGTTGATTGAGTTTCATAGTTACAAAAATATACACCAGAAGTCAGGCCAATCGCAATACAGTTGTTGCAACCCCAATCGACCAAATTCAAGTCTAAAATTGAAAAAATATAAGCATACATGTTCCAAACTATGCCATTACTATGCCAGTATCCTGTTCACTTTTATGAACCAACAGGTACTTCACTTACAAAAGTCATTCATCAAGTCAGGTGCATCCAAAATCTTTTCGGGAACTTTAGGAATGTAACGAGAACTTTTCACTTTGGACGATCCTCGATTTTGGCTGTATACAACACGAAGATTATTTTGGTAACCTGAAAATGTAAATTGTATAAACAAGGTGGTGAAATGAAGGTAAGGAATTCCATTACTAGATTACACATAGATTGAAAACATACGCCAACCTTCTCTAGCAGCTGGGGCACTTTGCTTAAAATGAAGGATTCTTGAGCTACAATCTTCGTTTAAGTTCTCTTTGATCACTTTTTCTTGACGAGTTCTTTCGAGTACTTCAAGATTTTGTTCATTTTCTGCAAATTCCGAATCTTTGTCATTCATGATTTTAAAATAGTTTTTCTCGTTATCCATTACTGCCCTGGTGGAAATGAAACGGTCAAACTGCGGGGTATTTTTCACAGGGGTTTTGTGCGGTGTTTTCTTCAATCGTGGTGTTTTCATAGGTGTTTTACCGACTGGTTTTATACGTTTCGGCGTTTTATACGGCGTTCTTGAGGATAAACTTCCATTATAAGGAGACAAAGGCACACTGGTATTCAAACTGTTGCATCGCTTTCTCTTCCAACAGGGTGTTGTACAGTTTGCAAGAGGTGCGTTGAGCCTTTCCAGGCATTTGTCGATTGAGGACTCAAATTGAAAGTTGCTCATGTTTCAGTCACTATCGAAAAGGAAAAGATATTTCAGTGAAATACAAAAATAAACAAAAAATTAAGAGTCTAAACCCGTCAGATCGTTCAAACTTGGCGCTGTATTACGAAGATTTGCGAAAACTCTCATGGCCACCAAGTCGCCATTTTTAAAGCTCTTTTTCTCGAAATCTGATTGGTCAATTTATTTTTAAAGGGAATAAAATGGGTAAAATCCATCCATAATAAAGTCAATGGCTAAATTGGTGAAGGCACTGACACGAATTAAAAGTATTTAAAATAAAGTATTTTGTTTTAAAATATACGCGGTAGCTTTTGTGGCACATGCATACTTTTTTATTCAATTTTATCGTTTTAAAAAGGAAGCAAATATTTGACATGCGACGAAACAAACCAAATTGTCATTGGGTTGTGTATTAACTACATTAACATTCGTCTTTCCTCGTGCTTGCGTGCGTTGAAGATATTTTTCGCTTTAGCAATAAGCAGTAATGCCTTCGAAGAAGAATACGCCCAATGGCTTTTTTTTATATATGCAATCATTGCGTCCACTATTAAAGCGGGAAGGAATTGTAGTGAAGAATAATAAACAACTGGCAGACCTTGCTGGACCACGATGGGCTGTGAGTATATATTTATCATTTATGTATGCTTAAAATTCATATTAATTGACGATGAAGTTTTAATGAGAAGAAGGAGAACAAAGAGGCGACGATGAAAACGTATGAAATGTTCTAATTGAAGGAAAATTTTATGCTTGTTAAATGAGTGTTTTCGGACCGATGATCCATGAAGATTTAGACAATCGAAGGACACAGTTTTGTCTCATGTCAAACAACAACAAAGAACTAATAACTTGTAAGGGAAGTTCATATGGCATGGTTTAAAATTCATACCCCTACCCCTCCCCTTACCGTTATATGTGATTAGACTTAACCAGATACATATTTTTCCCATATGTTTTCCAAACTCTGCAAATGATCATAAACTTGCTCTTGAATACTTTGATTTTTTTGGCTTTGAACCTGGCTTTGATTTTTTGCACATTTTATTTGCATTTCATTTGATGGAAATTGGTGTCTTGCAATTGCTGTTCTCTAAATATTCTTTCTAACTTTGGTCTTTGGCAACGACATGTTCTTCAAGTATTAAGAATGCCACTTTTTAATAAAGCAAAATGTCATTTGAATTTCAAAATATGTAAAATAGAGCTCCTACATTTTCAGGCTCTTACAAAAGAAGAAAAGGAGCCATACATGAATGAGGCAAAAAGAGAGAAGGAATGTCGTCAGTATAATTCACGTCCAGATGCTATGGACTGCACAGGACAATACATATCAGTAGGTTTTCTTGTGAAGTCACTAGTATTAATCAAATAATTATCAGCAATGTAGGCCAAAATAATAGTATGATTCTGTATCTGTCCAGTTTCACATCTTATATACTTACTTACCTGATATGTTTTGTCACTTTTATGAAAAAGTTCTCTTTAATTGGATTAGAAATGTTTCTAGCAGTCTTTTCTTCTTCTTTGAAGACTTTATGTCTATTGTAACATTTAGGTCAGATATTTCTTATTGAAGACTCTTTGCTTTTAGTTTCTTTATTAGGAATTAGTAATCTTTTTATAGCAACGTGTGGATAATGTGCAGATTAAGGAAACAAGAAGAAGAAATGTAAGAAAGAGGGTAGTTGAGTCCTGGTTAGGAAAAGGTTGGTTATTTTTAAGACATGTATTATTTTTTAAAATTTTATAATATTTTATAACTTTGGTTAATTCAATTCAAAAATTAAGTATTTTTGAAATCGTATTTGCTATCATGAGAATACCACAGGTTTTCATTTTTATATTTCTTGTTTAGATGTCACAGTTGAGAAGTTTTACATGGTTGACTTTATGAGCCTATGTGACCTACCTGGCGATCGGTTTATGCCATGTGAAATGGGCTTGGTTGAGTATTCTTTGCAGTATGGCATCATTCGTAGCTTTCATAAATTCATTTATCCAGGTAATTATTTGTTTTTTTATCACAAAACACTTGCTGCAGCAATAATATTGTAGTGTTTGCAGGGGCAGATGAAGCTTGTGCAGAAAAGAAAAGCCATCCCACTTGACTGACATCTGTTATGGTCAAAAACTCGAAAACTATAATTTTTTGCCATTAGAAAAAATATGTGCTATAAAAATTGTGATATTTCATTTTAATGTTTCAGCCAAAGCATATGTTTTATTTTTTACTATGATTTTCTTACAATAATGAGTCCAACGCTTCTATGATATATTGTTTGAACATAGAATTTGATCCCATCCATAGTCTATAATAAAATGCGAAGTTGAAATCTAATGGGAACACTTGAAACTTCCCTATAATATGAACTTTTATTTAATAACTAATATCTGATCTTCCATGCTAGGATTTTTATATTTCTCTTGCAACATGAATGCGACCAATCATAACACTCCCCCTCCTTGATCCAGCCCTGAATGTTTGTAAAAGATTTAATTATGGATGCAAATTTCAAATTGCTATTCAATTTGCTCACTTTAGAAGTTGATTGTTTCTACTTGTTTATAGGACATTTGAGTTAACCATTGTTGTAGAAAATGTAGAGTTATTGACTGCAGTTGATAGAACATAAACATATTTTAAATTCTATGTGTTAATGTGATATTTGTAGGACAAATTCCTCTTGGATTCAGATATGAAGCAATGAGGAAAAGTGAGTAGATATATACATGTTTACATCTATGTATTTATATGTATTTATATATATATATGTATTTATAGTGGTTATGTTTGGGTTACTTTCTTATTATAATGTTTTCTTAATTTTAGGTATAGGCTCTTGTGGGAATTGTTAAAAGCAAATCTTTTGTTATTAATCAGTAGTATAACAACTATGCTTAGACGTAATTTATTGGATTTGTTGAGATGTAGATTCTGGCTCATTTAGCTAATTTGTAGCTTCTTTTGATAATTATTTACCTTGCTTAAAGTATTTACTTTGATCAAGATATTTACTTTGATTAAGGTGAGGCTACTCATAAAATACCGATTGAAGGTCTTGCGACAGATTCATATAGCCAAATTTATGAAGACTTATTGGATTTTCTCAGCTCAGGGCGGCAAAATGATGGCCAATATCCTCCATTGTACTGCAAGGTGCATAAGAATAATCTATTTTGCTTTTGATTATAACAGTCTACTATCTCTCACAATAGCAAAAACAAGTGTTTGCACAAACCAACTTCAATTTTTGTCATCTGAAAATAGTCCCAAACATAGCAATATTCCACATTAAAAAACTTTCAACCATTTAACTTGTACCCTTCCTGACAGTAAGTAACATTAAGGCAAGACCACGAGTAGTTCATATCTGCTATATCTGCATGTTTTACATAAAGTTGTAATGTATCATTTATTTCTAAGGCTTCGCAATCAAAGTTAGTAGAGTTCTCTCTCATATGGCTGGCACATTCTGCAGGTATTTATTATGATATTTTTATTCAATTTTGTGGATTGAAGAAAATAAACTATGTCTTAAAAAATTTGGCATGATTTTGCTATCATCGATTTGAAAGAAAAGTCAAGTCTGCATTGTTAATATGCTTAGGTCAATAGTCTTGCTCGTGCATAGGCGCAGAAATTGCACCCACATATAAACCATTATAATAGACTGTGTTGACTGGTCACTGCATTTGCTAAACTCACCACACTCATCGCACTCACCACATTCACTGCACTCACCGCATTCACTGCATTCACTGCACTCGCCGCATTCACTGCACTCACCGCATTCACTGCACTCGCCGCATTCACAGCACTCACCGCATTCACTGCATTCACTGCACTCGCCGCATTCACTGCACTCACTGCATTGCACTCACCGCATTCACTGCACTCACCGCATTCACTGCACTCACTGCATTCACTGCATTCACCGCATTCACTGCACTCACCACATTCACTGCATTCACTGCACTCACCACATTCACTGCACTCGCCACATTCACTGCATTCACTGCACTCGCCGCATTCACTGCATTCACTGCACTCGCAGCATTCACTGAACTCACCGCATTCACTGCACTCACCACATTCACTGAACTCACCACATTCACTGCATTCACTGCACTCACTGCATTCACTGCATTCACTGCACTCACCACATTCACTGCATTCACCACATTCACTGCATTCACTGCACTCACTGCATTCACTACATTCACTGCACTCGCCGCATTCACTGCACTCACTGCATTCACTACATTCACTGCACTCGCCGCATTCACTGCATTCACTGCACTCACCGCATTCACTGAACTCGCCGCATTCACTGCACTCACCGCATTCACTGAACTCACCGCATTCACTGCATTCAACACATTCACTGCACTCACCACATTCACTGCATTCACCACATTCACTGCATTCACCACATTCACTGCATTCACCACATTCACTGCATTCACCACATTCACTGCATTCACCACATTCACTGCATTCACCACATTCACTGCATTCACCGAGTGTAAAATCCTTAAAATATCCTTTATTCCCATGTATAAGCCCATAAAAAAGGCCTTACAAACTTTTATTAGCCAGTGGCTTATAAGCGAAGGCGATTATTCAGGTTTTTACATTGCAATGTGACGTCATTGGTAGTGTAAATTTAATATTACCAAAACCTCACATCTTGCAAATAAGAAGTGACGTATACACTTTGAATACGTGGTTTAGTACTTTGTAGCATCTTGATATTACCTAATTTAATACATCATCTTTTGAAATAGACCTTGTTGTAACTTTATCTTAAGATTGTTTTAATATTCAGGAAGCTCGAACAAATTAAAGCATGTGTACGAGCTGGAAGGTTTGGTTTGCGATTTATTCATGGAATCTGGGGAAGCTTTTGATGGTAAAGTAATAACACTGCACAATGCAATGGAGATATTGTCAACGACGGTTTTCGATTATAATTCTGGAACAAGGTTTGTTGTTTTTACAGTCGCTTGAATAGAGAATACAAGTCATAAAACAATTGATGCATTAACTTGGGCAACGTGCAAATACTCTCATTGTGTTGACTCAACATGTTCTCTACATTGTAGACTCTACATGTTCTGAACATTGGAGAGTGTAGAGTGGCATTGAGCGGTGTTGAACTTTCTCGAACTTTCCACGTGGTCACCAAACCGTTAAGGCTCAACATGTTGACTCAACATGCTCTCTACATGTTCTGAACATTTGAGAGTGTAGAGTGGCATTGAGCGGTGTTGAACTTTCTCGAACTTTCCACGTGGTCACCAAACCGTTAAGGCTTAACATGTTGAGAGTGTTGGCACCTAGCTTAATACAATGTACTTAACTGTAATGAAACAAAAACTGTTAGGTCTTGACCTTTAACATTGCGCCTGGATTGATATGTTCTCCTGTATGTATGTAGTCCCCTATATATACTAGTGCATTTTGTTAACATCATTTTCAATATTGTCTTCAATCGTCTGAAGTAATAAAATTTAAATTTTCTTTGAAAGAAGGCAAAAATTACAGTTTTGAGTGGAAATACTAAATCAGGAAAGGTTGAACTAGACGAGGAACCAAGGTTTTTCCACGTGATAGAGGTCTAACCGTCTGCGTTTCGATTTTACACACTGTACGTAACTTTTCACTTGCACTTCTAGATGTAAATGGCACGAGGAAATTGATAATAAATTCTGTGCATTGGGAACAGTGCAACGATATTGGTAAGTTGTTGCGTTGAAAAGTTCAATTTTTATATTCACGTAGAGACAATGAAGTTTTTTTTAAAAGTTTTTGCATGTCAGATGTCTTATGTCGAGCATTCGACATTGAATTGACGTCAAAGCATGTCCCTGAGAGATCTGACGGCGATACATGCGTCGTCATCACGCCATGGATGTCGACAGGTCGACATAGTAAAAACGATGGTCAAACAATAGATGGTCAGGAGAGAACTGGTTACCGAAATGGATACGGTATGTTCATTGTTACTTAGTAATGGTACGGTTTGAACCGTCTGCGTTACTTCCCTTTCACACCATGCTTGTGTGAAATAACTTTAAGGTCACGCATTCTTCATCGTTCGCGTGTAAGATGACACAACTCAGTCTCCAATATTCACGTTCGCGTTTTTAGTTGACAGCTCTATCACCATGTTCATTTAAGTTTGACCTAATTTGAGTAGCTAAATGCATGCAGCACATGAAGTAAGTTCAACACATGATGTTGTATCGATGTATAGGTCGTCCATTTCTGTTATCGAAATTGTCTAAGCAAATAAAAAAGGCAATTCACCGTAATTGTTAAAGACTTGAACTGAACTTGTGTATTGTGTGAGAAAATGAAGCAATATTGCAGACGTATGTGCATCAATATTATTGTTGCCATGTCCTTCAAATAGGGTATTGAAGCCTCGTCCTTTTAATTACTTGCGATATAAACACAGGCACAAGATTATCAAAAGTCCCCATTCTTTTTATGCGTATTTATTCTTATATATATGCTCATGGCAGCTTATTGCAAGTGAGGACAATTGTCCTTATGCTTATGCTTATGTCGTAAGCGAGGACCAAAGTCTACTTTGACATTCGTAGGATTTCTTTTTCAGTTAACAAGAACAAGAAACATCTTTATACTGAACGCGGCCCCACGTACGACCAAGACGTTCTAAAGTCAGCGGAAGTTCGCGAAGTAGCAACTCCTACCAAAAACTTACCAAGCACGCTTTCGACAGGACTTCATTTTTATGGTAGAGGACGCGGCCGTGGTCGAGCTGCTCTTTACAATTCTTTAAGGAATCCTTTCGTGCTAGGTGGCACGAGTAGTATTCTAAGTGTCACTGCAGGACCTGGTACTACAGAAGGAGTTCGTACTTCCTCATCACCATGGTCAGGTACCTTAGGGGCTGGACGTGGTCAGGAGGTCCGTACACCTCATACGACCCCGATAGGTTGGGCTGGAGGGAAATCAGCTCCGCATCCATCGAGTGCTCCCTTTCCACCAACATCGTGGCAGTTGCCTTCGAGTGCTTCATCTGCAATACCCTCTTCACCTGCAGTAAAGTTAGAGCAAGACTTTGAAAGTTTTTCGCTTTTCGATAAAGATGATTACGGCTACTGAAATCGAAAGTGAATCCGGTTTTTAAGTTATTTGAAGTAAGACGGACCATAATTATTCATGTTTTGTTGTTGTTAAAAGTTTACAAACCTGTCTAATAGTGCTTATTTTCCGTTGTTTTTTTGTCTTTTTTCGAGAATGTGAAGTTATAAAATCGTAGTGCCTTATCTCCTTTTGCTAATGACGACATAATGATTTTAAAAGTAGACGAAACATGGCTTAAAAATTGTCGACTAGCACAGCATACTGCAGTGTTTTTGTGTTTTTGTGATTTTATTTCTGTTTTTACTTTTACCTTAGGGGTCTCGATTGAATGATTAACTTGTATATAACAGCTATACTTGTAATAAATATGTAACTTTTTGGACAGAGTTGTTGAATATTGTACCTTTCAAGTAATCAATGTTTGCAATCAAAGCAAAAGCACTCAAAAATGTTGTAGAAAATAAGAATTAGCTTCATGTGCACTATGCATTCTCAAGGCAAAGTGCGAAATTTCATGCGAAATAAGAAAGCGCCGTGACGACCTTGGCAATTGCATTTTAATTTGAACTCCAAAACGCAGCGTTTACTTGTTGAAATAATCTGAAGCTCGAAGTCTCGAACGTTACGTGCAAGAGAAAAGTATTGACAAGCTGAACTCAAATAAAAACCAATATAAACTCATAGTAGACACGTGGATTTTGAAGGGTGAATACACAGAATTAAAACATTTCAACTTCTTGTGGACCAATCAGAGCTCGACGCGTCCAGACCACTTGCTCCAGACAGATACCGGTGTCACAACAACGATATGAAATTATGAATGGATGTTGAATTTGAACACTCGACTCAAAGAACCGGAGAACTAATTTAAAGGATACATATTTTGACTTTTACGATATAAAACGATACACATAACACGACATTTTGTTAAAGGTTAGAGTTATGAAAAGTTTTTACATCATTTTGGAGTTAAAATTTCATAGGGTATCGAAGTTCACTCTAGTTTCATAGTATAAAATACATGTGTTACCTAATATTTTTAATATAATAATGATTCAAATATACTAATGATTTTTAATATACTAGATCATCTTTAATTGTTGACTTTATATAGATTTCAATGATTTTGTTGTAACACATATCATATAAGCTTTGTGAATCCTCAAACTATCAGTGTAATAAAGGTTGATAAAACGTTAAAACAGGAGTTGCAAGTTGCAACATAAATTTGTGTGCAGGAATTGATGTGAATAGGAGTTAACGTCCAGTTCCATCTAATGTGCAATGTAAACTAAATCTAACAAGCATAAGTTTGCCATTAAATCTTGGTATGTCTGACAAATACAAGTATAGCCACATTGCTAGTTTTGGCTGTGCTATGTAAATTGCACATCATTAGCATAATAATCTTATTTCTTTACTATTGTTAATGCAATTATACAGTGAGTGAACATGCCACCGGCACAACCAAACCTGTGGCTAGCTACCTCACTTAAAACTAGCTAAACCACTGATAACCAGGTATAAATACTTTTTTGTCCTGATTTGCAGACCAAAAGATACAAAAACCTTTTTTGTTTGCATCTTACAAAATGTTTTGAGATAAATATTTATCCCATGTAAAGTCCTTGCTGAGATCCTTCAGCATTGGCTACATGGAATTGCATCTTCTAACAGTTGAAACTGCACATTTGTGATGCTCCATATTATGATGAAAATTGTTTTGCCACATAAATACTTAGAGTAGATAGTTAATTGCTTGAAGTTAACTTTTCTTCAAAATCAAGTAACTATGAATGCTTTTTTTATGTTTACATTTAGAATAAATGCAATAGTTGTTCAAGAAACAATGAAGAGTTTCCATTACTGTATCGTGTTTATAATTTTAACTAAATATTTCATATCTTATTCAGGTAACTTTAAATGTTTTGATTGTGTAGAATTTATAGTTTGCATCTTCAGTCAGTGACTAAGTAATTACCCATGTATATAATGAATTTTGTTGTTATTTAAACATGTTTTCACTATGATTGCTCATGGGCATATGGGAGCTATCATTTCTGGGGTGGCAGTAAATATTTTCCCCAACTCACAATGAAGGTTCCGCCATGTTTTCATCCAACTAATGTGTAAAATTTGCCCAATTTTTCAATCATCCAAGTTTCTTTGGGAGGGGGAGGTGCACCCACACCAACCCCAAACCCATATGCCTGTTTGATTGCTCATTTTAGTTGTGCAATATGAGATTCAGAACATATTAATTGTTAATTTTTTTTAAACTTAATTTATGAAAATGAGAGATTGCTCACAAATTTTTACATGTACTTAACTATATACCACTATTACATACATAAGCCTCAGTTTTGAAATCCTTTTTGAAGAACAGTTGTTTATTCACAAAAACCATAACTGTACAAATTTTATAGATGGATTGGCTGTGATGTCAATAGATCTTGGTAGTGAATTTATGAAAATTGCTATTGTTAAGGTATATTTATAATATTCATATGATATCCATCTAGATATGTTTTATGCCACTTAAATCTTGTTCCTGCCAATTTATCTTTCGGAATCTATAAAGCTATTTATATTTGTGATATGGTGTACCAGATACTCTTGGAACTTGCATGGTACAATAAAATGGCAGAATTTGCATCAAAATAAATTATGGTATATTTTTGGATGTATTTACATTTCAACACACTTTATGTACAAATTTACATGCAATTCAAGATTTCATTTTTTGGAAATCCATAACAATTGCTTTGATATACATACCAACACAGTTATTTTCATGAAAAACTGTCCTCCTATAATGTGTTTTGATATGCACTTAATTTACCTCTGGTTAAGTTGCATTTTTCAATTAATTACATGTTACATGTTTTGTTACATTAGCCTGGAGTTCCTATGGAAATAGCTCTCAATATGTAAGTAAACCAGAATTTCGTCAAGTGTGTTGTGTGTATGTACCATTTATTCAAACATTTTGTCTCATAGTGTGACATTGGCTTCTGTTTGAATGTCCAAAAAAGTTTTAAACATTAAATGTGAACTTTTTGTTTCTGGTCATATGCTTTGACTTACAAATAATACCTGCCATGGTACTTTTATTACTGAACTCAATAGATAGTTTTCCAATTCAACGATGCAAAAATATTTTTCAATAAATGATGGAACGTTTTAAAAAAGACAAGCGCCAAAGACACTGATTGCGTTATCACACAAAAATTTTTTGTAAATTAAGTTTCAGTGATTGCCATGTTGAAATCAATCACTCAAGCACAATGAAACTATGTTCAAGTCACTTCATTTATCTTTCATATCATTTCCCTTGAATCTAAATGTGTTAATGAGTTGATTGCTTTGATGTGCCATCATTGCTTTGCAAACATGAACGTTTTGTTGATATGTAACTTAATTCAAAACTCGAACTTTATTAGAGAATCAAGAAGAAAAACACCTTTAGTTGTCTCTTTAAAAGATGATGAGAGGCTATTTAGCGATCCTGCCATGGGTGTGGTGAGTGTCTTTCATTGTACATGATAGTTCACAAGATAATAACCGTTTGGAATTCAAGCAATTTTATTGGTCGAGGGCCATAATGTATTTAAGAGAGGGCCGACGCAAGGTTTGACGTCGCGAAAATTTCTCGTTCATAAATTACAAATGGCGGTGGGCGATTGGTCACTTTTTGTTCTTATCACAAATGACGTCATATCGTCATATCACTGAACAGAAATGTATTTAATTTGTTAATCTGACGTCTCGTCTTTATGGGTAACTTATTTTATAAAAATAACAGCAACTTATTTTATTCGGACAGTTTTGAACTTTTCGGTTTTAGGAAAATGTCCATTTTGAATTCTTTTCCCACTGAGATGTAATGTTTTATATGTTTTTTTGGAAGTAACTGGTATAATTACGCTCTGCAGCAAGAAGTTAGTTACAATGGCGCAGACGCGAAATACGTTTTGAGTTGAACGCATGCGCCAAAGGTAAAGACGAGTAGGTTTGAAGGAGCCAACTGGCTGGAGAATATGCTCTGGATGATAGACCTCTTTTTCAGATACAGTTTTCGAGCGACGTATACAAGCAAAGTGATGATATTTTGCTGGACGTTGGCCTTTTATTATTCGATTATATTTTTCTCTTTCGTTTCGATGTGATTAGGCCGTGAAGAATCCAAAGTCTGCGTACCTTTACCTTCTTGATGTTATCGGGAAGAAAATCGGCAATCCTCTTGTTGAAATGTATAGAAAAAGGTGAAACTACCTTCAAGCACAGAGGACGAGTTGAATTAATATCACTTTCAGATAAACATGAGCTACTGTTTTTTTGTAGATTTCCTTATTATGAGATCGTAAAAGATGACAGAGAATCAATTCTATTTCAACACGACAGGTGAATTTTATATGTTTAAGGTTATATGTCAGGTGAATTTTATATGTTTAAGGTTATATGTCATGTGAATTTTATATGTTTAAGGCTATATGTCATGTGAATTTTATATGTTTAAGGCTATATTATAATTTGTATTGTAAAGACAAGTCATCAATATGTATTCTAGCGAAACAGCGTTTTCTGTTGAAGAGCTGCTTGGTATGATATTAAACAACTCTCGCACTATTGCCGAGAAATTCGCAGGTACTGATCACAAATGTTTTTGTTTGTGGCTTAACATAATTTTTGGTCTTTTGCGCCCATTTTCTCCCAGTTGAAATGTCCATGCATTACATGAATAATGTGAACAATCTTTGTGTATTCGTCATGGACTGTTTCAATTGTGTTGTGTTGCAGATCAACCAATCAAAGACGTTGTTATAACTGTGCCACCATTCTTCACTCAAGCAGAAAGACGGGCAATACAAAGGTAAGCACGTATTGTTGCCCTTGATTTCTTGCTACTGGTTATTTAAATTTCAAGCCTTTTCTATCTGATTACGCAAAACATTTAGCCTGTCAGATTGTAAAGGCTTGAAAGCTTGTGTATGTGACAGCTACGAACAAATACCTACTAAGCTAAATGTTATAGATCAGCTTCAATGGTTGGCTTAAATGTTCTTCAGTTGATGAATGACAATACGGCAGGTTAGTTATATTTATTCCACGTAGTTTAACTTGCTTTCTGAATTTTTCCAAATTGCTTTTGACATAATTTGGTGTATTTTTAGCTGCACTGAACTTTGGTGTTTTCCGATACAATTCCTTTAATGCAACAGAAAGGGTAAGTCAAAGGCTTGTGCGCTTCTTGAAGGATATTGACGCATGCCTTCTGGATTGCAATGGACTACAATATATTTAGGACAAAACCATATCATAAAATGTCCCGTAAAATTCATATTTTCATCCTGTCCTGAGCACTGTGAAACAATGTCGTACCAGGTGCTTATTTTTATCTCGCATTGTCACAAAATCTCGCGTTAGATGCTTGTTTTTATCTCGCGTTGTCACACAGTCTTGCGTTAGATGCTTGTTTTTATCTCACGTTGTCACACAGTCTTGCGTTAGATGCTTGTTTTTATCCGCGTTGTCACACAGTCTTGCGTTAGATGCTTATTTTTATCTCACGTTGTCACAAAATCTCGCGTTAGATGCTTGTTTTTATCTCGCGTTGTCACACAATATTGCATACCATGGTTATTCTCATCTGGCATTGTCATACAATTTTGTGCCATATCTTTATCTTTATCCTTGGACTTCTAATTAGTTTTATTTATAGTTACATGAAGTTACATACGTGGAAATGTAAATGCTTGTTTTGCAGATCTATATGTTTTACGACATGGGAGGAACGAGTACAACTGCGACTATTGTTGGTATGTATGCATATTTTTAGAAAGACCGTGTACATGCGGGTCTTACTGCACTTTATAATAATATCCTCTTCGTCGTTGTTGAACTGGGGTTTTATAGTCTTAGTTTTAGTCAACTCCTGACTGCCGATTTTTTTATTTTCCGACATGCTTTTATTCATGAATTCGAGGGTGGAGGTGTTTTTTTGCATTTTCAATGTGAAAAATGAAACTGACTACTAAATTTTCTGTAAGAAGCATTTTAAATTCACCAAGTCCGTATTTCTTCTGTAGGTTATAGCACTACCAAAGTAAAGGATAGAGGAATAGCCGAAACTGCTCCGCAACTTGTCGTGAAAGGTGTTGGGTATGGCGTTGTTTTGTGTATTTTGTTGCATTTTCAATGACTTGAAACGTTTGTCAAAGTGCGCATGACTGACTGCAACTTGTCGTGAAAGGTGTTGGGTATGGCGTTGTTTTGTGTATTTTGCTGCATTTTCAATGACTTGAAACGTTTGTCAAAGTGCGCATGACTGACACCAACTTGTCGTGAAAGGTGTTGGGTATGGCGTTGTTTTGTGTATCTTGTTGCATTTTCAATGACTTGAAACGTTTGTCAAAGTGCGCATGATCGACAACGCAGAACGATAATGAATATCGAATTTTGTAGATTTGATCGTACATTGGGAGGTCGAGAGTTTGATTTTCGTATCCGAGATCTCTTAGTTGAGCTGTTTATGGTGAGTAAAATGAACATTGTTAGCTACATATAGTCCACGAATGTACAATACTATGCGTTTTGTTTCGGTTATCAGAAAGCTAGATTTTGGCCAAATGCCAGTTTACTGTAGATCATGTGCTTGCTGGATGTCGGAGCATGCTAGATTACTGTAAGACACCAGTCTATAAGATGTTAACCATCATAATTGTCAATGTAGGCTATCAGGCTCCTGGATATAGTCCATTAGTCTACTGCATGTACATATAGACCATCAACATAGGATGTGCGATCCCTCTGCTGTCTTGTTAAGTACCAAGTTTACAAGTTCGAAGAAAGTGCTGCACCAACATAATGTGTTACTTTTCGTGATCGTTGTATTTGTGATTTAGGCTTTACAATTGTTTCTGTGTTTGTATGTGAATTTACAGGAGCAACACAAAGGCCTGGACCCTACCACTTCACCTCGCTCTATGAATAAATTTCTTAAAGAAGCAAAGCGTGTGAAGCAAGTTCTGAGTGCTAATACAGAGACTTTCTCACAGGTTTCTCGACACTATGCATTTAATCAAATCATTTCTAATATTTAATGCTGAAAAAACTAAACTCAAGTTTAGAGTAGTAAGTTAAATTGCACCTTTTGCACATTTGTTACGTATTTATCATTATGACCAATGTACATGATTACACTATTTTGTTTCGGCGTATATAGATATAATGTATAGCGTAGCTATATAGCTAAAATTTTTGTTTCTGTATCAATGTGCAGGTATGCGTTGGTTAATCTTATGCAGGCTGCAAAGAAATAAACCATTCAATGTCGTTATTTGTAGATAGAAGGCGTTTTTAAAGATCAAGATTTCCGAGCCAAAGTAACGAGATCCAAATTCGAAGAAATGAGTGCTGATCTCTTTGACAGAGTTGCTGGTCCAGTTAATCAAGCATTGAAGTCATCTTCTGTTACACTTGTAAGATATTGCATTTGAGATTTTAGACATTTGAGATTGTGAGTTTGAAGATCGTTGATTTTGTGCTTGAAAAATTTCTTAAAAAGTCTTTGGAAGTATGACAAGAAAAGTAACGCAAACCCTTAGAAGTTGTGTATTTTCTTATTTTCAATCCTTTTTATTATTTGTAGGACGAGATAGAGAGTGTGCTTGTTCTTGGTGGCGGATTTAGAATCCCTAAAGTTCAAGAAATTCTTCTTAGTACTGTGAAGAAGTAAGGCAATTTCCTGTTCTTCTTCCTGCTTGAACCTAATCGTAATTTCTACCTACAAACGTTCGTATGATCATCATTAGTTGTCAAAAGCAATTGATCAATCATATTATCGAATTATTATTCTCTGATCTTTATCTATCACAGTAGATGAACTCTTGTGTCATTCAAATCAGCCTGCTGTTGTCATATATTTACCATGGGCAAACTTCTAGGATAAGGCACTTCCGATTGAAAAAAGGCGACAAATTTTCATGGCACTTTCCAGCAAAAACAGCCTCCTGTTTGTTATTCTTAATTTCATCTTACACTCGCATTGTGTGAATATTGTTTAAATATAGTTTTAGTTACATTACATAATGTATTTTAATTGGCATTTAAGTATGTGTGTTAGTCCAGTTATGTAACTGCGCGCAGCAACATTCATGCGATGAACTCCCAACGCAACATTTTCATTTCAAATAAATGCATTTTAATTTCTTGTAGGCCAGAGCTCAGTAAGAACATTAATGCTGACGAGGCAGCAGCGATGGGTGAGTGTTCAATACATAAGAAGATGAACAGATTATGCATGAGTTATGTAGTTTTGAGATGATCTTTTTTGTTCCTGATGCATATGTACTGCAGAGTTTTCTTATGATTATTTGGCAAACGATTACTTTCCTGTTTGTAGAACATTCTGTTTTAAGCATATGGGACGCTGGAACGTTGATAATTTGAGATCGACAAATATTTATACATTCGTGGTCAAAGCTCATATAAAAAATAATTGATTTCAAAAGAAGATAATTAGGCAAAACACGCATAGATAATTTGAGATCGACAAATATTTATACATTCGTGGTCAAAGCGCATGTAAAAAATAATTGATTTCAAAAGAAGATAATTAGGCAAAACACGCATTTGAGATCGACAAATATTTATACATTTGTGGTCAAAGCTCATGTAAAAAATAATTGATTTCAAAAGAAGATAATTAGGCAAAACACGCATATATGAATATTTGCTCCCTCGCCAACTATCGACGTTTCGGCATCCCTTTTTTTAAACATTCTATCTGTTTCTACTCGTATTTTATTTGTTGTGTGCTGTTTCAAAAAAGATGTCCCCTTTTACATTCATCATTCGGCTCGTTGTGCTCGTGAAAGAGCAAAGTTTGCTTCACGTCAACCACATTATGACCGTCTCTAAATGCAAAAGTAAATTAGGAATAAACAGTAGGACCTCTTCATCTTTCAACTGGGTGCTGAATATTTATATATAAGACTGTTAGCACGGATAGCCAGCATAGGATACCTATTGGTCATAAAATGACTGTCTTCCTTTATGGTAATCACGTGTGTTGTGAGATCTGTATGTGTTGTAACAATTTCAATGGTGTGGCCCCATTGCTCGTTACCTAAATTATTCCACTGGTAGGGTATCCTTTGCATCGTTCATATTTTTTTTTAATTTCACCTGACCTAGGTGCTGTTTATCAAGCTGCCAGAATGAGTAAAGGATTCCGAGTGAAGAATTTTGTCGTGAAAGATGCAAGTGCTTATCCAATTGAGGTAAGATTTTTACTGAGCTATCATCGTTTTTTACTTGTTCATTTCTTTAAAAGTGTATTGTTTTCACAGTAAGTGAAAACTAAAAAAGAACACAGGAGGACCAAATAAGCGGGCTGGTTACGCCATTGTCATTACTTGAAACGTCTTCGGCTCCTTCAGTAGAATTCGGTATAAAGACACGAGACTCTAGTTTATTATTAACATTTTCAAATTGACGAAAATGATTTTCTAATACAATTAAGTCACGTGGTCGTAAACATCCACCTAAAAGACCTCGGTTTAATAATGTGTTTCATGATAGCTATGTACGGACTTCTCTTGATTGTCTAAAAGCAGTACATTGGCACTATCCTTTGATCTCTAGTTTAGCTCTGAATTACATTTTTTGTATAAGTGCAAGTTTTTCAAAGACTATAATTACATTCGTACACACTAACTCGTCATTACCAGTAGCTACTACATATATTTCACACAGAAAAAGCTTATACTCTACAACAAGCATGTTATCTGGCCATCCACCATTCAACGTATATTTATATAAATTTAACAACGTAAATTATTCATTTGAGGAAAATACTTGACATCGAATTTCCATTAGATTTAGCAATGTCGATAGTTACTTTCTCCAAAAGTATTTCAAAATGGTCTTCTTCGCTTCTTGCCTTATTGTTCTGTCCTTCCAGAAAAAAATCGACGAACTCACTACGGCTCTGAGCAGAAACAAATTGGCACACCATCTTTCAATCATGACGATTTCTGTTTTCGAGGTTTTCATTTGCGTTATGATAGCTGGAGCTATAAAACTGACGAATGAACACGTGACCTCTAACAAACAGGACTCAGCCAGTTTAAAGTTTTTCATGGTTTCCTGTTTTGATGGCTTGTGCATAGTGTTTTTGTTATTTGTATGAGTGCTATTTTGGGCTCTAGGTTCAATTTTACCACTTAATTTTGCCAAGTCATCTTGTCGACCATTGTCTCTTTCAGAAACAGGTTGTGGACAAAGCTCTATTTCCAATTCATCTTTCACCCAAAAAAATGGCAGTTCTTTCGGTGTGTGATTTTGAATTCTTTATTTGACATTTAGTCCATTTTTCTGCATTCAAAGTAGTTGTTTCATGAAAATAACTCGCCCATTGCAGTTTGTCTGTACTGGTACTTTGTAAATTGTCAAATTTTCTGCATATTCCGCTAGATTTTCCTTCCAAACGTTTGTGACAACTACGGAAGGCTTCAGTGTCTTGTACTTTATTCCTTGAGTATTGATGTATTGCACCTTCATGAGAGACGCGATTATCTTTTAAGGTTTTTATCGGGTTTTTGATGTTTATAAGAGCTTTACCGTGCCAAAAAATTTTCTTGTTGCTTGCTTTGCGACGCGAAAAATTCTGCCGTACATGTAAACGACACTGAGTGTGTGAAAAGCGTAAACAGCAATGTAAAATTTCACCAGTGGTTTGTTCGAGCCCAGGACCTTAGCCACGACGCTAACAATAAGATATGGAATGAAGATGCAGCAGATATAAGCTGTCAGCCATTTTTTCGTGAGTTTTGCTCGATGATATACTGGGTGGATAATGCTTAGGTAACGTTCAAGGCTCATGGCAGATAACATAGCCACCGATAAAACGATGGATATGAAGAAGAGGTTGTAGAAGAGGTAGAAAGATGTACAATTGGGTTCGGCAGTTATGGCTTCTGTCATCATCTTCGCGCAAAAATATGGCGAAACGAGCAAACCGATTCCCAGATCAAAAACAGATTGAAGGAATACGAGGAAATATTGTAAACTTGTATTCAAATTGTGTGACATGCAGAACGTAAGAATTGCTGTTGAATTTAATAATATGGTTGCAATTGTTGTTAAGAACGTCGTGATTAGCAAACAAATGTGGTTTGTATAGTAACTTCCCTTATGGAACCTTACTATTACCTCTTTTTCCATTTCCAAAACACGGCATATTTTCAGTTGTAGATGTTGTCCTAACGTGGTATTCATAATTTAAGGTTTCAGTGCAGATATTCTTGTTGTTCTTTTCAAGGATTAAACGTATTCCTCACATCTCCTTACTATGTTTACTACTTTATATATACAATCCACTGTAATGGATTAATTTGTCATATGCATTAACTACTGGAAAAAAAGGTGCTAAAACGCTTTACTTTTGTCGGTAACAGACCGAAATGTTGTATTTCCATTGTAATATTACTTTTGAGTTCTTCGATTTCTGAATACATCATACTTTAAAAGGTAGCCTGAGTATTAACAAATGGGTTGCTTTTCTGCAATGTTATACCTTTTAGAGGCGGACTGAATTTGACTAATTTTGGCTAATTTGTGTGAATCTTAAATTTTTGTAACTTTGCGTTGTCCACATTATTATACACGCCTGATATTGATGTCTTTTTCCCTTTTAACATTATTGAGTTTTTTTACAATCGACGTACAAATTAATGGCAAAGATTAAGTGAGCCTAGTGAACGCCATGTTTCGCGTCTTGTTGCGAATTTTTTTCCTCGCTCAACATTTTTAAACTTTACTTACAAAAAGGAAAAACAACCGATATATTAGAATTAAGATAGTTTTTAAGTGAAGAGAAATGTCTGTAAAAAATAAACACTCCGAAAAAAGGTCCATCCTGAACTCGATATTTGAAAAAAAGCTTAAAGCCTTAATCATCGATATAGTTGAATGCTCAACTTTGTTTTAATTGAAAGTTGAATAAAGATAAATTATAAATGTAAGTATATGATGAAGGCTATCAGAAAAAATAACGTTATTAGATAAAAGTTGGGACTTTGTATTCAACGAGTTTAGGCACTGTTTAAAACCTTTCTACTTCATTAAACAGAAATATTTTGTACATTGAATAGCGCACAAAAATGACATGGCAAACACTCGTATTTTTATTTAATTCCTGCAGTTTTATTGGTTTTAGAAACTTTGTTCTGCAACATATTGACGGCGGTTCGAACGTCGAACTCTTTTTAGCAACAAAATAATTAAAAAAGCGACGTTTTCACTTTTTATATTGATGTAAATGTCTAAGCCATGAAAGTTTTTCAAGGTTTATCTGGAGAGTTTTGCTTGAAAGTTTTCAAAGGTTTATTCTTTAATAGCTTATTGATAGGTAATAGTTCTCATAGTAAGCGTGAATTTTGTCATCCACATGGAGTTAACTGTGTTCTTTATCGGTTAAAATAAAGAAATGAAATACTTTTATTACCGTTAGACATCTGCTAATCAGCGACTAAAAGCTTGTTTGGTCACGTGAATTTCTCAACTAAAGCAGGGACGCATGAATATTTATATATAATTATGCCAATGCCTTTCTCTTTGAGAGACTACATTTATACATGGCTGGCAAATGTGCCTCGAAAGAGCTTATACTACAAAATCAAAATCTTCCATTTCGTCCCAAATGTTGTAGCGTTTGCCTTCAATAGGATTTACATCCTATTTTTTTCGAGAAAAGAGAAACCCTACAGGCATATCAACGACGCTATGTTGTCGAAAATAATTAGACTAAATTATAATATCAAACATTCAACAGCCATGTGACCATATAAGCAGTGAGCATTTTGCCGTTGATTAGTATCAATAAAATTTACGTTTGGACTGTGTGATCGTTCACAATGTAACAGGCAGCTGGCACGCGCAGAATAGTTATTCTCTTCGTGACTATCAAAATCATTTTTGGGGCAAATGTGGTATAGTCCAGTTAGGCTAACGCGTTACTAATAAACTCATATACGTATGCTTTTTGAAAATACTTTGCAAGTGGGCTCATTATTTGAGAGAAATGTCTGTTACAGAGGCGTTCATTTGTTATTTCAATGAATTCATGCAGCAAATATACTGAGCAAATATCTATTAGTGCAATAACAACATCAGTTGGTATATACTGTCGTTGTTAGGGCATTTATAACAATGAGAGGGCGAAATAATTTCCACTAGGTTGGGTTGCCCACTGGAGTGTAATGTTTTGTTAGATATAGACGACTTTTTTTATGAATACTGAATTATAGTCACCAACATCCAGTTTAGGTTCAAGGGAAAATGAGGCAGATTTACTTATTATAACCATAATAGCGCAAAGATATCATTATCGTTATAGAACTCACTATTTGATAGTTTTCGAGACGTGTTTAACTTCGAAAGTTTTGCAGCAATTTTATACCAAAATTTTCTGGAAAAAGCTCTTTGTATTCACGTATTTGAGCATGCGCAAAATGTTCAAAACCCCTGAACTGTTCTCTCCGTTTTAAGGTTACGTTTGAAAGGCCGTTGAAAAACGAAAAGGGTGAACAGACCGGCGAGTTTAAGACAGTAAAAAGAACTTTATTTCACCGTAACAACGTCGTTCCTCAGAAAAAAGTGATGACTTTCAACAAAAACACGGAAGATTTTAAGTTTGCCGTCAGCTATGGCGATATAAGCTTTTTGCCCGAACATCAACAAAGGTGTGTTTATATGTATGTATTTATATAGTCATCCAATCTACGGATACGAGTTACGGGCATTACGGACAAAGGTGTAGAGCACGTACATGTTCATTTACACAACGCAAACAGGAAATTTAAAACACACTGTGCATGGAAATATTTCATGCTTTCTATGTTTCTCTTAGCATGCTCGGTAGCTCTCATCTCATGAACGTACAAGTGAAAGGTGTTGTTGAATCGTTCAAAAAACACGAATCCGATGAAGTCGACTCCAAAGGAATAAAAGCTTACTTCATGTTAGACGAGACCGGAATTCTTTCTTTGGAGAAGGTAATAGCTTTGCAAATTGATCGCAGCAAATTGCAAAATCGTGTAAATTTGATTACGTGTATTGGAAAAGTAATTGTTTTTCAGATAGAATCAGTCTTTGAAAAAGCTCCTGAGCCAGAAAAAGAAGAGCCATCAACCTTTGCAAGTAAGTTGGCTTTTGACCCATCGTGTTAGGTTTGAATGATTTTTTCATCCTTCACTTGATGTAACGACCAATGGCAATCTTTCGACTCACCATTTAGAACTGGGTAGTAAAATATCGAGCTTTTTTACCGGGTCGTCCTCGGAAACGGAAGAAACATCGGAGGGAACGAAAGAACAAGGAAAAAAGGTGACGAATTAGTTTTAACGTAGATGGAGTCGACGTTACACTATGTATTTGACTTACCCTATGTCTTCTTATATATACGTCTAAGTGTAAAAATATTTGATTTTGTTTTACACATAAATAACAAATGTTTATTGTTGATAAATTGATGTATTTCTTCTTTACATCAAACACCTTACGAGAGATCCTCTTTGAATAATTAATATTGTGATATACTAGGTGTGAGTTAGAGGTATCTTTTATCCTTTTTTCATACCCCAGCATGCATGTTGCTTGTTTGCTAATGAGAAGTTTTATCGTGAGGTCGTCTTGGAAAATTTTAGTTACATCAAATAATCGCAATTTGAAAGCGGGATTTAATTTTTTTTCGCGTACTTTCTTATAAACGTAAAACGTCTGAACTCCGAAGTCAACTTCCGACCTGCAATAGAAGTGTATGCTCAAAGTAAATTTCGAAATTAAAACTTGTTACGTTTGAAAGTGAAAAAGCTGTATGAACTTCCTTTTGGAATTTCTTAATTTATATACAACGTTTTGTTTCCACGCCAAAGTTGTCTCGTTAATTATGAAGGAGAATCGTCTGGCGTTAAAAGATTCTAAGAATATTTCACAACATTAGGCAACTGCTTCTAACAGAAAATCAAAAGTTCATATGATAAAGATTAGATTTTATTCTAGGTTGAAGAAGAAAAGGAAGAGCAGCTGAAAAATAATGATCATGAGAGCGAAAAGAGCGAAAATGGAGACGAAATGGTGGGCTTTGCTTTGAAGACAGTTGTTTAGATTGGCTTAATTTAACTTTTAAATAATTTGTCAATTTGAAATACATACTGTTACTTTGATCAAGGGGTATATGATTGAGAGGGTGGGTTGCTTCAAAAATTCTATTTCAGGTTAGGGCTCACCCCTTCACAATTCTTCAGTTTGTTTAGTTTGCATAATTTCCGTTATTCTAAAGTTTCAAATTCTGTCCCGACGATCTTCACATGACAATTTAGGCGTTAGCGCGCTTGAAGTTTTATGTCACATTATATTCCAGTTTTGTTTTGAAGTTTTAAATCAGTGACAAAGCCATCTTGTATGTTTGGACGTGCTGTGTAAATATTTCTGTTTTCTTAATGCAATAATCTGAAATGGACATAGCCACGACCGATATTGTGGGTGACTAAGATACTGCTTAAGGAATACATCAGCCAGGTGCATTTTCTGTAAGAAGGTTTTATCATCCAAATTCACCAGGTAGCAGTGACGTAGCCAGCCCGCAAATTTAGTCCTGCTATGTTAATTTCTCTGTGTTTACTCACTGTAAAAACAACAGATTTCTAAAGAAATGAATAATGTTAATGTTCTAAAATTTACACAGCAGGACCAAAACTTGCGGTCTGATTACGCCTCTGCCAGAGAACTATGCGCTTACTTTACTCGGTTCTCAAATAAACCATCCACTTTAATTTATAAATTTATAATTATGCTCGTGACGTTTTTCATGGAGAAATTACATTTATTTAGGTCATTTATGTTCTCGAGATTTATACTTAAAATTGCCATCTTTGCCAATCGTATATCACAATTTCTTTTTCATCTCTTCATTGTTATAGAAGAAAACAGATGGAGAGGCAAACAAAAAAGCGGACGAAAAGGATACTGACAATGCAAGCAATGATACGAAAGATCAGAAAGCGAAAAATGATGAAACAGAAAAAGCAAAAAGTCGTGAAAAGGAAAACGAGAAACCTAAAAATGAAAAGAAAGAAGAGAAAAAACCTGAAGAGAAAAAATTAAATGAAGAAAAGGTTAAAAATGCCAGCGAGAAGGTTAACAGCACAAGTGAAAACCCAACTCCGCCAAAACCATTAAAACCAGTCATTGTACGAGAAGCTCTTGAAGTTCTACCTGAAATTGTCGATTTTCAAGAAATGTCATCCGAACGATTCGAGTTCGCTGTAACGAGGTAAGTTTGATTCTTGGTAATCATTTAAAACTTATGAAACCAATATATTTTAGTTTGATTTTATTCGCATATCCAGTAAAGTAGTTCTTTTCAAAACTCCGGCATTTTTATGCAAGTGTACGTATGTTTATGTTCATAATCAAGGTTGAAGAATTTAAGAGCTCGTGATGATGCTAAAATAGCAATTGCCCAGGCAAAAAACTCCGTCGAGAGTTTCCTATTTGAAACTCGTGATAAACTTACAGATGAAGAAGGCGAAATGTTTATGACTGAAGAAGAACGAGAAAAACTGGAGACGACATTGAGTGAGGTTTCTGAATGGCTAGACGATGAAGGCTGGGATACCACCGAAGAAGTAAGTGAGCTATGACTAAGCGAAGGTTGAGAGCAGTTATATCTACGTATAGTTTAAGGTTTAACTTTGTTTGGAGTACTATGACTACTATCGAATATTGACTTACCATTTCGGTAGTTAAAGAATTACCATTTTAAAAAAATTACTGTACGATTTATTCTGAATGGCATGAACCAACTCCCTGCGAGTACGCTTTTAAATATAAAGCCCAAATATCAGTAAATAGACCGCTTAAAATGCAGTATGGTCGTGCTTTGATAAATTTTTGGAATCCAGAAAGGAGTGACTTTGCATGGTTAGTTTGAATATAATTCCTTCGTTTAAAATCTGAAAGTACGATTTTGTATTTGTGTGTGACAGGTGTATAACTTGAAGTTGAACGTTTTGAAAGATGCATCAAAAGATTTCTACTTAAGAATATCTGAAAATAAAAATCGTCCCGAGGCTTTGGAGAATCTTCGACGTAGCATGAACTTAACGGCAACATTCCTCAGTCAAATTGCTGGTATGAAAGAGAGAGAAGACATGTTCACCAACAAGGATTTAGAAGATGTTTCGAAAGTTCTAAATGAGACAATTGTAAGTTATTAAAGTTTACAATTACTCAACACGAGAATCGTACAAGACTGAATTACTAAACTATTTGGTGATGAACGTGTTTCTTTTATTTTGTAAATTAAAATACAAATACTGGGTTCAGTCATTTTATACCATACGCATAGAGTAACATTTCTTCACGATAAATATACATATTTTTATATGTGACTAACCTTTTTGTCACAACCGATACCACGACTATAAAATCTTTCTCAAAAACAGTTTTTCCTATAAATATTCAAATAAACTATCCCATGGATCATGAATCCTAAACAAAAATCAGGGACGTGTCGATTTCATATTTTATAAAAGAATAGATTGAAATCAGTCGTAGTTTTCTTTTAATGAACTAAAACACTGTATTGTAAGACACTATCATACATATTTCACAAATTCACAGCATTTGATAACGGTACATTAATTTTGAATTTAATCATCAGGAATGGCTGTATGTAACAGAAAAGAAACAAAACGAGAGCAAATCATCCGACAATCCTGTTCTTTTGGTGAAAGACATTACACTAAAGACTGGCAAGTTAGATCGCGAACTGATGTATTTGCTGAATAAAGCCAAATATTACGTTCCCAAGGCTAAACCTTCAGGTAGGACATTTCGTGCCGGCGTACAATCGTGAATTGTAAAACTAAGTACTTATGAAAATTTAGCTTATTCGCTTTTACCGATTAATTGAACAAATATTTTTGTTCACACGTCGAGAACACATTTAGTCATTAATGTTAACGTGTTGCTTGCCTGAATGACCTTAGTATTGGCTTTAAAGAAAATTCTGTTTTGAGAGAACGTGGTTTGGAGGTATTTCCGATGTGATCAAAAATACTCTCTTGCTTCCCAAATACTGTAGATGTACATTGACCCAGTTTCTATAGTTTTGTGATCTTTTTTGACAGATAACAGTACAAGTACAAACAGCACTGAACCGAAAATCCCAAAAATCTGATGACAAAATCAAAGAGTCCGACAAGACCGATGAATCTAAGGAAGGAAAAAGCAATCGACAAGAACCTGGTGATAATGTAGAGAAAAGTGAATCAGCCAACGGTAACAAAGATGATTCCAGTGATGAAATGAAGGGAGAGAAAATTATACAAGCAAATGATGAAGCGGATAGCGATAGTAAGAGGGAAAAAGAGGACACAATTGCATTTAAAAAGGATGACAAAGACAACATGAAAGAAAAACTGGCCGATACCCCAACAGACGACACGACGGAATCAAGTAAATCTGGGTCAAGTGAAGATCATAAAGAATTATAAATTATTGGATATGATGAAGAGAGAGTTTGAGTGAAAGTTAAAACCATCTATTTCTAATGCCCTGTTCGTTTGCTACGTACTTGTATGTATTTATTGTATGAAAGCAAATGCTCGAAACTTTTCCTCATATTTTTTCCTGCAGTCGATCATCTTGAAACATTTGCATTTTGAAAGTATTAGTTTCTGAGCTGTTTCCTCATTTTGTTGGTGTATACTACTTGCCAAATGCTGTGTTATTTTTTCAGCTATCTAGTATAAAAGCAAGGTTCTTTGAACCGTTGTCTACATCTACGTTCTTGCAAAGAAAAAGTCGCATACGAGGTAATACGCATGCGTATTATATTGAATTTTTAGCTTTCGAGTTTAAAAGTGTTTCAATTTGGTAATTTGACTTTAAATGTCAATATACGTTAGCCTTTGTGCTTTCTTGATAGAACTATACTATTAACAAAAGGAAATCTGGTCTCATAGAAAGGCAATTATTTTTCTTTAGGTAATGATAGTACCAGATACTAAATTCATATTAATACACTTAAACAGTGAGGACAGGATATTTATTTGTCAAAAAATTATCAAAATACAATAACGCAGGTACAAGACTGCACATTTAGGTTTATATGAGACCGAAACCTTTGCTATACGTTATTGCTTTGACAAGACGTTCTTCCAACTGACTTTTCATGGAGTACTCTGGCAACAGTAATACATTGAAACACGTGTGAGCAGTTGGCAGGCTAAGAAAAAAACAGAGAGATTCTTATTTCTTTAAAAATTTCCAACAGTATGACGATTTCCGACGTGAATGCAGTGTGTTAATAATATTTGGTCAATCTAGTATGAAGTGACATAAGTTCTGTGATCTCATACAAAGAAGTTTTTAAGTGCTAAACTAATAAAAGTTCTTAAGTTCCAAATTACTCTTTGGTTTAATAACAGTCCCTATCTATCGAGCATTTCACTCGCCCTCCAGCCAATAAATTTTGAAAAAATATTCTATATGTTCGAATGCCTCGTAATTTTGCAATTTGCAATCCACTTTCAGCAGGAGGCAATATTGTTAAACTTCATTTGATTAACAATATATAAAGAGTGTTATCACTTGACGTCATGGTCGCCATGTTGGAGTACCAATCGAAAGAATTTCAATGAAGTTCACTGACATGGCTGCTTCCTTCATTGTCATGTTGATCTCTGGGGAATGACTCGTCAGTGCAAATTTGCTCGCATTCAATATTCAATATAGTCATATAAAAAAGCCAAAACGTGAATTGAATGAAAGTGTTTTCACTGTCCGCCATAAGGTGGAAAATCCGAATGGTGAAAAGGATTCATTTTGATTTCATGCTTTGTTGATCATCTTCGAAGAAATCTATGTTTAAAGTTTAAAGTAACCTACCAACATGGCGCTTTGACGTCAATGAAACCATTGGGAATCAAGTTTGCACACAGGACGCATAATTTATAACCTGTTCTATAACCTACTGCGCTCACCTGTTCGAATTAGGACCCTGTCTAGCAATTATAAGTTTGAGTTGAGCTAATCCACCAATAGGAACTCGATCACTCCCGGTAATGAACATGAGTAGTTGCTTCTTTTGATCAAGCGTGAACTGATGAACAACCTCCCAGAACCATCTAAATGGAAGTTAGAAAAATAGCTACAGTAAATATGTCTTATAATTGTGAAGTAGCCGCATGTAGATTCAGGAATCGAAGATTTACAGCTTGGTTACCTTACGATGGGTGATGTTGCTTCATAACCTCCTTCATATTCGGTTGTTCTTTCTAAAGCTTCGAAATCAAAATCCTGTGGAAAGTGAGCGACGACGAATAGGTGAGTTTAAAAAAATACGTTGATTGTTAGCACAAATTTGAATGAACAAAAACTCCACTTGTAAATTGGTTACAAGACTACAAATAAACCCTACACGGTAAAGCTTCCCTAAAGCCATCGTAAGTCCATCGGTCCACAAGAAATTCTACAGTCTTTGTCGCGTAAAAGTTCAACAACCGTTCGAGGCTAAAGTACTTAATGCATATAAACAGTCTAACCTTACTACCGCAAACAAGAAGTTCCAATTCCTCAGGTCGAAATAATCGCCTCAAAGGCGAGTCTTTGGTGACCATATCAAAACCTTGCTTGAACGGTTGAAACTAAAAATAAGCATCGTTATCGTTTCTGTTTCGGAGAAGTTGCCTTTTGACGAAAATCTCATACGATGAAGTTACCTGTTCCTCAATAGATTCATTGAGAATATAATCAACATAACGCTCAACGTATTTCTGGGGAAAATATACAAAAAAAACACGTTTCACTCAAGTTAAATATGCCACTATTACTTAGATGCACTTTGCAAGCTTTCATAGAATGTCGATATCAATGAATCTCTCTACAACCCAACGTTTTTCCGTCAACAGAATGTCAAAGGACGATTTCTTTGAATTCGAACAATAGTGGAAATAATTTTAAAACCTCGCGGTTTTCATTTGTCACCATGACGTCTTTGCCGTTTTCTATCAGCTCGTGCTTCAGATGGTTGCCAAACACGTCACTATAACTGATCTCAAACGAACAAAGGAACGCGCTTTCCACGTCTCCATCGAAATCGAGGATACTTTGTAGGCTATTTGCAATTACCTAATAAATTAAAGAAAATTTTAAGACCTAAATTGCCATTCACATCTTTGCCCTCTTATTGGTGAAGTTACCGAAAAAGTTCATTGTTTTAATGAAATTGAAACAAACAAAAAACTTAGATCAATTAGAATTTCAGTTGTAGCTGCGAAAGTTACTAAATTTAAAGTCGGTTCAATGAAGATAGAAAACTTATCACAGGATCGATTTATGTATCATAAAATATATATATATATCAATTTAAACTATTCTATCCAACCGGATGAGAGTCTTTAAGGTCGAGCAGGCTTCCGTGTCTGGCAAAGAGTTTCCGATAAACAACCATAGGAAAGTGTACGTCCAGAATGATATTGTTATAAATGGCCAATCCCAATATTAGGCCGATCAACATGAACTGCGCATGACTTTCGAACGATGTTTGATTGAACCAGAATTGTCGGGTATCTGGATCGTATGTGAACATCCCTGCAATATCCCATTGATTTTCATCACTAAATATCTATTTGACGGTAAATCGCTTTAATGTGTATGAATACGGATCAAATAACTCGACAATGGAGATGTTTTCTTTACTTTCTCTTCAAATGTACTTTTTAGTATAATCACTAAAGTCCTTTGGTTATTGTCATGCTCCTTTTACGTACTTATCTAGTATTCAAAAGATATTGATATTATAATACAAAGCACACACCGCAGTCAAATCCATATAACTGTTATTTCAAATAATTTTTTCTATGTTCATAATAGCTCATTGCTTTGAATTATAAAAGTTGTAACTGATGACTACAAAATCAGTGCCTTGAATACAATAGGATAACTTTAAACCGACACATAAATTAAGCTGTAGATACGTCTTACCATAATCTGGATTGAAAATTTGTTCAACAACCAACTGAAAGAACTCTTTTGACACTCCTCCTTCGTCGAGACCTTGTTCCCCAGCAAACTCAACAAATAATTGTTTTTTCAGATCAAGAGGATTTTCTTGATAGATCATTTCGAGCTGAAAAAGTGATGGATTTGAGAAAGGTTTGACTTTAAGAAACGAGAAATAATTTTCACATTTTTTAAGGTTTGGGTCCTCATTACCTAATTATGGGTTTCGGTATACGTTTAAAACCTCTAATCCCCACCTCAGTCATCTAATTACTATTCATTAAAAAATACAATGAAACGCGTGCGCTGATTGGTCTACAGCTGTGTTTGCATTTGCCTGTGCAAAACACATCTGAGCTCAACCAATCAAATCAATCAAAAAATCAATCAGTCAAAGAAAACTTGCAAAGCGATCATGAATACATTTTAGAGGAAAAATTAAAATGTTTGTCTTTTTCTCAATATGGTTATTTTATAAAAGAAATAAAAGATGTTTTTCGTGTTTGCTCTGGCTTATGCAAACCTTGGAGAGGTTTGTGAGAACTCTCGAGCAGGTGCAACCTTCGGTCTCGGGCTTGCACTGATCTGCTCTCGAGTTCTCCCAAAGGTCTCCTCGGTTTGCATAAGCCTGTGCAAACACGAAAAACATCTTCCTTCAACTTATAAACATGAATACTAAATACTTTTCACTGACGGCTATTTACTTCTAAATATCAAAACTCTGAGGTAAGCCGCTTGACGCGTCACGCGAAAACACTACAATTCAAACGTACTAATGCAAATTTGGGCTGCAGTAACCAATGCAACAAATTGATTATTCAGGTTCAATTTACAAGCAAAAAAATAGACACGCGATACGTACATGGGGGGTTTCATGATTTGAGCCAATGCCCACTGCGATTTTTTCAAATTTATATTTAAATGATTTAAAATTTAATTTGAATCATTTTGCTGCAACTTTAAGATATCAATTGTTAAATAACACAAGATATTTACAAACTGGTTTGTTTAATAAATCGACTAATTTTCTTTCAAATCAGTCTGTTAGCAGAGGTTCGACTGTATTTGAATCTGTTAAACGGAAAAGATGCATTACCTTAGGGTATAAACAAGGCAACTGGGCAAGTAGGAAACCAGCTAAACTTACATTGACAAGAGCATCTTGTATGAGGTTATCTCTATGCACGGTCAACTTAAGGTACGGCGCTGCAGGCTCCCCCCGTAACAAGCTATAAAAGTGCGTCCAACGTCTTTCCTGCAACATGTTCACGCGATTGTCATAAAACATCCACGTGCTTTTCGTGGATGTCGTCAAAATGAAGTTACACTCCTTGAATGAGAAACCTTCCCTGGTTTTATAATATGTGAAGTCACGATCGACGACTATAGCATCGTTTAATGGTTCATTAATAAACTCGTCCAGAGGTAGCAGAGGTTTCCGACAGTCCACTGCATTGATTTTCAGTGTTTCTTCAAAAGGATCACGATAATCTTCACCCCGACTAGAAATCGGAATATGATTTATCATAGATGACGTCTGGTGTTCACCTCCATAGAGAGATGCATAAAACAAAATTTTAAACACTTCGCAGCAGTAACAATAGCATCATCATCGTTCACACACTTTGAACTCGAGTCAGCCGAGGGGCCCATAATGACGCGAAGTGTTATAAGCTGTTGAAGAGTTTCCACTTTCGTCTTTAACAATTCCCTCGATTGTTTAGACCAATGTTTGATTAACAAAACAGCGGTAGCGATTGGAATAGAAGATAAAGCCTGACAAAATCTTGGTAGAGCGTGGTTCATGTATTCCGGTTGGTTCATATATGGATTCTCAAACATGATAAGGAACAGTCGATAATCTACGAATTTGTTGGATTTGCGTTTAATCTGGACGATAAGATCTGTTGATAATGTCTCAAGACAGTTCACTATTGTATTTTCAACGACATCATCATTGAGCGTGTACAACCTGTCATACATCTCTCGCACGGCTTCCAAATCAACCATATTTTCATTCGATGAAAAACTAGCACATAATGAAGACGATTTGGTCAAAACATTGCCAAGTAAACTGATCAATGCTTTATTGTCATTTCCATTCTGACATGTAGTAATAATGTCATCCAGAATTTCTCTTTTCAAACACATATCTTCATTGTCTTGAAAGCAAATTATAGAATGATGATAGCATATATTATCTATTTCATAAAAAGGACTAACTAGATAAGTGCTTATACATGGGACCATCAAATTGACTTTTTTCCAAAATGGAATTACTTCATGATTATATTCAAAATTCACTAACCCTCCAGCAATGAAATTCAAAATTTTCACAATATTTATATTTTTGTCTTGCATGACACCATAAAACATCAACAAAATTCAATGATTGCTCTATGTCTGTCTATGACACAAAAAAAAAATCCACTTGTTATAAAAGAGTAGCAAATGAGCCTAAACTTGTAAGGACTTTACATGGAAAAATGTTTCATTCTTAATGGTCCATTGTAAAGGGGCTTTGGCATAGGGTTATCACTAATCTTTAGTAAAATAAGAACTTTACATGAATATCTCGAATGCCAAAATTAAAAACTTGTAGACACAAACATAAAATTGACCATAATGACAACTTAAAAAACAGCCAAATCCTTACCTCCTTGGTTGATATTTGTACTAGAAAGTGTTGATTCTTGCACACAAAGATCAGCATGTTGCTTAAACAACTTCAAGGCAATAGCAGCAGCTTCATCATTGCTAACAGAAACTCTGCGGTTTTGAGCACAATGTTTATTTTGACACGTCTCATTTCCACAACCATGCATTACCTGATGATGATATCGCAACAGGATGTTTTTAAAGACCAATTTTCTAAAATCATTCAATGTTCATATAATTTGATGTCGAAATACTAAACAGTGCTTAATTCAAAACATGAATTAATTTTAAAAAGCTACAGAAATGTTTTGTAGCTTCAGGGATGTCACCAAGATATTTCATTAAAAGTTTAAGGGAAAATGGGGTTAAACTGGGTAGTGCCATCAGCAGTGTAGCTAGTCTGCAAGTTGGCAACAATCTTGAATATATTTATAGTTAGATTTCTCAAATAGTGGTGTAACCAGCCCAACATCTCACTTCAACAATGCAATTTTTTCAGCAAAATTATTACTCATTTTTTGAGAAAGTTAATTCTGCTATTCAATATTTGAAAACAAAATCTTTGCATTCTCGGAGTAAAAAAAGGCTGGCTTTTGCTGAAGTTCAGCTCATATGAACTGAACATTTCAATAATTTCATCTATTATTTTTTGGTGGGCAAAATCAATTGATAATGCCAAAAAATGTCTTTGAAGTCAGCTTATACTATATTTAGGAGGAATTAATTCTGTATCTAATTTATATTTAAGTTAACTCAGCCAAGATGATAAAAAGTTTCATCGTGCCTATTTATTACGAAAATGACTGATCATACGCAGAAGATCATTAGAATAGAGTAAAAATAACGGTTGTGCTCTTATGTTATCAATGTCCTTTATACAACAAACAATAAAAAAATCTCACCCTCTTCAAGATATAATATGAAAACTTCGCACTCAAATTAAAGTAGAAAGAAAAGTATGTATTATTGACCACACTGACCTTGTATAGGACGGGTCGTCTGAGTGATCAGCAATATTTTCAATTTTGCCATCTGATTCTTGTCTTGAAACCATTGTATTTTATAATTGTGTATCATTTAAGTTCCTACCATTGGACATTTTCCCATATTCCTTATTTACCTAACGACTTCCTGTCGAAAACCGATGGATCGATGAGGAGACTAGTGGCACATGGGAGCACATAGGTATCACTATAGTGAATAATGTACCTTTAGATAGACTCCACCGCAACTCCCCCCTTACCCACGACGTGAAAATGTGAAAATTTCCTCGCGACAGTGATATTTGATTTTCTACTACGCCATGTCAACATTTTATTCCCAAATACTCCAACCAATACTATTTGGGAATAAAATGTTGACTTATAGTCAACGGAAGTGAAGAAGACTTTTTTGTTTACAAAGTAACGATGACATTGATGACATTCACACGCCACATTTTCGTGATATCGAGGAAAGGTGTAGCTGCCTTACTAAATTACTGGACCACGCTTTTATGGTTTAAAATTGTCGTTAAGTGACCGTGAAGGATCATTGCCATTCATGTCATTCATTGTTTAACTAGAATGACTAGCACAAAAGACGTCGCCCACGAAGATCGTAAGGTATCTTATAAACTCATCTTGCGAGTGCTATTTGAATCTGTTGACCGTTCGCAGCTGTTGTTGTTTTTCCTGATAACGTTTCTCTTTTGTTTTTGTAAATGGCTTTGTTGTTTGTTTTTTTTTCAAGGCCGAATAAAAGTGAGTAATATTTTTAAGATAAGAACTTAGCCTCTTGTATATACTGGCAAGATGATTTTAACTTGTATTTTTTTTGAAAACCAATTTGCTTCACTTCGCTGAAATGACAATTATTGACGATTCTTGATTGAGCGCCAAAGCAGCTTATGAATATTGTTGGAGTAACTTAAAGAGATACTGTACTTTCGTCTTTCAAGTGTAATACTCCACTGTTAATTAAGCCTACTTGTGTTTCCCTTGACAACTCAGCGCGTACTTTCCTTTGGGATTTAAAATATATTTATAGTGCAAATTTTATGACTGAAATTTTAAAACAGTCAGATATTGCAACATTAAAATTTCATGAATGTGAGTGATACAACTGCATGTAATAAAATCAGAAATCTGAGCAGTTAACCATTACAAGTACAATTTACAATAAAATGTATTGGTGGATAAACTACTTTCTCTAAAACATCAGAAATATGTAGAAATGTATCCATCTGTTTATCACATAGCATCTTTAGTTGTTGAGTGTGCATTCTTTTCAATTCAGATTGAATTCTTTTCAATTCATATTGAAAGCTTTAGCTGTTTGAATTTATGTTCCACTTTATAGTTGTCACACTGTGTTGAAATTTGCTTACAACATCTTGGTACTCTGTCATGATTCTTAAAAAAAAACAGTTAGATTAGCCAGTAATTGAATATCCAATATGTTGCAAGGTTAAAAATCCCAAATTGCTGTCTTGTTGATCTATCTTGCTAAACATGATATGCAGATTTTTATAAATAATTTTTGTATTGAATCATTCTTGTCACCTTTAACGGTTTATAAATATTACTATTCCAAAAATGTTGCCATTTTCTTTTCATGTACCATATAAAATATTTGTTCCCCGTTATACTCTACTTAATCAAAATAAGCTTAGTGTATTGTCATTTTGCATAGGTTTGAGAACATTCTTTAGAGCGTTATAGTTTAGTCAATGAGCAAGCCCTAAAATATTTGCGTGCATAGCTTGCTTAAATAAGACAGCTAGTTACAATTCTGTAATAAATAAGGATATTTTGTTGGCCTATGTATGTGGTGAATGATTGGATAACTTAACCCCAGAAATCCTTATGCTGTTTGTGTGACAAATAAATGGAACTCACTCTGTGATTGCATGAATGAAAGCTTCCACCATATACTTTTGGTGGATTTGACATCAATCTCCAAAAAACCTTCCAATCGACAGCTCCTGATTTTTTGCAGTATGTAGTGGCTCATGAAAGACATGCAGGATCTCCTTGCCTTAAATGTGGACCAGAAATTTGCATTGGTGGTCTTGATTTACATTTCTGGAGGTGATTATTGTCGCTTGTTGTATTCAAGCAATTTTCCTTTCAAAAGTTATTATATTACCATGATGTCACTTAGTCAAGACGATTTTTAGGAAAATATGTAAGACCTGTAAATGTGGCTTTGCGGATCACGATATAAAGAGCGACGAAGACTCGACTCATCAGGTGATCTTGCGTGAAATTCATCAGTTAGTCACTGGTCCAAATGGATGTGGTATAGTCCAAGATAACATAAAGAAGTTCCGATTGGCGAGCTCCAGTAGTGAACCTGACGTTAGCCCGAAAGGAAGCTTTCTATGGGTACCATCTGGCATCTCAAAAGAATTGGTATACGTTCTTTTATATGAGCGAGGATTTTTTCTCGATTTCTTTTATCCCAATCCCATAGCTCAATTTGTGTCACATTCATTAGGTAGAATTTAATCAAAATTTAACGCCTGTACGTAATCATTTAGTGACCATTAGCTTCCTTCGAGAACATTCAACACTGAGAAAACATGTATGATTTGACCATCTTTCCCGAATGCCACACAGCACGAAATGAAACGTAGAAGTGTTATATTGGATTATGTGTTGGGCAAATACATAAATTAGCTAGACCTTCCGCTTGGGTGGCGTTTGGGCAAGATACCGTATTAGCTAGTGACAAAAGAACAAAAAAACGAATTGTAAATTTGTTTTTGTCATAGCTTTTTTCAAAATTTTAAATTGCTAGTGATTGTTCATGTTCCTATTAAAACCGATGTGTAATCTATTTACTCGTAGGCGAAAAAATACATCGCCTCCCTTCCTGCAGACAAGGCGCCAATCAAGAAATCAGACGGTGAGTTTTATCGTCGTAAGCAAATGATGACGCAACTTCCCGCTCACGACAATGACGAACGGTTTTGTGATGAACTCACGGACGAGGAGAAACAACGCATGAGAGACTTTCTAGACGAAAGAAATTCAAAAGCTGTAGGAATTGGAGAGGTTGGAGAATTGGCTGATACCAAGGAAGTTAGTAAACTTGTAAGTATGAGGACAACGTTAGATTCACTGTGTTGCTACCAGTTTAAGGGTTAATGCCTTCATAATTACGTATGCATTCGTAATTTTGGCATTCAGAATCAGAGCTACCTCTTTCTGTTAACTGTTAACATAACTGATGTGAAACTTGTCTGATAAAAATCCAATATGAGATGAGTTTTTTTTGTTCTTTTTATTCATCAGAAATGCCATAAATGTGGAGAGGCTCTCGTGCCTGGAGATATTGCAGTGTTTGCAGCCCGAGCTGGTTCAGATATATGTTGGCACCCCATTGTTTCGTGTGTAAGACTTGCGACGAGCTCTTGGTTGATCTTGTATACTTCTTTAAAGACAACGAGTTGTATTGTGGTCGTCATTACGCGGATTCCTTTCGACCGAGATGTCGTGCTTGTGATGAGGTAAGACCTTCATCATGTTTTTACCTTATCTTCATTCTGCCTTGGTGATATAACCACCCTGATAGGAATGCATGTACATGCGAAGGCAAGGATGTCCAATCTATTCATTTCTCGCGAGTCTTCTAAGGTTTATGGTACATGGACATACGGAAAGTTTACTTACAGGAATTGAACATTTCGGTTCGCGTTTTAAGGCTAGTAAGGAGCAATTGAATCTTTATCTCGCTTCCGACATAAGTTAGCTCCATCGAGGTTGTTGGAAGCGATATTAACTGGAGAGCGACCTTTTTCTAATTTTGATAAATACGATACATATTAGGTAATATTACACTCATGTTACCATTGTTTTCAACATCTAAGGTTTTAAAAGTCGCTGCAACAACCTCACTTCCAAGGCTGCGCACTCTGAATGTCCAATTTTTTTCTTGTTAGCTCATATTCAGTAAATCGTATACGCAAGCAGAAGGCTACAACTGGCATCTCAAACATTTTTGTTGCTTCGAGTGTGACAAGAAACTAGGCGGAGAGCAATATGTCGTTCGAACACATCCATACTGTCTTGATTGTTATAACATTCTATTTGCAAAGAGATGTGGCACGTGTGGCAACATTATAGCAGCAGATGATAAAAGGCTGAGTTACGAAGATCATTTCTGGCACGCTACTGACACCTGTTTTCACTGTAGCAACTGTTTGGTGTCCCTCGTCGGAAAACAATTCCTTCCTAAGGGTAAAAACGCTTATTGTTCGACGAAATGTTACAAAGGCCACCAATCACAATACATTCAGTCGCAGTCGTTAACTTAACTTTTTTTTTTTCTTTTGAGATGGTTGTCATATAGTTTGTGCGGCGGTCAAAATATTTTGCTTTTTGTTGTAAGCTTGATTAAACACTAATTTGAACCTCAAATATTGTCATGTAAATAAAAGAGACAAAACAATTATTTAATTAATACAATTAAACTACATCTTTCAAACATACAAAACATTTAGAATACCAAGCAAATATTGGGCCTTTTAAAAAAATATGTCAGCCATTCCTTCATCTAAGAATCGTTTGTAAATGCTCATAAACTTTGCAACAAATGCTTCCAAGTGGTATATCACCTTATTACCACGCTGTAAACGGTGTTCGTAAAACGCCGCGATTCGAGACACCTCCGCTTTCAATGAACCATCGCAGTTAGATACGAGCTCTTGTACAAGACCCTGTTTGTGGAGCAAAAAAAACCCAACTTTACCACGTCCTTCGATTTTTGATCAAAACTTTTCAAGACAGTAAAACCCTGTGCATAGTGAACCTAAATATTTTCAAGTTAGCCTAAAAAGGTTCATATGTTAATGCTTCTTATTGCGATGTTCGGTTGAACATAGTTCTAAAATAGACTCTTATTTTCGAAGGTAAAAGTGAGTCATTTTCGTATTATGTTAATGATTTATTTAGCAGAGACGGCGCAACAAAATTGAACCTGGGGGTCTAACTAAATTTACTGCGTCTTACTTTTCCTCAAGTTAGGCTAAAATTTATAAATGTTTGCAAAAACTTTATCTAGGGGGGGGGGGAGTTCAACCTCCCCCACTTTAGCGCCGTGCCTGTTTAGGATTCTGTCATCTAGTTCATTTTCATTAATTCGTGAAGAGTTTATTAGAGTTTAGTTTCGCGGACTTTTAGTGTACCTTAGGGTACCTTAGTGTACCTTAGATGTGGTATAACTGTTGTATGTAGCTATATGGCAGTTGCACCCTCAATAAGCATAAAATTCTCTTAATGCCATTCGACAATATTTCAATATCACGCGCACCTTCATGATTACGTCCGCTGGTATACAATGAGCCAATAATTCGTAGAGCCTTCCTCGGACTTCAAAAAGTCTAATTATTGGAAAGATAATTTTCATCAGTTGCAATGTGAGACTACGTAGATACTACCAAGTATACTAATCTCCTAATTTTACCGTTGTGGAGATTGTATTTCGGTTATTGCTTGAGCCGTTGCCTTGAGATAAACTTCCCAGTCCGCTTCCTGGATCTGTTGGTCATCGCTGAAGGGATACCTAATACGTATAACTATGTGAGAAATGTGGCGTTTCAAAAAATCGTGTTACAGTTCAGTTTTATTTTCTCCTTGTCTTGTGAATAGTGAATATTTTCAACACCACAACAAGGGTGGATTTTCTAGGGGGTTCACACAACTCCTGTCAAGTGCGCATTAATCTGCCTTGCACCACAATCAAAAACTGAGAAACTCACTGTTGCACTCGGCAAGCCTCGCACATAAGCAGAGCCCTTCGAAGATTTCTTCCAGATTTTTCAGAAATACGTCGAGCTAGTTCCTCAGGCAAAGTCAATCCTTCTTTTCTGCACACGTTGTTCAAAATTTGCGAAATCTAAACGAATCAATGCATTGTTTGATAAGTACAGAAAAAGATTGTGATCCAGGGTCGGGGCCCTGCCGGAGATCAACCATTGCTACTTAGGTCTCGGGCCATAGCATGGGAAGTGTCTTTTAATTCACATCCAATGAGTAATATTAAATAAATTTATTCCTTAAAGAGATACTATTACCCAAAAAATGTTAATAAATTGTTTTTAATTGGACTGAATGACAGATTCAAACCTACCTCCTCGTTTGTAGGAGCTGGGACTCGAATACCCAGACAGCGACTTCTAATTGCTGGAATGACTTTACTTGTTGAATTGCAATAGAGAATGATGCGACATGTTGCTGTGTATTTTTCCATTGTTCTTCTTAATGCATGTTGGGCATCTTTAGTTAGTTTATCAACTTCGGTAAGTAAAACCACTAGAAAATTGAGCACAACAGGATTTGGTTCAGAAAAAGATGCATTGTTGGGAAATTCTGTAAAACCAAGACATTTTCATTTGCATGCTATTAAATTATCCGAGCTCAGCAAGGGTGTTCACTTTTCAGCACTTGCACCAACCCCTCTATATAAGCCCATGATATGATAAAACTTTGATTATATACTACATTTTGAAGGTGTACTTCATGATGTGGGTACTTCATTGTGCCACATGCAAAACATGAATGCTTTCAAAAATGGTTACTTAGCTGAAATATTTTATGGGGGCTGTATTTGTGACAACCATGTTGTTTTAGTAGTATGTAGACTAGGATTTTTTACCAACCACAATATCTCCTTTACATGAATGTTATACCTTTGAAATCCTTTTGTGATCCAGAATCCAACTGATGAGACTGTGCAACTGTTTTTATAAGATCTTGAATAACCACTCGATCATATATACCTGCATCGCTGTTTTTTTTGATAATTTCAGCATTGATTTGAGTTATGATGGTAAAGTATTATTTATCATTGCCTATGGTTACTGTCATTCATTAATTTTGTGTTAAAATCTTAGTAAATATCTCTAACATTACCTTGGGTTGACTTCAATATGATAGTTACTAGCAATGGAGGATATTTCAACTTTCTTGTTGGATGGAGTCTAGATATGAAGCATTTCACGACTTAATTCGCTTTAATTGAACTATACTATGCAAAAACACTTCTGTATTACTTACAGTAAACGTTTGCTGTTGAATCTTAAGTTTCATAGCACCAGGACCATAGAGTTCACGCAACACACACATTATCCTTGTCTTTTTCCCAGATCCAGAAGGTCCATAAAACATGAGATGTGGAAAATCTCTACTGCTAGCCTTAAAATAATTTTTAAAAACAGAACTATTAACCAATCAAAATAACTTTTAAATAGATAGTAGGGCAAGATTCACTAGTGCTCTAAACTTCAGTGGTAATTTTTTTATTTAACCTTAAAAGATATAACAAAAAAAGCATGTTAAGCAAGGAGTAAAATGTTGCTTTTCTGTGCGAGCAGCATGTCAAATTGTTTACAAGTTATAATACCAGCTTCTTCAAATGCGCAGTAAGATTCTTATGGTAATCCAACTTAGCAAGAGAATTTGGACGATATTTGTCTACCCATAAACTCATAATGAACCAACAATATTTAAATGAAGATTGTATCAATTGGTATTTTGTATAGCGAGCAGTCGTGTAGATCTGGCCCTCTTCTGACCCTCTTCGTTTAAATAGTGACGTACATATTTCCCGCCAAAATTGGAATCTCGCTACTTGGACTTTTTTATGTAGTATATTATTTTATATGCTTTGTTTGTCTACAAATAACTAAGCAAATATGGTTTATTGGCATATTGATGAACAAATAGGAGAAACAAGAGCATGTCGGGGATAGTGAGGAGTTCAGTAATACATTAACGCATAAATATCTCGTGGATCATAATGGACTTCTTTGGATTATTTGGTTAATTCACAGCCGCCATATTGGAAAGCATGAAAGTCGGCCTTTCTCATGGTCTTTTTTTTTTCGTAAATTTTTGTATTTTTTGTTTTATTTTGTCTTCTCCTCGCTATTTTATGTGTGACTATGGCTGAAGAAGTTGTATGCCAGGAATATGCATCTTCTTTGGAGGATTTATCATTTAACTCAAAGCCACTAATAAACGTGCTGACCATGCTTGCAGAGGAAAACGTTCAACAGGCAGAAGGGATTATAAAGCTTATTGAAAAACGTATATACGAGGTAATTTGTTGTACCACGAAGTGCACCTTAGTATTTTAAATAAAATTTCAAACATTTTGATATGTTGTAAATTTGTTATATGGTTTTTATCAGATTTAATGTTTTTATCGTAAATGTCGTCGGCATTACATTTATATCTCGATGTAATCCATGAAATAATATTCGCCCTGGATATTCATTCGACATCGGAAATTAATCCGACATAACTATTTATGTCTTAAAAACTTAAATAAACCTAACCCTAACCAAGATTATTTTTATATTTTTATGTGTTGGTTGAAAAAAATGAAAGATTAAGTCGATTTTGAGAACGAAAAAATTATTTGAATAATTCGACAAAATCCGACCTGCGGGGGGTGGGCTACTAACTCATATAACTAGGCTTCTTTCACTCTGCTCTTACCACTAGACTACAGAAGCCTTGCGAAACGTAATTTTACAAAATACACAACATATATACGTGAAAATTAAACACGAGATGTCTGATGTATAAACACGGCGAATGATATTTTATCTGTTCACCACAATATGTGTCTTATTTCCTCACAAAATATTGTGTTCATTGTATTCCTGCTGCTATAAGCTTATCAGTGCAACTGCATCTGTAAAAAAGCCTTCCCTGTTCTTATGAAAAGTTTTCTCACACTTTATTTAATACATTCTCAATTTTTCTCAGACTTATATTGTCAATTTTTGTCATCAGTCAGATCTCGTCTCAGGTATTACCAAATGCATGTAGATCATTAGTCATTTCAAGTGCATAAACAAAGTAGGAAAATGCTTTTGTTGCAAAACAAGAAGACTGTTTAAGAATAACAGATTTTACAAAATTGCTGAAAAGTAAAATGGCGACTTGGTACCTACCAACTTTCACTAGCATATTTATGCACTAATTTATCGTTGCATATATTAAATTTGAAGAAAATTTATGTTTTGAATGTACATTGAACCTTACATCGTGCGACTCCTATGCCAGTGTTCATATGGTGATTCCCATGAAAATGGTTGCTCACATAAGCTGCAATCTAATGTCAATCCCTGAAGTGTAAAGAAAAAAGTTTGATTTACCCAAGTCTACAATGCTAAATACATCATTAACCATTTCTGCAAAAGCTTCATGTTGTTTTCTGTTTATATATCGGAAATCTTACAGATATAAGTAGAATTACTTTATTAGACTTTTCAGACACTGGTAATTTTCATACCTTGTGAAGTTGGTAAATGTGAAAGTATGGTGTTTGTGACTTTCTCAAAATTAGAAAGGATTTGCTTTAGTGAATAAAGGTAGTTCCAAAAATAGAACTATAATTAATTATTGTTTGAAATATGCAGAACTGGTTGATGCAACCAACTGCAAGATGTGCTTTTATTGCAATGCAAGACCATACATATATATTTATTTATTTATGGCAGCTCTTAATCTCTATCTGTGTGGATGCTTGTATGGCAAAAGAAAGTGAAAATCACTGCAAGGCAGTTGAAAGTAAAAATCACTGCCAAGCAGTTGAAAGTAAAAATCACTGCAAGGCAGTTGAAATCTTCCCCCTTGAAAACTTTTACAGTTTTCTATGTTTAGTGGCAGCTATCTCTTTTTCGTCTTATTTTCAACATATTTGAGTGTTTGGTGTACGGATAATGGAAATGAGTCAAGTGTACCATGTAATCACATAGTTGTACATTGTCATGTATGTTTTCAAAATACACGTACCTTGTTGCTTTCATGTAATTTGCTGAGCAAATAAAAAAGATAAAAATTACGTAGATAATTATTGATGTTATTCTTGTACATGTCCGCCTTTCATCGCTCCTTGTCCCCATTGTTGGGTGCTTGTCTGGTTTTTTTAATCTTCCATGTTACGCAAAAAAGAACTTTGTGAACGCGATTATATTGTCCACTTTAACACAATTATGGCGAACGAAATACCCACTAGCTATTCCAATTGGCAATATCATGAATTGTGACATTGTGATATATTTAGTATAAATTATCCATAATTTAATCAAATTTTACATCGTTTGACGGTGAGTGTGCTATCTGTATCTTTGGTGTGACATTTAGCACCGTACCTATGTCATGTTTTGGTAAGTATACAATTGTTTTTACGCATTCCTAATTAGTAAAGGAACATTTCTGACAATCTCCATGTGATAATTAAAAATTGCATATTATGCTTGGCTGTACTGTGCCTGAAAACGAAACTGCATGTATAAAAAGCGTTTAAATTGCCGGTGTTGGAATGTGGGGGGGGGTGGGCTCTCAACATCAATTATTTGTTTGATGTTTTACCACTTATGGATGTATTCGCTCTATTGATTACAGCACATCATTTGTATTGGATGTATATCCAATCTCTACTTCCAATAATAGTCTACCCCTTGATGTTTCAATCTTTCGGGATACAAATATCTACTTTCGCTCCGAATGTTCTCCATTGTATAAATCTGCATTGTGTCAACTGATTCTGGATTTTTTCGTCGAAAGGAAGTATTTCAATCGACTTTTAAGTTCTTTAAGAAAATCTTCACAACGACGTCTTTTGTTCACTTAACATCTACCAAGAAATGAACTATGGTCTGTCGTGAAATAGAAAACGTCACATTTGCCCTCTTTTTGTTAATTATTCCTCATTAATTTTCTCGGCTACCTCGTTTCAGGTTGATATTGACAAGAAATTGCCTGCACTCTACTTAATGGATTCTATCGTAAAGAACATTGGAAATCAATATATTACTGCCGTCTCTCCTTGTATTGTCGCCTTGTTTACTCATGTTTTTGAACAGGTAAACAACTGCTAACTGTTCTTTTTCCTCTTAAGCGCACTGACATGACGGAAGATCAAGAGCACAGCAGCGTCTTTAAATGCGGCCAATTTAATGAAAGGCCCTTGATTAAGTCCTTTTCTCGCTTCCACATAGAGCACGAGTGTGATAAATTGCGTTCAAGTAGTATTTTGTGCGTGTAGTACGTGCTTTTCATGTATTGGTAATATATTCAGGCGGACGAGAAGACCCGTTTGGCAATGTTCAGACTGCGAAACACATGGCCAAATTTCTTCACCGCAAAGATACTACACGAACTGGACTGTAGTGTGAACAAACGTGATCCTGGTTGGCCTGTCATTGAACCCCCGCCGCCAAGTCCTTCAATTCACGTTAATCCAAGATTCTTATCCAAGGTAAAATATCCTCTGCATATGTACACGCAAAGGTATGACTCGTGATTGTTCCTTCACAATGTCTTCAGGTTGAGGAAAATGTGGACAGTCAGACGAGCTGCTCGTCATCAGACGAGGCGAAAATTATGGATGAATTTGAAAAGAAGAAAAATGAATTAGGGAAATTACAAGGCGACGAAATGAGAACTCAAATGATGCAACTGGAAGAACTGCAAATGAAGTATGAATTGATTAAAAAGAAACAAGAAAAAGATCGACTGAATCTTCTGAAACAACAGAAAGAAAAAATATTGAAAATGAGACTGCAGCAAGAAGAGCTTGTGGCTGCTCAGGTATTGAATAAGTGTATGCTAGCATACTTGAAGTTTTACTTTTTCTCTTAGATCATTTTCATTAAAAACGTAATAATCCCAGAGCAGTCGGGGAAAAATGAATTGAGCGTTATTTATGGTTAAGTTCTCTCATACACGCATGCGTTGTATTGGATAAGTATGATTAATCTATAATTTATAATGAAGGATATGGGAATAAACCGATGTTGGTCTATAAATAAGATAAATTTTCAGATGCAAAAGCAGCAGAGACACCGCTTGAATTTAATTGAAAATTTCCGACATCATCATGCACTTGATATAGAGCTTTGTTTTAAGAAATTGTAGTCTTCTGATCATTAGGATGCCTCATCTACGTAAATTATGTTCGGAGTCTGCTTTCTTACACGCATAAGAATATGTAGAATTACATAAATTCGATCTGTGACTGCGCACGTGGAACACTTTGGGGGGGAGAGGGGGGGGGGGTAAACTCAACAAGAGCATGAAACCGAGAATAGAGCGATGAAGAAAAACATGATACCTCAACTATCATCTTTCTAGTAAAGATTCTGAAAAACATTTGTGTCCATTGTGTAAATTAACTATTTCATTCTGGATTACAATATATTGTAGGAGAATGTGCCGGTTTCTAAAGCGGAAGCAGCGTCAACTTCTATAAAGAACAAGGCTGTTGATGTGAGAATTGTAAAGATTAAGGAAGACATAGATAGTCAATCGACTGACGACACTGAAGAAAGCCAAGCAGATACCGAGACTGATCCTAGTGACAAAATGGATGTGGATTCTTCCTCTGAAGGCTTGATCATAATTGAGAAACAACCTGATAAAGTTGGTTTTGATTCGGAATTCGTTCCCCTCGATGAGGATAATCATGATACTACGAACGAGCCTGTGGTTGTTTATAATAGAGACAGGCCTTTGGGTAAGAACAGATACTTTAAGAAGGATCCAAAAGCCAAGATCATTAAAAGCGAGAGCGATTCGGACTCGGACCTTGTAGATGTTAAGGATTCAGGTAATGATGAAAAAAACTTCGAAGATAAGAAAGGCATAAAACGTGGTGCTATTGGACATCGCAATTACAGACGAAGAAAAGAAGATGATCGTGCAAATGAAAAACCGTCGCAAATGGACGATCGTAGAAAACCTGAACAAAGTCGTGACAGAAAGCAAAATACCGATGATGTACCTAATAGCCATAGTAATTTGGATGATACTAAAGCTCGTGACCCACTTCCGGGAAGACATCGACGGTCTGAGCATTCAGATTTGGGCAACCGAATGCGTGGACAGGGAAGACGTGGTAACCGGCATGATGCTCCAGATGACCGTCCTGACGGGCCAGATCGACGCGCTGAGGGACGCATTTCACGGCATGGTGATCGTCCTGGTGGTGACCGTTTTAATGATCGTTCTGGACGTCGACCAGAGGATCGCTTTCCCGGTAGAAGACGTCCTGGTTTTTCAGTAAGAGGTCGCATGAGTCAGAGGGACATGGATAAAAGATTTCAGGGGAGAACGGATGAAGGTGATAGCATCCGTGGTGGACGGTATGATAATCGTCACGAAGGATGGGGAAGAGGCCGTGGGCAAAGAAGGTAGCGTTGTTTCATATTATGATGTATCATGGTTTACATTTTTGTTCTTTTCGTTTTAAACAAATGCTCTAAAATAGGGTTAGTCAGTACTGAGACAAAGATGTTTGATGTCGTGTTGCATATTTGTGGGTGGTGTAGAGTGAAGTGAAATTTAGAAATTTGATTTTTTTACGTCTTCCTTTTTAGACCGTTCAGAGGACGCGGGTTTAGTGAGTCTGTTGATGGACACCCCCGAGATTACGACCGTCCATTTGAGCGAGGGTTTGTTGAAGAGCCTCCATTCAAAAGGTCCCGTCCACCCTCCCCACCCAGACCTTTGTTTAGTGCAAGGGAAATATCCGAAATCCGGGAGCGTCGTGAATCCCCAAAACACGCGGGACATGTACACGGCCCCCCTGACGAATTTGTTGAACCATGGCTGCACGAGAACCTTCCACACGCACCTCATGAATTCTACGATGGTCCTCCTGAGCATCTTGGTCCTGGACCACGACATTTTCCTCACCCGCACCTTGCACCCCGTAACCATCAACGATTGCCTGATTTCCCGGGTGGTGTCGAAATACCAGTACAACTTAACTTGGATAATGAATCGGAGCTAATGAGGAACGTATGTAGAACTTTAAAATATACTATGTCATAGTCATCATGAAAACTGAACAACTTTGATCGATTCACTTGTCTTGAGGCGGTCGCTGTAAGAATTTTATACGTCAAAACTTGTCGTGACACTTAATTCTGCCCAAACGTACACGCAAAGACATTAAATACAGTTTGTCGTTTTGAAATACGCAAAAGGTCGCGTTGCTAGCTATGTACATCATCAAAATGTTTTCTTTGTTAAGGCGGATTATCGTTTACGCAACGGAGATTTAAGCCAAGAACAGCATCGAGATTTAATGGAGAAACTTGGTCAATTTTACGAACTTCAAAAATGGCAGCGACGTCATAGTACAGACATGCCTATACCCCCTCACTCTTTTCATGATCGCCCTCCCTTTATGCTACCACAACCTGCATCACACCCGTCAGGAATTCATGCAGGCATGCCTCTACCCGATAGTAATACCAGAGCTCATGAATCTCGTAGGAATAATGACCGTCTGCAAGGTAATCAAATTTCACTTCGCGTTTTGAATTAAAATGCAAAAATGACCATACATGAACACATCGCAACATTACCCCTTCGCTTCATTACTTAATGCGCAGCTCAATTTTTAACTGTTAAACAATCTTTGAATCTAAGGAGGAAATGACGTATTACCCCATCAAGATAACATGATGACGGATGGAAGGTCTCATACATCGTTACCAGACTCCATGATACCTACCGCCAACTTCAAAATTGGATCTGAATTGTTGAAATCAAATCAAGGTATTATCTTCTTGTGTTTTTAGTGTAAAATTGCTGTTGAAAGGCTATTAACTTTTCAGTTACAGAAACAGGTTGAACGTATTGTTATTGAGCCGCCAAAAAACAAACATGAACAGCGTGTGTATGGCAAGCAGATTTTTTTGTAGGAAATTACTTAGTTTCTTTGAACAATTGTTGAACATAAAATGTCACACAATATGACCATTTATATTTGAAGAATTCAATGAGCGGTCTATAATAAAGTTACTTTTAAGTTTGCTTTCTATAACGCGTACATCATTAGCTAGTTGGTTACAGATGATGTCTAAATGAAATTGACATAAAATACGTTCATCCAAAAAACACTGTACATTTTCTTTGAAGGTTAATGAAAGTAAAGTCATATGTTAGATAGATATGTTAAACAAAATCATCGAGTAAAAGTTAACATGCAGAAAAAGTTTGATGTTTTGTATTTTACAAGGTTATTCATTATGACAATCAAAATTGAACTCATGAAATCAAAACGCAGTGAAAATACAACATGTAACAACACTTAATCAAAATTACACCGTTGAACTATTATATTCAAATTGCAAAGTTCCATCGTTTGGTGCAAGTTTAAGATGTTTTGACTCAACATTAAATGAGACAAGGAAACAAAAATTATACTCTGTAGAATATTTTAGTGAGGCCAAGTTCATTTTTCATTTACATTGATCCATCCATAACCCATATAACAGCATGTGAACTGCAAGACAAAAGGACGTGAATAAACTCCCGTACTTAAGAATGTCGTCACTTTTTTTATTCGTGCATGAAAAGGTTATGATTGATCGCATTATGCACTATTTGGTCGGAACAGGTAAAATCTTCATTCACTGTTAATTTATTATGATATACGTTTATTCCAGATAACGTTCCACCCTCAAGTTTGGGGATGGAAAAGCAGGCAGTAGATGACTTATTTAAAAAATTGATGGACGTTGGTATCATTAAAAAGGTGAACGAAACTGGATCCCTTTCTCCTGCTCGAGTGTCGACTCCCCCCATGGTAGATTCCCAGATTTTAAATACAATCACGATCCCGGAAGTGCAGCAGGAAATACCCGAAATAAAGCTGACCTTGGATCACCTTCGCAGGTATAGCTGTTTCTCAGAATTGCTGTCGTTTTATTTTCGCGTTAAATATTCCCAAGCAGGAAGCACCGAAACCGAGGCCATAACAATGCCAGGGATAACAAACACGCTTCAGGGCACTGTTTTGGAAATAGTTTTAATTTGCTGTTTCCCCTTTTTTGCTTCTTGCGTTAAAGCGCTACTGGAAAACAAAATTTGCTAACAAAAAATTTCTTATGAAAACATTTCATGTGTTCCGACTGCTAGGTGGTAACGTGTAGCGTTTTAGATGCTTTTATTTGGGATTACAGATTTAGCTGTTGATGAACCTAAAACTTAAGGGGAGCATCGATTTGTAGATAAAGTGTTTGTATAAAGAGTCTTGCGCTGTTTGCAGGGGTGCACAATGGGGGGGGGGTTCGATAGGGTGTAACATCCCGTCATCCTCCATGAAAAAATGCAGGTAAAACTGTGGGCTTTTCTATTGGAGATAAAGACCCCATAAAAGTCGGTCTTGGAGCGTAGAACCCGCTCAGTTTTTAGAGTGATGCGTCCCGTGACGTTTTATTGAGTGTTTTGGATGTATCTCTTTGATCAACCATCAATGTGTATGTTGCATATAAATGTTGACGTTAAAATTGTGCACAGACGTTATGATTACATTACTGTGGAACTTCATCGTGGAACCCAATGTTCGTCATGTGGTTTACGTTTCCGTGAAGAAAATAATGAAAAATATAGACAGCACTTGGACTGGCATTTTCGAATTAACAGAAAAGAAAAAGAAATCGTGGCTGCTCATCGAAATTGGTTCATCACGACGGACGTAAGGAAACAATTCAACGTTCTTATGGAAGCAATATTTTACAGCAAATTCTAATGATTTATCTTCTTTTTTTTACTCTAGGACTGGCTGGTGTTTGAGTCATCGGAAGTAACAACTTTCAAAGGTAAATGGATATCATGGCAAATTTCAAACAGTTTGTCTCGCTACTGGCGTGATTTTTGTTAGAATATATCTTTTTGCTATCATGTCTTACAGTGATCAATAGCGAATAATCTCGTTTCGGTTGAACTGGGCTTAAAGCGTAAAATAAGCCTTAGAAAAACGCAAACTATTTTATGAGAAGTGTGGCTAGAACGTTTTTTGAGTAGATTTGCCGATTATATGAAAACATTTCAATAAGATCATTCATTTCGAGAACATTAAGAAAAAAGTCAAGCTTAAGTCGTTCATTTATGATTTTAGAGATTTAGCATAAATATCGCTGCTGTTCAATGCTAATCAAGTTACGAATTTTTCCTCTCGTGTGGTGAAAAAAATTGCTCGGCTACATACATGCAAACATTGTCTATTTTACAGCTCGAAGTACTGTATTTGAAGAAGAATCCGATGGAGAGTCTGAGAAAACGGAAGACTTACAGGAAGGAAGTTGTCCTGCATTGATTGGTGATACTGAAACGGAAAGGGTATTTTTGTTTATGTGTATCGTACATCTATGCGTAATCTTTGGCATGTTGGAAAGTTTATATATTATACCGATGTTGTCTTTTGTTTTGTGTTTCATATCGTTTGGTCTTCTATTTCATAGCAATGCGATATTTGTATGGAAAAATTCGATACCTTTTGGGATGAAACGTCAGAAGATTGGCATTACAGAAATGCAACTAGAGTTGATGGCAAGGTAAAGTATGCAAACATGTCTAGATTTGGGAGCCACTAAATTCAAGAAATTTTAGTATTTTTTGTAAGCAGTTCTCGTCCAATTCAGAATTTAGAAAAGATAGATTCGTTATTTGGTTTCCTTTTATAATGAAATTTCACAAAGCTTAATTGTTTTATAAATCAGCTTTATTAGATGGCTCTGTATTCGCAGTGATTTTGTATTATTTTATTTATGTGTATTATTGAATTTTTAGACGTATCATTATCTTTGTTATCAAGATGCAAAAGAGGTAAGATCAATATCGATATATCCACCCGTTGTCAAAAAAAAATACTCGTTTGAATTATTTGGAGAAAAAAAATGTAACAATGTTCAAAATATATGTTTTAATGAGATCTTTTTGCCGATCTAGAAAATTATTGGTGATAATGTTTGCTCTGACTGATTTAAAAAGTACTGAAACTAAATCAGCCTTACAGTTAATACATGTCTATATTCAAGCTAGTTTTTTGCCTCTATTGTTGTTTTCTTGATTACTTGTATTCGTAGACTAACGCGAGTGATATGGATGGCAGCGACGAGTTGGACAACACTCATGACATTAGTCATATAGATGATAGCAAGCCTGCGGATTCACAGAAGACTGATGAAGAAAGTTTACAAAGTAACACCATTTCTAACGATGAAAAATCATCAATAGTTACGCTCCATACTACACTACAAGCGACTGTAGAATCTGTAGTACATGCGAGTGATGGGCTAGGGGTTAACAATGCCAATAAAGACACGATCAAAACAGAGTCTTAAATTCATCATTCTCAACGCCAATCTTCTTCTTCTTCGCAAGTTGGACTTCAAACCTCTTCTGTACATTGTTCAATTCATCCAATCTATCTATGGCACACATCAGATAATTTTCTTGGTTGTTTTTACCTTTGTTTCATTGACTTTGTGATTTTTTGTCTTTTTCTTTCGCTTTTTATTCATGGCATTATTGGGTGCAAATAGCGATGGAAAAGTCATTTAATTTATGTCCAGTCATATTACGGGGGGGATGGCAATGCTTCAAAGTTGTACGTTATTTTTATCGTAGATTTTTCCTCGCGTGGAAAATTATTCGCCCTATTTTTGGATTTTTATAACGCTTCATTTCGCAAGCAGCTGCAATCATTTGAACCTTTGCCATTAGCATCAAAAATTTGATTGCTATTGACCACAAAATTTCAAGAAAATTGTCCCCGTTGCCATCAATATTTGTTGTGCTTTTTTTCTTGAATTTCTAACTGTTCGACATTATTCAAACATCCAATTCACCATTTTGATCAAAGCTTTCTTAATCAAGAACTCCTTCTCAAAATCTCTGTTTTCTTGTCTTGTGGTATGAAATATAAGAAATGCCTCCTTTTAATTGTTACTTTCGTGTTCTATGAAGTAAAATAAACGTTTGTTACCAAAACGTGTTCAGTATTTATTTCTCTCGTTTATCCCGGTTTTTTGTTGTCTGATTTTCACTGATTGCTCCCTTTCCCTGCTAAAATTTTCAGTTTTTCTTTATTTGAATGGGGTCCCTTTCCCATTGAATTTTCCATTTGACAAACATCACAAGTTCATAATAGACGAATCGTTATTTCCAAATGTGAAACGTTTTCATCTCAAGACTAAGTTTTCGAACACTTTCTCACAAATTGTTGAATCGTCAACGATATGTTCAAGCACTGGCATAGGAAGTGATGGGGGGTGAACCCTACCCCACCCACGTCCCCAAGAAAGAATAGGCAACAAAATTTATTGAGCAGTCATGTACAAGTAGCAAAGAGAAGTATTTAACCCTCTTTTGGTATATAATTTACCTCATTCTCAATTTAAATCTTGTCTCGAGGAACTGGGGAAAATTACCAATGACTTCCAATAATTCTATCCTCAATACTCCGTGCCAGACTAGGTAAACTGTTAGAACTGTAGCCTTTCATGGTGCAAAGTACTTGCTCATTACACTTTATAGAAAGAGTGCCAGCGCCATTACCCTCTAAGGTGTTTAGAAATGTAAATATACGCAAAGATGTGCTGCAGTATTTTATTCTGACGTAGTCTGGATCCGCCACTGGACACAACTAAAGATGACAACGATGTCACAACGTGGATTCATTGGAATTGTGCATGTACTTAGTCTCAAGATCTCGAACTGTTCTGGAGAGCTGTCCTTTTCCAAACTTAAAATTTGTATATACAGGATGGATTATTGTGAAAAGAATACTCTAACGAATGTTATTGAGGAGGAATAGTGCAAGGACAAATAGAGAATCGCATGGCGGCTTCTCCATGAGATTGTAGAAGGATTAGTTCACGTTCCATTCACGCCGCTCATAGTATCCGTGACAATGTTAGAGATGTTTTTATTTTCTCCTTAACTTTGTATCTGCATATTTTGTTCTTAAACGATGCTCTAATATATATGACAGATATTGTAATTCGTGGATTGATGTAGAAGAAATAATTGAAAATGAAACTTCGAATAGTGAAACAAAATCAAGCATGACAGAGGAGAAAAAAACACGCTAGATTCAAGATGGCGTGATGATATTGAACGTAGTTGAAGCACCTAGCGCTCGCTCGTGAGTTTTGGATGTGGGCTCGTGGACCAATGGAAACACGAATGACTCCAAGCATGTTGACGACTATAAAACCTCTAGCGAGGACGAGATTCCAATACAAAGTAATAACACCGAGTCTTCTGAAGATATGTTCAAAAGAAATATCGCTGAATCACATATACAGTTTGGAAGCTAGTTGGCTCACGTGGTATATAGTAGTGGGGCCTGCTGAAAATATGTAAAAAAAACTACCAGCGTCTTTCCTTTAGGACGAGAAATCTGGTTTCACAAGTGAAGAGGAAGCAGTCACCAAAAGAGATTTGCAAGAACATTCAAAGTTTACTTCGCAAGGTTTGTATATACAGATGCATGGACTATTTTTGAGAAGAGTACTCTAAGGATGTTATTGACGAAGGATAGTACAAGGACCAATACAGAATGTAGCGGCTTGTCCGTGAGATTGTAGAAGGATTAGTTCACGTTCGTTCACAGATAAAAAATTTCTATTATCTGGGGTATCATAGGGCTGCATTTACCATTTGGCAGAAGGGGCGTACGCCCACGAGCCAGCGCTTTAGGGGCCCCATGCATTAATCCGCAAATTCTTTTTTGTCGCATCTTCTGATGAATGTGATGGCAAAGATGACACAACCAAAGATGACAACGATGTCACAACATGGACTCATTGGAATTGTGCATGTACTTGGTCTCAAGATATCGAACTGCTCTGGAGAACTGTCCTTTTCCGAAACGAAAGCTAGTTGAGTCAGCTCCGATCATGTATGACGCAGAAGCGAGTAAACAGCCTTTTGAACTAAGCATCGTAAATGATCTGCTTCGTAGCATTAACATGTCGTCCATAATTAAAGAGTTTGCTGTAAAGAAATTCCACAAACACAACGTTCAAAATGCAAAAACGAGATTTAAGTGAAAGATATGTTACATTACTTACACGTACATTTTACATACATGTCGAGCGAGCATGCATCGCCGCTTCAGAGCATGTATACTGAATCTTATGAATGTTTAGTTTGTTGATTAGGCTTAATTTTTACTTTATAATCAAGTTCTCTATAATTATCAATTAATGTTAATGATATAAGCTGGGTTGGATGACAATTCATATATTCAAATTACTCTACATACGTTCTTGTTTTATCATGCACATATTTTTGAACATCATGGTATACATATTATTTTTTTAATCTTTCTGATTTCAGTACAATCTGAATTTCAGACGGCCGGGGGGTGAGAGAAGGGCCTCGTGCTGAAAATGTGCCACGAGCCACGGGCCCCACGAAAGGTTAATCCGGCCCTGTTACACACGAGCAGTCACGGAGTATAGGCATAGTACAAAACTATAGAAAGCAGATGTACTTCCTTGTCGAAAGTGCCCGATCACACTGACCAAGGAAGGAAAAATCATTAGCATGATTCCATCGAGGAATGCTATATCAGCAATGCAAATCATCAAAAAGAAGAAGATAAGCCATAATGGATTCTAAACAGATATGATCAAGCTAAGGAAGTACGAAGTAGATGTAGATTATAGGAAAGATTTTCCCGTAAATTAAGAACAGATCTGCAAACCTTCAATCAAATAAATCTCGCCAAAGCAATATGAAAGATGATGAGAAAAAATCGATTGTAAAAATCTCAATCCTAAACACAAAGCGTTGATACAGCATTGCAGTAATGAAGCACTTTAATGAATTCAACTTACAAATCTAGGAAAATACTGAACGAAAAGCTGTCAAGGTAGATAAGCCCAATTGTAGACACTGTAACTAAAAAAAAGTTGAAGTATAATTGACTAGGTTTTTGAGTTGAAGGAAGATACTGTCATTAAAAGCGTTCATAAGCTGAAGATCATACTGAAAAAATGGGGGAAATTGAACGGTACATCTGCACAGCGCTGTAGATAAGAATCTCACTTAATTGTCATGGTTTGTATGATTTCACAAAATCAGTTGGCTTTCATTAGCACTCAATAAAATTAATTAACAGTATTTTTTATAAAAAATATTTTACGACAAAAATTGCCTGTTTTCATCGAGCCTCTTCAAAATTTCGTTTTGGTAAAATACCACCCTATTCATTTTTCCATAGATTTCACAGTTAACTAATCCAAATTGTCAACTTCACAACTGACCAACGCAAAAACATCAAAACTAACAAATTATAACAATATCGCAGAATACATAAAATCAACAAGAAAAGCTCTATGCTGCAATAATTGCTCAATATTTATACCATGTGCAGTGTAGAAGGAACGACAAGTTTACAAATCTCTCTTCTATTTCGGCCTTTCTGCGCTGAAAATAGTATAAATATGAATCATTAATGCATAAGGAGTTCGTTTTTTTAACACCAACGGCAAAGACTTTTTGTTTTCAAAAGACTGTTCATAGAGAAAATTTCAAACTTCTTAATGCGTGAAATTGTCATTAGTCCTTCCCCCGACGTTCCCGTGGTCTCTGTTGGTCTCTACATTATAATAATAATAATATGTTATAGTCTCAAGTTTGGGCTATTTAGGGTCATATTGGGATCATTGTCCTTGATGACATGCGCGTTAGGTTGTGAGCAAAGAAATCTAATTGCTTCAGATAGGAGATAACTACGTTTGCGTTTATTATCAAAGAATTTTGTGATGTTTGCAGGCTATTTATGACTTATACCATTCATGTACATTTGGATAAAGTTTACGGCGAGGTATTTATAATAAATATAATAAGTAGGATCTTTTTTTGAAGGTTAATTTCGCACTATGAGTTAGCATAACATCCTGCTATCTTCAATCTTGTGTCTTGATTTTAACGAATGTACTGTGCTGTTTTAGTTAAAGACTAAACTGACTTTCATATCTTTTCAAATATGTTGTCAAAATGAATGCATTGCAAAAGTTTTATGAATCGTCGTCAATTTCCGTCACTGACTGACATGAATATTTTTTTAAGAAAGCTTCACAAGTAAATTTAAGGAAGTTATCTATTTAACATTTATACATTGGAGTAAAAGTTTTCAAATATTGATTCATTTATGCTTCATAGGTAATTACTATGTTTGTTTGTCACGCTCCTCAATTACTGCAAAACTTTTGGTTTTGGATTTTCTGATGTCTATATACAAACGCTACAAAAGTTTCACTTAAAAAGTGAAACTGATTTATGTACATCTTGAAATAAAACTCCCTTACATTTCTTATCATGTACCAGAATATGATAAGAAACATTGTCAATGCCTCAAACCAAAGTGTAAAATGATATTATTTACTCTCTAATGTGTAAAGTTTGCAGCAAGTTTGCACAAAGAAGAAATTCATTCTGTACATGAAACATTTTTTTCCTTATGTTTACATTTTACATTTAGAAGTGTAAATATATTTTTATTATGTGTACACGATGTATTAGCATGTGGTATTGTACTGACAAAACAATTCACAATCTTGCATGCAATGTACCATTTAACAATAATCTTATGTAATTAAGTGTTTCTAGTAACGTATATTCTGATGCGAAACATTATTTGTTCAGAAGTACTCAATAAAAGTTGTAAAAGTTGTGACAGACAGATGAATGAGTTTTCACAATCACTTAAAAATATAATCAGTGCTATCTGTGTGCCTGCATGCTCCACAAGATATTTTAAACCATTTGCTATGATATATCCTTTAGCAAATTTCAATTTTTTTGCAAAAGAATTTCATAATCATGCATATCTGTTTCAAAGTTTTTGTCAATGCCATATGTAGGTAATACATAAACTGCACTATAACGTAACTTGTATTTCTTCTTGATGTTCATAGGTTTGTCATAGTAGAATTGATTGCTGATACCAGATGTCTTTAATTCTTGTCAAAAGGTGAAAATATTAAGTAGTCCCTAAGCAGGTATTTAACAAGAATAAAACATGACAGTGTCTGTAAGAGGTGGTGTACCCCTTGATCAAACTGTTCCAGTCGAGGGCACAAGTCAAGATGATGAACAGCTTGAAGGGAAAGGAGAAAGCTCGGAAACAACACCTGCTGTCAATGATGAAGAAAATGAAGATAATGAAGTTATTCTGGATGAAAATGGTTGTCCTGTATTTCCCATTGAAGAACTTTCACGACTTGATGAAATGATAGGCCGCCAGAAGTGGGTTGTTCCTGTTTTACCCAAATGTGAACTTGAGATCTTGCTAAGAACATCCATTAAATTGTGTCGAGCAGGTATTTGCAATGTGTTTTTTATACATGACACCTTGAGCCAAGTAGTATTGTGTGTTCGAATATCTCAGTTACTGTAAACTTTCATCTTTTCGATAAAAAGGAAACATGCTAAATTTATTGTTGATCAAATTTTCATCAACATAACATAAACCCTGCCAGCAGCTTCATTTTACACACTTTGTTATTCTTTGTAAATTTTATAATTGTTGAAGCTACGCTGTACATGAGCTTTTGTGACACGAAAACAAGAAGTTTCACAATTTATATCACTTCTATCAATGTTGTGAAAGTTGAACATTGATGTTTTTGTCAATTCAAGCAAAATCCTTTTAGGCAGAATAAGTCTTCCTGTTATCATTGACTTGATAATCTATCATGTCTCTTACATGGTGTAGGTCTTGACACAAAGAGTGAACAATGTCAACGATTTTTTCGTGAGGGTCTAACAGTTTCATTTCAAAAAATTTTAAATGATGATGCCGTTCATAGCTGGAAATATGAAATTCAGGTGAATGTGATGTTTGTTTCTTGACTAATTCACAATTGTACATGTATTTAGAAGGTGGAAGCTAAAGTAGGTGATATTCTTGCTATTTTTGATGAGTAATTTCTTTTAATTACAGAAATGCATCTACAACTCAACAAAACTTTTGATAGAGCTTTGTGTTCTTAAACTATCACAAGATTGGTTTGTCTTATTGGATATGTTAGCACTAGCTTTCAATCCTCATTGCCGGTAAGACTCAAGTTAAGGCAGCTCCTGCTGTAGTGGTTTGATTTGTTAATGCTGTATGATTGATAAATTCTGGACTTGAATTTGGAAATGACAATTTATTTGTTTTTTGCAATTAAGCTTGAAGCTTGAGTTTTAAAATTTGAGCAGATGGTTAAATTTTTTATTAAAAACCTGAGATTGCTTACACCCAGAAGCTTTGCTATAGTTTTTCTCTAGAAGATCAGGAGTCAAATGTAATTTTCCGATTTTCAATTTTAGTTTGCTCAACCATAAAAAGATTTTTGAGCAACTAAACTTAACGTTGTCTCCAATGTTTGCAAGGAAATTAAGTCACTAATAACATGACAATGCTTTCGATTGTTTCTCTCATAATATCTCATTTCTTTCCATTTCAGGTTTCATATTTTCAATGCAGGAAGGGCTGCAATGAATTGTGGTCAAGTTGCCCAGGTAGTTGGTGAAAAGCTGTGTTCAACAATTTCATAACTTTCATAAAGTTTTTTTTATTATTTACAGGATGGGGAAATGGAAATATTTGCCACTCCGCGGTCATCGAAGGTATTGTACTACGTACTGGAAACTACTCATCGTTTTAACTATACCTGAATAATTTATTATCAAAAAATACGTTGATCTGAGCTCATTGCTTCCTCCCGTTTTGAATGCTACAATTATGTAAACAATATGGTAATAAAAATTACCAAATCCGGCCACACTGACTCATTATAACTCATTGTGCTTTATAAACATGCTCACCAGCAACTGGCTCATGTGTTGTGAATGGCTGCCATTAATAATTGTACTTTGATGTTCCATAGGGCTGGCTAATCGATTTCGTTAATCACTTTGGAATGTTGGGAGGCTTCAAGCTTCTACAGGAACGTATATGCAACGGGGGATCGTTATCAGTGTCACTGTTGGCTGCGTTAATAAGGCATGTGAATAAAATGTCTTGTTTTTTGCGATTTTGTCCTCTTATTTTTTTGTACTCCTTGATTTTGTAGACCTTTTGGTCCTTGTGCGCAGGTACTTTGCTCAGGGACGGTGAAGAAATATTTTGCTCCTGTTATCGTAAGTCAATCTTTTAGGCCTTTTTTCCACGTATACCACCACGATCTTTCTTTTTTCATCAGTGTTGTGATTATTTTAGGAATGTGTTCAAAAATTCCTGGACAACCTGACAAATGAAGAATTGAAAAAGGAGACGAAAAATGAGTCGAAAACAGACTCACTTTCATCAATTATAAAGGTATGAATATTGGAAATACAGTCATTGCGAATTGAAAATATACTCACTTGCGAGTAAACGTCTCTTCTTTATGAATGTCAAATGCAGGCATTAAAGTCCCTGGCAGCAAAACTTCCAAAAGGTGAAGAAGTCGGCAAAGATTTAGAAACGTTTCGATTAAAGATGATATTTAGGTAATACTGTAACTGCAAACTGGTGATAATTTACATGAATGTGTGTCGTTTTTGCGAAATGGGAATTTTTTATACGACTGAACCTTGTCGCGGTCTTTATTTAAAGGTTGCTGCAAGTATCTTCTTTTAATGGAAAAATGAATGCTTTAAACGAGGTTAGTTTATAGGAGGACGGTTTCAGTATCTCAATTTATTTTCTCCGCATTAATATATCGTTGCATGGACATTATGAATAAAACAAAGAACTTTACTGAAAGCGTTCATTGCATGTCTTTTCTAATGGCTTTCTCTTCGTATGGTCAACTCTCCTTATTTTTTAGATCAACAAAGTTATTTCCAGTGTTTCCTATTACTCTCAGCGTCATTTGGACGACGAAGAATGGTTAACAGCTGATAAAATGGCTGTAAGTTGATTTTTAGGGATAGTACGAAGTTGATTTTTAGGGATAGCACGAAGTTGGTTTTTAGGGATAGTACGAAGTTGATTCTTCGGTTTTTCTTTAGAGGCTATTCCTTTTTCTCTAATATATGATTGTTTCAACTGCAATATGTCTTTCGCTTTTTCTTGTGCAAGATGCGATGAGTTTTTGTGAACTTGTAACCCTGATTAGAATTTTTCTCTATTACGTCAATTGACAATTGCTCTTTCTGCAGGAATGGATCCACGAAAACGATGTTTTGTCTATAGTTTTGAAAGATAATCTTCATCAACCACAGGTCAGAACGAATTTATTAATATTAAGCAAACTTGTAATCAATTGCTCAAAGAATTAAAATCTTAGGATATCGAATGTGGAATGTAGCATTTCATTCATCATTTTCTCTACATAAGTAAAAAAACAGGGACGGATTCAAGACGATTTTTAGGGGCTCTTGTATGGTTTAGACTTTGTGACTACTTGGTAGGTGTAGCCATGTAATGTGGGTGTGGCCTGCAATGTAGGTGTGTACGTGCAATGTGGGTGCGGCCGTGCAATGTCAGGCATTTTTGTTAAATTTTGTCACTCTTAGGGATACCATGATTGGGTATTATTTTTTGCAAGTACAGAATGCTCCATTAAACACAAATCTCAATTGCCTTCGCAGTGGTTGGTATAAGTATCAGTATTCCGTCGGAAAATTGGCGGCACTCCTTCTGCGTTCCCTCTTGCTAAGGTTAGGAGGGGTGTGCATCATCTGGTGCCTCTCACCCGCCCCAAGTTTGAAATAAAGGGTTAACCTTACAACGCAAATTATGCTAAAGAATACGTGCTGATAAACATTCTAATGTTTTTACCTGGACAAAGTTGATGGTTGCTTTGGTCTTATTTTGTAGTATGTAGAAAAATTGGAAAAAATCATCCGATTTGTAATAAAGGAAAAGGCTCTGACTTTGGTAGATCTTGACCATATCTGGAGTGCGCAGGTTAGTTTATAGAAGTTAGAAACTTGCGTTGCGGTCAGGCGGATTTCTTTTCGGGCAGATTACTTTTGCGATCGATTTCTTTCAAAATTCAAGTTTCCACGTTGAACAAATCGATAAAAAAAGACAATTTCCTAAAATATCTTTGTAATTGGAAATCCTGCTATGCGCTTCGGAAATCGTTTGCTCAAGAAATAAAAAAAACATTGTTACGCCTTTATATTTTTATCCATCTTTACATGCCGCTTTCGTCGCCCATATGAAAATCGTATATTCGTTATGTTTCAACGTTATGACTGTACATTGCATTGTTTTCAAGGCTGGAAAGCATGATGTCATTGTGAAAAACATTCATGACCTACTGGCTAAACTGGCCTGGGATTTTTCTGCTGAGCAACTTGATCATTTATTTGAATGCTTTCAGGTTAGTCTTTGAGATATTTAGTGCAAATTTTCCGTGGAATAAGTCCAGTTCATAAGCTAATAGTTTATTTAATTTGTTTAAGACGGTTTTTATTCAAAATTAATTAATATTTCACTTAGGATTAAATGCTCATTGAAGAGTACGCGAATTGCTTTACTTATTAAATTTTATCATTTTAAAAACTTCAAAGTCTAATTGAAAGGATTTTTTGAAACTATGCACTATCCTTGGATCTTCAACTTATTTTACTTGCATCGTTCTCGTCATTTTTGTTTTAAATTTTATTTATTTGTTGAAATGCAGGAAAGCTGGACGAACGCCAGTAAAAAACAGCGCGAAAAACTTCTAGAGCTAATTCGAAGGTTGGCTGAGGATGATAAAGAAGGTGTAATGGCGCACAAGGTAAAGTGGTTTTTTATGACTTAGTGAACTCAAGTTTCTGATATTATAGAAACAGCTTTCTTTACTCAATTTCACTTCTTTATGAAATGAGTTTGCGTACCATTATGTATGAACTAAAACTGTTATATTTTCTTTAGGTACTTGGCTTGCTCTGGAACTTGGCTCATAAGGATGATGTGCCTACCGATATAATGGACCAAGCATTAAGTGCTCATATAAAGATACTTGATTATAGCTGTTCACAGGTTGATTATAGCTTTTCGCAGTTGTTTTATCATTGCGTTAGATTTAATATAATATTTCTTTATTCTTGCTTCATTTGTGAGTCTGTAATTATATGTTTTCCATGTTTTTTAATCACAAACATTTTAGAAATTTAAATTAACATCTCCAGAAACTCAGTTATTTGAAAGTTAAAAAATGGCTGCTTAATAGAATAGTATAATCCGATCTTTTCTATCCATGAATCAACTCAACTGTCTCGTCTTGCTCACGGTGTCTTTTGCGTATTGTGTTAGGATCGTGATTCTCAGAAAACTCAATGGATAAACAGATGTGTTGAAGAGCTTCGTAACGACACATGGGTACTTCCTGCCATCAAACAAATACGTGAAATATGTTGCTTGTTTTATGAGGTAAATGCAATTGTGAACTGATCTCTTTTTGTCGTGGAGCGTTTTGGTCCCGTTAAAAGATCAAAGTACATCATTTTTCTAATTTTTAGAGATACGTAAGTACTAGAACCGTGTATGTTATTCAAATATAACGTCAGATGCTATTTTTGTGTTTCAGGCTCCTACAAACTATTCGCATACGCAAAAGAATCCACACGTATTTTACCGTCATGATGTTATCAATGATTTACAAACTCGTCATCAGTTGATCTCTCTCATGGCATCCAATCTAAAGAATTATATGTCTAGTGTCAGAGATATGGAATTCGGTTTGTAGATATAGATGTCTTTTAATTTGTGCTTTATCGCAAGAGTCTTGATAAAAGACCTTATTTGTGAGATGGAGTGTTTTTGGATAGCATGAACCACCAACCTCAGTGTAATCATTCAATGATATTTTTCAAAATTGTTATATGTTTGGGTTTTTTGTTCATTTGAATACAATGAATAGATAAGTCGTCCGATCCTGATGATTTGTTACCCGATGGAAGATATTGTCATGTTCAACAAGTACAAAAACGATTGAGTTTTCTCAGGTGAGAGTTAGTTTTCTTCATTTTTACTTATACAGTTCAGTTGTTACTATGCGGCGAGTGATTTAATAATGGAATTAAGGGGATTGTTTGTCTATAATGATGATATTTTCTATCACAGTTTTATCACCGCTGAAGTAAACTGATATCATACGCCTTTAAGTTGTATTGATTGCTAAAGGGTGGTTAAATAAACTTTTGTGTGGTTGTCTTGTAGGAATTTGAGTGTTTAAATTATTGGTTGTATTTGATTTTATTTGTCCGGTGTTTTTAACATGTTAAAAATGTTAGGAAGGTCTTTTGTGACGTATTAGTTCATTGGTACATGCCTAAATTCTTTTTATTGACATATGGATTTATGACTTCATGACGTAACTAAAACACTTTTTTTTTCATTTCTAGATTTATTTTACGAGATGGACAACTGTGGTTGTGTGCTCCCGAAGCAAAGATTGTGAGTGCTGCATCGCTTTCTAAATGTTTTGATCGTGTATTAATGATATTTCCCCCCATATTTCATAGATATGGGAAGCTTTAGGTGAAAACTCTGTTTTTGAAAGCGACAGGGAAGCTTGTTTTAAATGGTTTTCAAAGGTATCGTAATTTTTGACTGCCGAAAGCGAGTTTTACACAGTGTTTATTACCAGCTAGAATATACGATTTTCTTCTTTGTAGTTAATGGGTGATGAACAAGATTTGAATCCAGAAATTAGTGGTGTATTTTTTGAGAGCAAAGTTCTAAAAATTGATCAAAGTTGTCTCACCGAGAATGGAATGGAGTAAGTATTTTGTTTCTACCTTTGGTTTAAAAGTTAACTTATTTGTGTGTGGTAGCATTTTTGCTCTCGTGGGATGAGCTTCAGAGGAAAGTGTGCACCGGGATGCATTAATATGATTTTTATAATGCTATTGCCGGTTGTGTTTAGTCTAGGATTTTACAAGACTAGAGTTTATGAAAGTGAAAACATTTCTAATTTTTGAAATCGTAAACTTGGACATTTATAAAAATCTCAATTATCAAAGATGGTACCCTTAATCTCCTCGAAAATTTCTCATGCTTTCAAAAAGAAACCGCCACCTTACTTCCATAAAGAAACCAGCCGTGCACTCAATGAAATCATCCTTTAACTTCCTTTGATCTTTGTGCGTTTCAAATAACTTAGTTTAGGTAGATGTTTGACCGTGGATATTAATCTTATGCATTTGATTCTCACTTAACAGATGCTTCGAAAGATTCTTTCAGAAAGTAAATATTAAAGAAGGAAAGTTTGTGAGCAAACGTCGCATGTTGGTGATGGATGATCTTGATCTAATCGGAATCGATTACTTATGGGAAATTGCCTTGAGGGGATCAGAAAGGATTGTGGGTAGAGCTGTTAATCTTTTGAAACAAAGTTATACTAATCTTGGACCAAGATTACGTGCAAATCAGGTTGGTGAGAGAAAAGCTAGCCTACTGAAATACATGAATTTCTTTACTATTAAGACGAATAAGTACTATTTCAATTTGAGAAACTTTTATTTTACTGAGACACAGTCGTTCGCTTAGCAGTATAATTTTTATTTCACTATCCCCAGTGAGTTCATGTGTAGCTTGTTGTTGATTTATGTGAAACTAATATAGAATTTGAATTATTTTTCTTTATTCTTAGGTCGACATTCACGAAAAAATAATACAAAAGTGCATGCACAATGTGAAACCGTCCTATGAAGTTTTACAAAAGGAATCTGTGAACAGAAAAAACTGTAAAAATAAGAGCAACGACTCAAAGATACGCGAGGCAGCATTACGTATTGTAAGATGTTTGACAGTCCTACGTGAATATATCGCTGAATGTGATGACGATTACAGCGAGGAGAGAATAATATTACCGCACGGTCGATCGTATTGCGGCAAGCATATTACATTAGTTATAAGAACGGCTACCCAAGGTCGGCCTAGTGATGACTTCGAACTATGGTCTCATCTTAACGAAACTATTGCCAGCGTGCGGCGACATATTTTACAAAGGTAGGCAAAGATGTTTAAGATATAGGTTTATAAAAAGCTTGAATTTCGTTTAACGCCAAGCCTTTCTTAACAATGTTGCGCCAACCAACAGATTAAACAGTATTTTACGTTAACGGCATAACTCTTGTTTGGCTTTAGAGTTTATGTTGGATTTTCTTCCGATTATATTCAGGAAATTATCTCTGAAATGTCTTTTTTTATTATTTACAATTGATTCATCGTTAACAAGGCCACATACGTACATCAACATGATATTTTCAAGTACAAATTTTTTACCAGGATGCGTAACCATTATCCCCAAATTACGAGAATTGATTTATATATTGGCGGCGAGCTGCTCTCTCCTGTTGACGATAAAAGATTGATTGGAAAATGTAACTTGCCCGAGCGTGTGGTAAGTTACTCAAAAGAACGTTTTCGCCTGATACGTTTTTACATCAGTACTGACGTTATTATTTTATTGTTTAAAAATATTTTAAAACGGTAACTCTTCAGGGCTCTTAGGCACCAGTTTTTCAAGAGGCCGTTTACTTATTCTATTTACAAATTTCAATATACTAGTAAATTATTACAGGCTGTATTATATGAATGCATGCAGGTCAAAACTATTGCTATTTACGAGAGTTAAAAGTTAAGTGTTGTGCAGACTTTAATGTTCAACCTTAAGCACACCAGTATATTTAAAGACATTTTATGAATAAACGTTTCTGCCAAATTTATCGTGTCCATTATTCATGGTACACGATTATCTTTCGTTGGAGTTTTTACCAAGAATAATTGATTTAGTTGTTTATTTTCTCGCCTTAGATAATTACTGTAAGAATTGGGAATGCAAATTCTTCGATGCCTTCCTCACCGGATTCATCGGATGACTCATCCGGTTCTCCTCCTGCCACGTTAGATGGTCCTAACATTGAAGCTGAACGCTGTTTACCTGGAGTGGTGAGCGTCATATATATATATATACAAAGTGTATATACAATGTGCCCTCCAGGCTATCACCACAGTGCAACGGTGACTCCTGCACTTGGGACACAGGATGTACTGTTACACATTGTATGGATTGTATTGTAGAGTCACCAGAGTGCTCAAACCTATATAGGTGAGCTTTGCATATCGCAAACACGGTGAACGTCTCCATATGAGACTCTACACAATCCTAGAGTGCTCAAACTACGCACGCGCAGTGAGCGTAAAATACAAAGTGTATATACAATGTGCCCTCCCGGCTATCACCACAATGTAATGGTGACTTCTGCACTTGGGACACAGGAAGTACGGTTACACATTGTATGGATTGTATTGTTGAGTCCCCAGAGTGCTTAAACCTATAAAGGCGAGCTTTGCATAAAGATATATATATATATTTTTTTCTCGTATAGAACTCAATAAATCCCAGTTACTATTTTTAACACTTTTTATTAACCCCAAAACTACAAAAATATAGTTTCCGATCAAGCGCGTCCCAAGTACATTGTTTTTCTTCCCTGCCCGTTTGTGCTCTGTCCCTTTTTGTCCTTACATTATTGCATCTGTTGTTTAAAGAACGATATGACATACTTTTGAATATTATATGTTTAAGATTATAGCAACGAAGACTCAATATGTGGAATCATTTCTCCGTTTGGCGGAATACTCCATACAATTTGACATTCCTGAACTACGAGAGGAGGTCTGGTTTTTATTGGGTATAATCCCTACAGGTAATTCAAAAGAACATTGTCGATGTCAGTCATTTCATATTGATGATAACAGGCGCTTAAAACGCGTTTCACGCTGATGTTTATTGGCTAGATTTTGCTCACGTGATCTTAAATCAAAGCAATATATCCAAATTGGTAACACATCAAAACTGCTGCCCTTTGAAAAGCATTATTTGCCACTCCCCCCCTTCTATAAACTTCTAACATCGACTTCGTCTTGGAAGAATTTAAGCTGTCTTTATTATAAGGCAAGCGTCACTTCCGGCAAAATGGCGCACTTTGATTGGCTCAGAAACATTTTTGTCAGTCCATTATTTTCCCGTAATCGACCACGGTCCAAAACACGTAATTTTACAGTCAAATGTAAACAAACTTCGTAAAGCAAACAGCAAAACGCAAGAAAAACGAAACAAAAAACCATTTAAGAATGTGAGTCGAAGGAAAAACACTGGGAAAACAGTTTAACTATCCAGACGATACAATTTGAAACGATTTAATTTTTACTGACGAAAACTATAAAAGTGAAACCAACCCGTACAAAACAGCAAAAACGAGAAAGAAAGCAAGCTTCGTTTCAGGTCAAATAATGCCATATAATAAACCTTTTAATAACCTCGCTTTCTCGGTCTTTACTGAGAATATCGGACCTTTGTTTTTGTACAAACCTTGCCCTACGTGCTCGGTCTGTACAAGAAAACCTCGTCCGTTATTTCTCCGTAAAGACCTCGCGCTCGGTTATTAAGGGTTTATTAGATTTTGTGATCATCAGTATGTACCTATAAAACGACCTTTAATCAAACTTGAACGTCAATTGTGTTTTTCTCAAATGTGCGTCGTAGTCTTCAAGGCCTCTACATATGCTGTGGTGAATGGATTTTTCACTATAAATTAAACACTTTATATTGCTCAATGATTCTACACTAGGCATATACACCTCAAACTAAATATACTACGCTTAATATGTGTGACATGCGCACTCACAGAAAAAAATACTGCTATTTGGGATCCGATAGAAAAATATTTGATGTGATTTTTTACGTTTCATATTTAGATCGTTCAATGGTGGAGAATATGAGAAAAGCATGTTCTTATAAAGCAGAAAAAGAAGACGGTTCAGATTCTCGTTCGTTTGAAGCATGCTTCAATTCTTCATTGTCTTCTCAAACAGTTTATAATCTCGAGGTACATACAAACACATCAAGAACTGAAATAATAGTGAGAATCAAGCTTTCATGTACATATTTCAATATCCAAGAGAATTCAAGTTCATGAAATGAGTACCAACACTTCAACAATTCATGCAATTGAACATCAACATTTTATACAAGAGATAATTATTTGCGTTTGCACTAGTTGCTTTCGCCTGTTCTACATGAAGTATCTCTCATGTTAATTTCAAATTGTGTTCTTATTTATATTTATATATATATATATATATGTTTATTTAATTAGACGTTATATGCTCTTTTGATGCCAGCTGGACAGTTACATCGTGAAAAGGCTGTGGATTTTCAGGTTTGTTTTACTTTCCTGGTATGTTAGTAAGTGACGCAAGCCACTAATAAACCTTACTATTGCCTTACTAAACCTTACTATATATTACTATTGCGAGGTTTTTTGCAAGAAATGTTCTCAATAGTAATACATAAGTACCAACATCTTCCATTGTATTATTGTATTATACCTTGCAGATGGCTTTCTTTAAGAGTGGTGGAGTAAAATGCATCCTTGATCTTGTCACAAAACCTAATTTTTTGGAATTTTCTGATACGTGGACAAGAAGGTAGTCATTACGCCTTTTCCACTGCCTAATTCCTCGAACATAAGACGTTAAAGTTGCTTTGAATGAGATCTTTAATTGAATTAGTGTAAAAACCATGTAAGATTAAAGCGCTCACTTCTCGCGCTGTGCTGTTTCCTTTAATGTGTTAATCTTAAAGAAAAAGCTGTAAAATGTTAGGAAAAACTACTTATCGTAATACGTTCTGATAAAAAAATCACTCGAGATAAAATAGCCTGCTCGATAACCACTCATCATATGTACCAATAAATCTCGTTTGCAATCTGTCTCAATTCTGTCATCGTTTAACATTGACAACACAGACACGGGGTTTTGTTTATTTAGGTCAGCTTATCTAACACTGATGAAGATCACAAAGTTTGCATTAACTCGGTTGCATATGCTAAAGTTTACATAGTTGCCGAGGCGTTTCGAGCCGACACTCGCTCAGATATATCTGATGAAACAAAAGATGCTGCTGTTGTACTACAGCAAGCTTTACAATGTATACCAAATCTTATCTTGGAATGCGTTCTCAGAACGTACGCCTTGTCGCTTGGACAGCGCAATTCTGAAGAAGTAAGTAGATGTGTTGAGGAATCTTTGTAAATTCTTGCTTCTCGCGATCATTGTCTTAACTGAATACCGATGTGACCAATGAGCAACCAGTCAATAGGGTTGGGAGCAAACGTGAGGAATTTATAAAAATTGAATCGCATTAGTTAAAATTGGTTCAACCAATGAATTTAGCTTCCCTCCGTGTTAGAAATTTGTCACACCTAATGCTTGTGCGCTTGTACAAAATCAGTTTATTTATGTGTTGTAGCGCATGTACATACCGGGGGTTAACGTCTTTTGCCTCGGACATGTAACAGTAAATGAAAACATTAAACTTCTTTTTCAGATTTCACTACATACTCCTGATTTCCGTGTTGTAAAAGCAATCCAAAAGATTTCTTGGACAGCGGCAGGTGGTATGATGGACATACTTCGTGCTTCACCGGATGAAATACATAAATCTTTTGAAAAGGTACTTGAGAAAGTTGCCCTCTCATGATTTGAAATGTGGCAATCATAAAATAGTTTATAGAGGATACTGTGATGTGCTGCACTAAGTAATATCGAGTGTTAAACATGATCTCTTTTACAAATAATTGCAAACAAAACAAGTAAAACATATCATCGCTTTGCATGAGCATTGAATCTCATATCCTCAACGCGTTTTTTCAGTAACCCGGACTAAAGGGTTGAGTAATGAAACACGTTATCCTGGCTGGATGAACTTGAATATATTGAAGGAAAAATCAGTTGAAGTCTTTCACTAAGTGCTTTTAAACACGGCTGGCCAAGACGCCTCACTTCTTCTAGTCAGCCCTTGATCTTCAACGTATGACAAGGTTATTTCTGTATTTAGATGGACCTAACTTCTCACTTCTTGGATATTAATGATATTAATACGTGTAAGGAATCTACAGAGGTATGTTACTGTGACGCATAGAGCGAGTTTACTTAAAGTCATCTATTTCACGATCCGTTTTTCGTTCCTTCACTTCAACTGCTTCATGATAAAATACAGTTTACGTAAATGTCAAGTCTCGTGCAAATGTAGGTTTTAACTCTGTGTCTCGCAATCCAACCGAACCACCTGGAAACGTTGAGTAAAGATCGATCGTGGCAAAGTTTTATTACAGATTTAGTACTACGCTGTAATAACAGGTACATCTATGGACTATTATCGTGAGACTTACATCAGTTTTTCCCACTATCTGTACTAAGGATTGTTGTATGTACGAGGTCGTCGCTAGAACCTTATTGGGAGAAGGGGGAGCGGTGTTTGTTCATATATTTAGTTGTGCCCAACCGATTTCTTTTGATCACTTTGAAGAGAAATCACTCATGAGCAAAACTGAATATGAAAATAAACACACCCCAATAAAAGTTCTAAGGATTGACCTGTTGTTGTAAACATTTATGGTATTTTGGCGTTTTTTCCCGTAGCTCTTTAAGGTGGTACGTTGTCGAACAATTTTTTGTCATGGCAACACGATGTTCGGATGGTCACAGACCTTTAATATTTTTCATTACTTTGCTGTTTTCCGTCTTAACGGTACGTTATTTATTTATAATGGACATATCTTTTGAATAATGTTAATTTTGTTTTGTATATGGAAATAAAATGTCACTTTGAAAGAATAGTTTAATATGTGGGACAATTGTGTGTATTTGTGTATTCCAGTTGATCCTAATTCGTTCCCATGGTTGTTTGATTGCAACCACACCCTATTTTTCTTCAAGTAGCCACACCCTATAAACACTGCGTGCTCAAGGGTGGGCATTTAAATGCTACTCGTTATGTAAAAATAATTTCTTTCAATTTTCTGTAGACAATTGTTGAGAACAACCCTGAAACAAGTGGAGAGTATTTTACATTGCTCTCAAAGTAAGTTCTTTGGTAAAAAATACTTTACATTTTTTTCAAAGTAAGTTATTTTTTAAAAAAGGCTTTACATTGTTTTCAAAGTAAGCTCTTTGGTAAAAAAACTTTACATTGCTTTGAAAGAGAGTTTTTCCGTCCTTTACATCGCGTCCAAAGAGTCATAGCTACAGGCAGTTATTTTACATTATCCTGTGTATTATCTCTGAAATATCTCTGTTTATTACTTACTCACTTGCAAGTCTACATTTTCAGTAGTGTTTTTCAAACTTTCTATGCGCAGGCATCGTCTTAGTTACGTGGTTGGGAGGATGTTTGTTTTTTTCTTGTTTATAGCATTTTTATATTTCACAGGTTGTTGCATTTCGCACATTCCGTACACGCGCCCTATTCTACTGCTGAAAAGTTATTGACAAACGAAATACATTGGCTTAAAAGGGCGAAGGTTTGTTTATATTTTCTCAGCCTCGCTACTAGTAGACAAGCGACAACAAACAACCTATGTAATTATGGCACCTTTGAGTTTTTCTCGCACTTTATTGCGTCTCCGTCATGTGTAGGACTTGGTAAAATCGACAGGAAATTGTGAATCCGTTCAGGGTTGTTTGCTTGAAGGACATATACTTATTGCAAGAGAACTGCTGTTGTTTCTTAGTCCAGTGAAAAAACATTATATCGGATGTGCTCCCGATGGACCCTGTCTTGTCAAGGTAGAACAGTTCTTGTTATGTAAAGTCTAAAAAGTCATTAGTGAAATACAGAAAGTTACGATTTGAAACAAGAACATATTAGAGTAAGGTTTTTGACGTGAAAGAAATCTACAACAACGTTAAAGCATTCGAATTTTTTTTTTCGCCTATAAAATTACCTCGTAGAAATATTTATGTTAAGCACCGAAGAGTACCGTCTATTTTATTCATGATATTAGCATTATTGTACTTTTGGTCGTCTAGTCAAACATGAAAAGCAACTAACAGTTCAAAAGAGTCAAAGTTAATATTAACATTTTCTTTTTTTATAACCAATCACGAAGTTTCACCTGCTACCACAAGTTTTGTTTGTGTCTTAAACTGGTTTGACTGGGTTTTAACAGAGAATTCTGTATCTGGGCCAATAATCAATGGTTTTAGATACGCTGTGCAAGTTACTTTTTATATTTTAGGAACTGTTGGACGAGTTCATTTTCCCAGCATCCAAGATGGTCATAGAATCGAGGAAGTGTGGTGGTAAGTTTCTTAATGGTCATATATACAAATAAAAAGTTTTTCAATAAATGATGCGTGTCCCTTTTTCCATTATTTTTTGTTTTCTAGATGTATGGAATAAACCAGTTATCGCTGTTTGCAATACGTCACCAACACTTGTCGCTGCTTTTGAGTTGCTCGTATCGCTATGTACTGGTTGTATTGAGAATCTACAGTATGTAGCGAATGCACTCACAGAACTATACTATTCAGGTATTGACAAAAATCCAATTCTGTTATCTCACACCATGTTTTGTTTAAGAACTTGAGGTTTTTGATAAGAACTTTGTAAAGGTTTGGTTTCGCTTCTCAAATTTATGTCATATTTGGTTTTTATGACAGGAAATGAGATGCCTCTCCTGGAATGGGAATACACGCCTCCCATTGGTCCACGTCCAATGAGAGGATTTGTTGGTTTGAAGAATGCCGGAGCTACATGTTACATGAATTCTGTTATCCAACAGGTATATATAACTGTGAGGAAAGTGATATTGACTGAAGATAAATATTCTCAGAAACTGTTTTCCTCATATTTGTCTATTGATTTTTGTCCATAAAAAAAAACAACAAAATGGTATTGTATTTTCCTACCGTTTGTCGTTTATGTCCATACTTATAAATCAATGAAACTTTTTTGTTTTGTTTTTTTTTTAATTTAGTTGTTCATGATTTGTAAAGTTCGTGACGGTATTCTTGTTGCTGATGAGACGTTATCATTGCCTGATGAAGAATCTGTAAACAATGACGAGAAAACTGAGAGCGAGGGTACAAGTGATACTGGATACTATTCAGAAGACACGAAAGATTATAATAACGAAAAAGACTGTAATGACAGAGAAAAGGAAGCGAAACTAAACTTGAGATATCAAAAGTCGATACTCAGACAGATGCAATTCATATTTGGTCATCTTAAAGAAAGTCAGTTGCAATATTACGTTCCTCAAGGATTGTGGAAGACATTCAAGTATGTATGGTTTGAACATGAATTTGTGGAAATGCACGGGTTTGTAAAAGAGAGAGAGGTGGTAATGGGGGCTATACTGTCGTTGAAAATTAGCTGACTCCCTATGAATTCTATATGAAATCTGGGCGTTTTACTTCTATTTGACTTATTGCTGATATTATTTCATCTAAATGTTGATTATATTATCTCATATACATAGTGAATACATTGTCTCGTGTAAATATTGAATGTATCATAACATGCTCATATTTGCATAAATTATCTCACCTTCGTTTTGAATATATTATCTCACGCAGATACCAGGGGGAACGAGTGAATCTTCGTGAGCAACACGATGCGCTGGAGTTCTTTAACAGTTTGATTGATATTCTGGATGAAGGGCTAAAGGCTGTTGGCCACGAACCGGTTCTTATACGTGTTCTTGGTGGCATTTTTGCTGATCAAAAAATTTGTAAAGGTTGTCCACACAGGTTGGTGACTTAATTTAGTACCAGATTTCGTTGTATTTTTGGATTTAATTATGTTTTATTAACAAATTGATGTGTTAAACAGTAGAGCGAATTCCATTCAATCTATGTGATTTTCTGAACTTGAAATGTCCGCTTTGTTTTAATGTTTGTGTCATAGATTATAATATAGTAAAGTTGGGATTTGGCAGCGTACGAAATTTTCAGTCAAATTTTGCTAATTTTACTAAATTGCTAATTTAACAATAAAATAGTTATCTCAATAAACAATGTATTTCAACAGACTAGAAAATGTCAAGTATAGTTATTGAAATATATTGCATTACTATGCGTATAAACTAGCCATTACACCAAGAATAAGGACTTTACATGCAGTTGCGAAATGTAAATATACATTATATAAAACTGTTGGGTATTGTACAGTGTGTCGTTGTATTGACTCTGAATGTGATCTTGAGTGTAAAATTGATAAAGTTTCATGTGAGTTTTGTATGGTATAATAAATTGTATTGATGATAAGACTTTTTTCTTTTTTTAAGATACTCCAAAGATGATCCATTTATTGCCCTAACCATTGATATTCGTAATCACCAAAATCTCATTGAATCTCTTGACCAGTTCGTGAAAGGCGACTTGCTCGAGGGTGCAAATGCTTATCATTGTGACAAGTGTAACAAAAAAGTGAGTGAAAGTTTTACGAACAAGACTGCATGCTCGTAAAATTCACTGCGAATCTGTGTAAATGCTATTTAGATTGACACAGTTAAAAGAATGTGTTTTAAAAAACTACCGAAAGTTCTGGCTATCCAACTGAAGCGCTTTGATTATGATTGGGAGAGGTATTATGTCTCAACAATTACCCAAACATTCTTGAGAAAGCACTCATGAATGGGATTTGTATTAATTTACAGGGATGTTGCAGTGAAGTTCAATGATTATTTTGAATTTCCAAGAGAGTTTGATATGGAGCCATATACTGTACAAGGTCTTGCTAGAATTGAAAGTAAGCATCATTTGGTTTTTATATCTGCATGTCTTCAGAACAATCGACATGTAAGTGTGTTCATTGAATGAAATATGTAAATCAATGTCCCAAACTAAATTACTCATGCTTGCACGAGGTCTAAATTATTTTCTTGTTTACATGCGCGAATAGTCCGAACGTTTCTGGTTGACATTTCAACTTCAAGTTTCTGCATAAAAATGGAACAAATTTCGTAATTAGATGCCTTGTTATCTTGATATTCAAGAGAAAAATCAAAGGTTTAAAGATAGGTAATATTTTGTCTGTATTCTAGAGCTATCGTCTAGAAATGATCATTGGTCTCATATCATGATGAATGAAGACGAAATATTACGTGTCTTTAACCTCTTGTTTCTTTTATCTCGAGCGTAAATAAATTTCTATTGCGAAGAAACATTTCAGTTCGTTCAATGAAATTACAAACGTAACTTGTTATTACATTTGATGTTCGTATTTGATCCGAAGATGGAAATGCATCCATTCTACCACGTTTGTTCAAACGCTCTGTACTGATATTGTGATTTTTGTAAGAATATAAAAATGCCTTTCGTATAGACGACCCTGGCGAGTTCGACGAAAGCACAACTACGATATATGAAGAAGATGAAAAGAGAGAGTTATTGAGTACTAAATATCGTCTAGTTGGTGTCGTTGTTCATAGTGGGCAGGCATCTGGCGGTCATTACTACTCGTACATAAGGTAAACATGTAGTATAGGATCTGCTAAATTTTGGTAATGAAAATCTACTGTCGAAAGAGATTAAGGAGAGTGGGTTTTTATGTTATTTAAACAGAACGACAACTCATGGATGCACAAGTTGGTTCAAATTTGACGACGGTGATGTAAGCGATTGTAAAATGGATGACGACGAGGTATTTCATTGTATTTAATTAATTTAATTCACCTAAACTGATTAATGTATGAGATAAGGAACTATCTTAATATGTGACTTGCCAAAATACACGTGTTTTAACGTCTGTATATAATTATCGAGGGCAATTGTCGCCAAACTTTTACATATGATCATTTGAAAAAATGAACATAACTCTTTCTTTAACGTGGCTGTAGTCAAGAATTTTTTTTAGAAATGGTGATTTTTTTGTTGTGGGCTATTTCCGTGAACAAGCCATGGTAGTTTTAATGGTGACGTCACCATGTTGTTTTTAGGAATTGAAAACGCAATGTTTTGGTGGTGAATATATGGGAGAAGTATTTGATCACATGATGAAGAGGTAAAACAACAAAAAAAATCGATTGCATGCGTATGTTGAGTTGATGTGAGAAGATTAATACAATGATTTCCACAAAGTGCGCTGTGTCTACTTGTGAAAGTGTTCTATGTCCATGTATTTGAAGAAGAGGATTTTCTCTTACTAAACCAATAACCCTGACAACCAATCTTTATTACATTTATGAACATTGTTTGAAATTGGTTAAGCATTACTTGTTTTAGTCTTATGTGAAATTGTGTTTCAGAATGTCGTATCGTCGTCAAAAAAGATGGTGGAATGCTTATATCTTGTTTTACGAGAGGATAGAAGAGGAAGACAATGGTTTTGTCCTGGTCAAAAATGGTGACCATAAGTACATCGCTCAAATTAAGCAAACAGACATGTTAATGCCATCGTTGCTTCTATTTAGATGTAAAAATCCCTTGTGCGATTGAACAAGAGGTTAGAAAACAAAACATGGAATTTCTTCATAACAGAATACAGTTCTCAAACGAATACTTTGATTTCATTCGAAAACTGGTGACTGTGAATATTAATTTGGATTCGGTGAGTTGGACTTTTTTATAAATTGTTAATGACGAGGTTAGCCTGGAAGAGGTGGTGTTGTAAAGGAGTATTGAAAGAGTTGTATGTAACTGCCTAAAAGGTTAATGTTTGCTTGAGAGATGTTGAGGAGCAGTGAAAGAGGTTATGGAACTGTGTAAACGGTTCATGTTTGCTTGAGGGATGTTGAGGAGCAGTGAAAGAGGTTATGGAACTGTGTAAACGGTTCATGTTTGCTTGAGGAATGTTGAGGAGCAGTGAAAGAGGTTATGGAACTGTGTAAACGGTTCATGTTTGCTTGAGGGATGTTTAGGAGCAGTGAAAGAGGTTATGGAACTGTGTAAATAGTTCATGTTTGCTTGAGGAATTTTGAGGAGCAGTGAAAGAGGTTATGGAACTGTGTAAATAGTTCATGTTTGCTTGAGGGATGTTGAGGAACAGTGAAAGAGGTTATGGAACTGTGTAAATAGTTCATGTTTGCTTGAGGGATGTTGAGGAACAGTGAAAGAGGTTATGGAACTGTGTAAATGGTTCATGTTTGCTTGAGGAATGTTGAGGAGCAGTGAAAGAGGTTATGGAACTGTGTAAATAGTTCATGTTTGCTTGAGGAATGTTGAGGAGCAGTGAAAGAGGTAATGGAACTGTGTAAATAGTTCATGTTTGCTTGAGGGATGTTGAGGAGCAGTGAAAGAGGTTATGGAACTGTGTAAATAGTTCATGTTTGCTTGAGGGATGTTTAGGAGCAGTGAAATAGGTTATGGAACTGTGTAAACGGTTCATGTTTGCTTGAGGGATGTTTAGGAGCAGTGAAAGAGGTTATGGAACTGTGTAAACGGTTCATGTTTGCTTGAGGAATGTTGAGGAGCAGTGAAAGAGGTTATTGAACTGTGTAAATTATTTTTGTTTCGAAGTGTTATTTTTAGTGTTTATATTTCATTCTTATGTTTTGCAGGAAGATGTTGAAGATCTAGCCATGATCAGCATGCAATTATTATCAAAATTTTTGTTTTCTTGTGGACTACGGACTAAAAAGACTATAAGGTAGACAGGAATAATGACGCAATATTCACACATGGTTCTAGAATTGCCCACGAGTTTCAACTATTGTATTTTCAGAGGTCCAGCTGGAGATTGGTACGAGGCTATCACCGGTCTCTTACGTCAGAGCAAAATAGTTCGTTTGTGGTTTGCTCAAAATGTCTTATTCACTCACTCAGAAAGAATCTCCGAGTACTTACTAGAGTCACCATCACCTGAGGTAAAATTAAAACTTCTACATTCTAAAGAATCAATTGATATCAATTTAAAAATTATTTATCATTTGGGGCATGGCACTTTCTCATGATGTTTTAAGGGATGCCTTGTGCTGTTTTACGATCTAAAATTCATCTCAATTTGATGTGTTAGGAAAATTCTAAATATGATAATCGCTTATTCCTTTTTTTTCTCTCTCCGGATTTTGAATTGAAGGTCATGTTTATATGAACGTCTCGTTAATGAAGTGTTGAGGATTTATTTTTTATAAATAAATACAAGAAAACATTGCGAGTTGTTTTTATCGTCCTAAAGTTGTCGCTCTATTGGATATCATAAAACCAAATTATTTAAAGTTGACACATTATGATGCACTCCAGGTCCGCACTATGTTTGCAAGGATGTTAGTATTTTTGTGCCGTGCATCAAGATCTGATGGTGAATGTGATCCACCTTACGTTATGGAGGAAAAACAGTTGGAGAATAATGAAGGTAAGGACATCTTCAAACAAATATAATGCTTTACATTTTCTTTTCACGGAGTTTCCACTTTAGGAAATTTTCCACGGAACGTATAATTTTCCAGTATGCACGTGCGCTAAGTAAGGCAAGAGATGCGATCAAATTTTCCTGGGGAAAAAAATTGAATGTTTATTCATGTAGAAATTCTTCAACTTTTTGTATTTAGCCCGGTGAAAGCATGCGCGACCTGGAAAGTTATATGTTCTGTGGAAAATTTCTTAAGTAGAAACAGACCTTCGCATTTCTCAATCAATTTTTGAAGTTTTTGAATAACGTTGAATTGTGTGTCTATGGGGGGAGGGGCGCCTGAAGACACGATTGCCAAAAGCTTTATCTTTCTGTTATCTTTCTGCATCTTTCTATTGTCACGTTGAAATTATGATAAGTACAGGCTGTACACATCACCTTATTCTTAACATGGAAAGTTTTTTCGCTATTTTTTTTCTTTTAGGCACTAAGAAAACAGTTTTAAGTGAATATATTCTTCGTGCCGTATTGAAATTACTCGATAAGGAAGTTCCTGAAAATGGACGAAATTTGCATCAATATTTCTCATTCTTTTGTTTGTATATGAATCTTGGAACTTACGAGGTAATAAACGCTGAGTTCATCGAATATGTGTGGTATATTTACTGTTTAAACCATTTCAATTTATAACTCACATCGAAGCTGTACAGAAAAACCTTTTGTGATCTTTTTATATACTTCGCACACTTTTCCTGAGATGCATAATTTGGAGAAGTTTGAAAGAGTTAATGTTTGTCGTTTTCTAGAAAAAACAACTATTGGATCTTAATGTACCTGCAGCGTTTATACAATTGGCTCTAGATGAAGGCCCCGGTTTATCCATACGATATCAGTATCCTGAACTTGGAAAACTTCATGCTGTTATTTCCTGTTTAATACGGTCATGTGACGTGTCACATAGATGGCAGTCTTCTATGGTAAACTTTATGTGAATGACAATATGTTTAACGTATGTCAAAATGTCTGTCTAAAGTGGAAACCTATGAACATTAAAGTACATTTGCATGCTTAGGCCCATGATGTACTGCTAACATTACATTTATAATGGCTGTCTTTAATGTATATATTTTTCATTAGGATAATGGACAACCAATTCGAATGAGAGATATGGAAACGATTATGAAGTTACAAAGCAATGTTGATGAACAGATTTTCGTACGGTTCAAGTGAGTCTGACCATATGACGCTAATGTACATATCTTTGTAAAAAGCGATATGATCAATTGTTGTCTGACGTAATTTTTTTCTGTATTAGTTACATAAAAAAAATGATAGAATGTTATACTGACGCGGAGGAAACAGTGCTGCTTTTAAAGGTGAGAGAATGTTTACACGTGACTTAAGAGATTGAACTGAAAATCACCGTCGATGGTCGATAGAATTTTGAACTTTTTATTCAATTTTTGATTGAATATATTTCTCTATATTATGATTGAATATATTTCTCCATATTGTGATTGAATATATTTCTCTATATTGTGATTGAATATATTTCTCTATATTATGATTGAATATCTCTATATTGTGATTGAATATATTTCTCTATATTGTCATGGAACATATTTCTCTATACTGTGATTGAATATTTATGTCTATAATGGGATTGAATATATTTCTCTATATTGTGATTGAATGTATTTCTCTATACTGTGATTGAATATTTATCTCTATAATGGGATTGAATATATTTCTCTATATTGGGTTTGAATGTATTTCTCTATATTGTGATTGAATATATTTCTCTATATTGTCATGGAACATATTTCTCTATATTGTGATTGAATATATTTCTTTATATTGTAATTGAACATATTTCTCTATATTATGATTGAATATTTTTCTCTATATTGTGATTGAATATATTTCTCTATATTGTGATTGAATATATTTCTTTATATTGTAATTGAACACATTTCTCTATATTATGATTGAATATCGTTCTCCATATTGAGATTGAATATATTTCTCTATATTGTGATTGAATATATTTCTCCATATTGTGATTGAATATATTTCTCTATATTGTGATTGAATATATTTCGCTATATTATGATTGAATATTTTTCTCTATATTGTGATTGAATATATTTCTCTATATTGTGATTGAATATATTTCTTTATATTGTAATTGAACACATTTCTCTATATTATGATTGAATATCGTTCTCCATATTGAGATTGAATATATTTCTCTATATTGTGATTGAATATATTTCTCTATATTGTGATTGAATATATTTCGCTATATTATGATTGAATATTTTTCTCTATATTGTGATTGAATATATTTCTCTATATTGTCATGGAACATATTTCTTTATATTGTAATTGAACGTATTTCTCTATATTATGATTGAATATCTTTCTCCATATTGAGATTGAATATATTTCTCTATATTATTATTGAATATATTTCTCTATATTATGATTGAATATATTTCTCCATATTGTGATTGAATATATTTCTCTATATTGTGATTGAATATATTTCTCCATATTGTGATTGAATATATTTCTCCATATTGTGATTGAATATATTTCTCTATATTGTGATTGAATATATTTCTCCATATTGTGATTGAATATATTTCTCCATATTGTGATTGAATATATTTCTCTATATTGTGATTGTGACCATGTTGCCAAGCTTAGCATTTGAAATTAGACGTTAAAATTGTGGGAATCTATTTTTTTACGTTCTTGTTTTTTTTAGTATTGTTGCTGGGAAAATCCTCAATTCTCGTCGTCAATTCTAAAGGAGCTTTTATTCCAGGTTTAGGAACATTGTTGTAATGTGTTGAAAATCAGACTTGTATTTCTTTATGGATGATTATTAGAACCTCACCTTGTGTTTATTACTCTTGATTTACGGTTTTCGAGTTTTCAATGTTGTCTTAAATGTTAGAAATAAAATGATTGTTTAATTTTATTCTTACAGCTAACGATTATTGTCATTTTTTAGATTGCTTGTTTGTACACGTATGAATTGAGGCCTTACATGGATTTGTTACTGGAAATGACTTTTCTTAAAGACTCTTGGCAAAGACATCGGATTGCCAACATTTTGAAAGGTAACCATTGAAATTTCTATGGTATTGATATTATATGCGTTTATATCTCGTGCGTTTGTATTATATCTGCTCATAATACCGTTTATAATATATGTTTTTATAATGCAGCTGTTTGTAATGTATTTTGAATAACATAGAAATTTTGATTATGTATCCGCTGTTGATAGAAGTTTTTTTGTTACTTTGCATTTTTATAGGAAGTGATGGAAAGGATGGCATCTTTGATACTATACAACGATCCAGAAATCACTATCATAAACGTGTTTACCAGTGTATAAAATTTCTCGTCGCATTGTTTAGCAAGTAATGAAGGACAGCCGTTGATTGCATGTTATAAATGTGATGAGCTTGCCTAAAGCAAACTCTTAGTCTTTCTCAGTTTAATTGTTGTTTATATATGTGTTTATCGTTTAGTAGCCAAATGGCTTATCAAGTTGTCTTGGATTCTCATGATCTCAAATCGAAGTGGACTGCTGCTGTTGACTGGTTGAATGACGAGCTGGATAGAGTGAGTTTTGCGATAATATAGTCGTATTGAGTGCTTTTTGCTTTTTACAATTACCTCTTTTCTTAAATTACCATCATTTGCTGGTACATATCAAACCGTTTGCTTACATTTGACTAAAAACTTTCAAAAAGGTTCATCAACGGTAAATTTGGATGTTTATCGTTAAATTGTTTAAGACGTTCATTTATCTCTTTTGTGTTTATCTTACTGATATAATGGATCATTGTTTCGATTGTTTTAGAGACCATTTGGCTCATCAAATGCTTATCCCTACAATAATTGGTCGCCACCTGCACAATCCAATGAAACATCTAATGGGTAAGTACGAAAAGCAAAAATTACCTTGAAAATTATTGCAAACTTTTCACGACCTTCTGAAAGTCTTATTTAAGTGTAAGATAATCCTCAGGCTGTCCAAACGACCCTCTGAAAGTCTTATTTAAGTGTAAGATAATCCTCAGGCTGTCCAAACGACCTTCTGAAAGTCTTATTTAAGTGTAAGATAATCCTCAGGCTGTCCAAACGACCTTCTGAAAGTCTTATTTAAGTGTAAGATAATCCTCAGGCTGTCCAAACGACCTTCTGAAAGTCTTATTTAAGTGTAAGATAATCCTCAGGCTGTCCAAAGTTAGATGTGGCTGATGCTAATTTTGATAAGCAGGTGTTCTAATGCGAGTTTCAAGGCACTTAAATATTGATAAAAAAGTGCCATCGCCAAAATTTTTTCAACGTTTTAAACAATTATGAGCTAATTGTCAAGATAGACGTGCTCTTGTAGACATAACATCTGCGACTACATGTCTTGCTTTTCTTCGAGGGCTTGTTTATCTTCTAACGCCAATTTTACTTTTTGTGATATAGCTATCTCCCAACGTCTTTTGAACAATTAAGCTTTTGCGAATTTAAATTATATCTCATAATGCTGACATAATTATCCCATTGCAGACTGGAAAAAATTGTGTTTTCTTTACGCCAGCTGATCGCACCGCTATCGGCAAGAAACGTTTATATATTGCCCTTGGCCTTCGTGAGCGTATTGTATTTTTTACAAGCATTATACCGAAACAGCGCAGAAATATTGATACATTGGTCCTCAATATTTGGATAGAAATTATTACCATATTAATAAAGGATAAAAATTTTGTTCTAACAGTTGATATTTTGAATTGGGAGAGAACAGTTTATGTTGCCGCTAACTACCTTTGCAGGCTACGATTTTCATAGTAGCTAATTAATCATTTTAAAAATAGTTTGATAATGTTTTTTTTTTAAGTGGAGTCATTCGACTACAAATTTAAAAATAGGTACGTGTACGCACGGCTAACCTGCAGATTTCCGAAATACATAAATCATTTATTTGAAACTTCCCTGTAGCAAAAAGAAGTTGGCAAGAGTTTCTCATTTTAACGAGATTAATGAAAACTTTTTTTTCGTCAAAAGTCGTGTATTTATAGTAATAGCAAGTGTACAAGCTAAAGAATACGGCAGTTAATGTTTATGCATGTTCGGGACATCAGATGGAAATAATGTTATCTATCTTACATACAAACTTTCTTATGAAAGAATGTTATATGCAGTGCGGTGTTTTGAAATTAAATGAAGATATGATCTTCACACTTTGCTGGACAATTTAAGCAATTGTCTCATGAACCTGAAAAATTCAGGTGACTGAATTCCGTTAAGTCACCTGAATTTTTCAGGTTCATGAGACAATTGCTTAAATTGTCCAGCAAAGTGCGAAGATCATATCTTCATTTAATTACAAACTTTCTTCCTTCATCTGATCAGTCCAAAGGTAGATAAAATGATTTTTTATGCTTTTTTGGTTGTACATCCCATTCACTGTTATTTTTAAAAACATAACTCTGGATGCAATATTCATTGAGGATTTGGGAAAAATTGGGGAATGGGCATTTGCTCATAGCATTGACATTAATTTCGCTAATTCGTTATTCTCTTGCACGTAAAGATATTTATGGTTGCCATATTATCTCGCTTACGAGGTAGATTTAGTTCACCTCCTGTGCCGTGGAACATAAAATGGTTAGCTACTCAAAACCATATAGCGATTTATATGTTTTTGTGTTTGTAGCGTTTTCCTTGAACGTTCCCAAAGTGCAAGATTAACATTACAAAAAGCATTTGAATTTGTTCCGGAAGAGGTGAGGAACACAATCATGGCTAAAGTTCAAATGGTCTCTTGTACTTTATGTCAGATAATTATGATTTCGATCTATGACGGACGATTCGCTAAAACCGTTTTTGGTTTAGGAGCAAGAGGAAACGGCAGTGGAAGATGTGACAGAGTGCGAAATCACTGAAGACGAAAACTCTTCTGAACGAGAATCTAATGCTGCAGCAAACCAATCAACATCCAGTATTTCTGGACAATCTGATTCTACCATCCCTCAAAGTGCCGATCAATCATTGGACGAAGTGGACTCGAGTTTAAATGACTCTGAAAAACAGGAGGACGATACAAGCACGGGAAAATCAAATGAAGCATTATAATAACAACCTCTTATTGCGCATGACGTATTCACGCATTCAGAAAATATTTAGTGCTGGCCTGTATTTTCACGATCAAAACTGGTGTTGGCAATTACTAAATATTGATTTTGTAAATCCTTAAAAGAAGCGAAAGTAACGTTTTCAAGTCATGTTTCCTTGTGTTGCTAAAACATTCATTAAGAAAGATGTTTCATTATTAAATTAAAAAAGGAACGTTTTAAAGACATATTCGCTTGTGTTGCTGAGGCATTCCTTTATAAAAATATTTCAATAGGAAATTTAAAAAGTAGCATTTTAAAGCCTTATTCCTGTTTACTAACACATTTCTAAATAGCGGATTGCATCATAAAGAAATTATCAATCAAAGTAAATCGAAGAATTTTTTGTTTTAATATTTACTAGCTTTCCTTGTGTGTGTATTTATGATCCCGACATAGAGGTTATACGTCTATAAACTAGCAGAACAATGATTCATTAGGCAAGGATATATATACCGATGAGGGCTTAGGGCTGATTCTTAAAAAAATCAGTCGTCTCTCTAAAATTATATTGAGATATTCAAGGCAATAAATGTAAAAATGTCTCTTTGTATCTGTGACAGCCAGTCGCATCAAACAATTGCCCAGTGCAACTTTTTTTATTAAATTCCACTCATCTCTAATGGGATTTGTCACGTGGCGAGCCTACGGGTTCCTCGTTACATTAGCAAAAATATAATATGTTGATGAATTTTTGGTATTTCTCGTGAAAATAGCATACATACAGATCTCAATCTCAGTGGTCTACCAATCTAGCAAGTAAGGTTGTTCACGCTATGTGAATATTTTAGTCTTCACTTAATTTCCCTTACTTTAAAAACAATAGACTTCTATATAAATAAATACTAGTCGGATATTTTACATAGCCAACCAAGTGCCAACGCCACTTATCAATGTCCATGTATTTAGCTTTGGTCAAATAGCTATACCAATCTATGTATAATATTTACCATCTAAAATATAATATTATATAAAATATTTTGTTGATAAAAACATACGTCAGTTATGATTCATACGTGAAACGTTTGAAATATTATGTAGTGTGAGTGGATTGTAGGAAAATATTTGTCATGTATACATGCAGGTAAAGAACGGGTCTTAACTTTATCATTTGCTTTCAACATTTGCTATTTCTTCAACTGTATGCAGTTACGTTTTTTTGCCATGCTTGTAGACTTTGCAAACACAGCTAACATCTTTTATTTATGGATGTAGCAATGGATTACAGTATATTTATATGCATAGACATTTAACTATATTATTTATTTGAATTTAGATTTTCGTTGTTAAATGTAACGCAGAGGGGAACATGGATTAAAACAGTTGTTGGAAAATTTTCTTTTTACTTTGTCTTTTGTTTAAAAATCAGAGTGATTATTTATAAATATAGTATAGCACTTGTTTACTTCAAATTATTTTTGTCAACTGTATAATTCCCATTAAACATAAGTCTACCCCACTATTATGTAAAGCAACCTGTATGAAAACATGAATTATGAAATGAAAGTAGTTAAGATGTTTGGTTGAAGATTTATGCAGTTGCATAGATATTACCTATTAAGCACATTAGTTTAGTGAAGGTGCTCAAGTTTAACAAGTGCTGTAAATTACTTTTATAGCTGTAAATTCAAATGAATTAACTAAATTGACAAATTTAATGAACCATAAAAATTTGCCAAATCGATAATTTACAAATGCATGCGTACAAGTTGTAAATGCATGTGGCAGAAATTTTAACATGAAATATTCAATTATATTAAGCCACTAAAAATTCTGCTTTTTATATCCTAATGTTGGGCATTGAGTAGTCGCTGTTCATGGGCCATTTCTAAAAAAATTAGTAACTTAAATATCAGAATTGCATCGCTTTTAAAGTAATTTAATTTTGAAATATGTTTGTTATAACGTAGCTAGTCAGAGACTTAACAATGATCTGCTTCTGACACTTAACAGTATCAACACACATGCAAAATATAATAAATAAATTTATAAAAAAAAAACATGATATAAAAAAGTGTATCTAGCTATACTGTAGATTGGCTAGTCCATAAGTTTTAGTCCTGCTTTGTGTAATTTTCATAACATTATTTTTCGTCATTTTTTTAAAATCTTTTTAAAGTAAGAATTATCGATCGAAGAACAAAATAAGCGGGCTAACGACAGCAACGCAAATGACTGTATAGCTGCATATATACACGTATAAATATCAATAGCAATTTAGTAGTTCGATATCTCAGTATGAACGCTTAGGGGGTACTTGTAGGGTAAAAGCGCTGTTTTAATGACACGAAACGTCTATTGTAAACATTTTTGCTCTCGTTTTTAGCTACTGTCAACAATTATACTCGTGCGCAAGATTATGTTAGTGTGTTTCTAGGTCTTTTTATTTTCAAGTTTAGTCAAATAGTTTCAAAATCTATTAAAATATGCATTTTAATACAGTTTCATTCAATGGATGCCATGCAAACAGTTTGTCTTATAGTAAGCTTTGAAGCATGCATGTTGTGTTCAACATTTTAACACGATGTCGAAAAACTAGACAAGGCAGGCTAACTTGTAGACATGTCGATGACATACAAATCTGATTAAATGGTCAAAAGCTATTTTATTAACGAGATAAACAATATTTTCTAAGTACATAACCCGATTAGCACGCATTAATATATAATCGCTGGTGGCAACAATGCACTCCATGAGATGCAGGTTATTTCTTATGTTCTTAATAAAATGTCACAAATAAGCAGGTCCTGTTTTGTAAAATATCTAATTCGAAATATTCATAGAGTAAATTATTGTTCGCGCGAAGTTGCTTGATAAATAGCTTACTGCTAGTAAGAAGAATTCTGAGGAATTTTCATGCAACATTTACTATCATGTTTTGGAATATTGCAAACTGACGAAAGGATGGTCCATTCAACAAGAAAAGGGGTAGCATGGCCCTTCGTGATGTCTTGACATGTGATCCGATATCTAAAATACCTGTTATAGATTAAATACATTTCTTGTCTTGCTAAATTGTTCTTTCAGTGCATGTACCCATTTAGAATTATCAGACGCGTGTTTATTTTGAGAACATGAGAAACACATGTTCGAAATTAAGATATGAAATATGTTTACAATTTGATTATTGAGTTTTATAATGGTTTTGATTGCTATAATAAAATCAATTTGACAGACATGGCTTTGGCTTTGTTAATTAGCTTAAGTCATGGTACCAGAACATGTTAATTGCGTGTCATTATGCTTATTGTTTAACACTTATTTGTATCGCCATTATTGTTGCGTTAGTTTCTGTCTTATATTCAAGTCGCAGAAGTTGGAGTTAAGGACTCGGGTTTTCAATTGTGTCAGGTATTATAAGAATATTTTTGTTTTACGTTAGTATTTGCGTTTATGAATCGTCACGGATGATTATAAGGATAATGAGTTTGTTATGAACACCAATGTCCTTCGTATATATAAACAAGTGTGGACCATCATAACACAATAGTACCATTCTAATGCCTGCTTATATCCATTGAACGCCTGTCTTAACTTTCATAACTCAATATAATTTGCATGGCATTTAAGCCAAGAGCTAGCTTTAGACGAAAATTGATTCATGAGTATTAAAAAGGAAAACTAAAACGGTAGGCAAAGCTATACTGCATAACTATATACAACATCTCTGTATAAAGCTTTTTCTTCATTCAAATTTTCCCATATTGTTTAGAAACATGCAATAAAAGTATAATATGCGTCAAACTCCTGTTTTCTTAAATGATCTCACTCTATAATCTATTTCATACTTAATTCCTGCAGTGTTTGTTTTATTTCTTTATTAGAAGGTGTGTCTATAAAAACTTCCTGCATTAGTTATAACGACATTTACCATTAATATATCTTCCAGTCAGGCAGTCTTTGTAGCTTAAAAAGGCTCCTCACGAATCCTAAAATCTTACTAATTGTTATCAAAACAAATAATTTGGTGTTAGAAGGAAGCATGTATTGTAGGTAAATATTAGTGACTAGCGGCCCAATGGCCGTCCTGAAAATGTTCGCAAACACATATTTGATTTCCTAGAAAAAAAGGCCTAGCTAACCAACGTGAATAAGCGTTTAGACATTCTCCTCCAGCATCTCAATAACTTTCATTTACAAAATCGCCATGATGAGCTGAAGTCCATAAAGTTTTAATTAGGTGTTCGCTATTTTTCATCGTACCCATACTGGTCGAGAAGATTATCCTTGTTTGTAATATTTTGTACGAACAAAAACAATCCAAAATCTTCAAACAAAGACTCGACATCAGAAGCGTAACTAGAACGTTAATTGGGGGGGGGGTTGCATATTCATATATTCCGTTGTGCCCTACTGATTTCTTGTGAAAGTGATTTGAATTTGAAAAGAAATCAGTAAGGCACAACTGAATATATGAATATACACCCCCCCCCCAATTAACGCTCTAGTTACACCTCTGCTCAACACATGTCATGAGCATATCTTTGAAATGGATGTATAATGAAATGTAATAAACAAGGTCTCGCTCGTGATATTCAATTGAGTTTGTTTCACCAATCAAGTTTGTGGCCAAAACTTTGAATTGAAGATCATGAGCTTTAGCTGACAAATTCAACGTCTCAATCCATCGACAAGTACTTTTTATCGTTTGTTGTATACAATCATACCCATAAATTAATTAGCTATTACAAAGTGATGCTCTGCCCAAAAATGTTTTAGGAATTTTTCCGAAAAATCACTCATTTCAACCAAAAACCTAGCCTCAAAAAAGTCAATTACATAAAGTATATTCACCAGTAACTTCACCATACGATATTCTTATGACTCACATACAATGAATTCTCATCGTTTATTAACCTTAAGGGTCTGAATTTTTTTCTCAATTCATCGAAATCTGGCTTTCCGATGGTGATAAATTTCTCACACTGCGCACAGGAGGTTTAAAGTAATTATTTTTGAGAAGAAGCAATTAAAGCTGTTAGTGTTCTCCGTTCTCAAATAAAACAATCATAATGGCGATTTTCAAAAATTTGTTTTCATTTGGATCACGTGCATTGTTAGAAAATTCAGGAAATATGGAATGAATTAACATTTTCATCATATCTATACTAGGATTAAATATCGAAACAACTTTAATTGGATACCCTTGGTCAAAATTGTCATCAGTACAACTAACCACAGATGCACAAATTTGCATGTAATTTTCCGAAATGATGTATCAGCAGAAACACTCAAACAGGCGCCATCGTTTCCTGCGCCTTAAAATCACCCATAAGTATCAAAGTTTTGATGAAGTAGTATTTGATGTATGCTCATATGAAAACAACAAAAATGTTTGCAGTTTGGAAAAAGTTGCGAGATCTGAGGACTCTCCGTATGATTTCATGGTTAGGACAAATAAAGCGTTTAAGAGGGAAATTGGCAGAAATTTTTTTGAGCACCACATACGGTTAGGTATTAAAAAACAACACTATAAAAGTTGATGGAACTAGAACTAACCTTGACCTCACCAATGATCAGAAGGGAGTTTGTTTTTTTACATAATTAAGTTTATGCCTCACATTCCCGGTGCTCGAATTCCCTGAAGATTTGGTTCGCTGTTTGTAAGCAACGCGGTCCACAAAGTTTAACACATCCAACGATTTATCTAGTAAACAAAATTTACAGCCATTAAAGTATAACCCTGTGCTTTATGTTTTGTTTTGTATTTAAATTGAAATAATGAAGGCTAACATTATAATAATTTTTTTAAGTCTTAATTTATAGTTAATGTAATTAAGTGTTCATTGACTAATTTGTTATTGCCTCCACCCATCTGTCATTCATGAATTCCTCACGTTTTCATCAATCACTATCCAATGTTTTCGCTTTACTCGCCCATGACCGGAAATCAAATAGATTGGCAGTAATAGATCAGAAGGGATAATAGGCCACATAGAATGTTAGAGAAATTAGATTATTGGATTAGTTTGATCGCATTGACAGATTAGTTAATTTTATCTTGAAAGAAAAGCATTCTGTATAAGTTCGCAAAAACTGGATTAAACAAATTTGGCGATAAAATTAGAAAACAATATTAGTTTTTAATTGCAGCTACAATTGGATACGTTTCCACTTCTAGGCGTAATGGTCAATAGTTGTCCGTATATGACAGAGCTTTAGATCTATGGAAGTATAAAAGATGTAGATGTAGCATTTTTTTTAGCAGCTACAGGAAAATTTGTAGTATTGGCGTACATGTATGTTTATAAGGTATGTGAAAAACAGTATACGTATATAAACTATATCTTAGGGAAGCAAAAAGGAATAACTATCTAAAATTATGATTCACTAATCGAATTAAATCAATTGAGCTAAGTTGAAAATTTGAGCTCGAGAGTTATGAACTTGTAACTTGTCAAACACATATAACCTTTTTTTATATCTATAGCCTTATCATTGTTCGTATCTGTTCGCTTTCCGTTAATTGCTTTGAATTCATATGGAAAATTATCATTGTGTTATGCAAAAAGGGGGATGGAATGAAATATACATTCTTTATCTTTTGATGGTTACTATGTTTGATGAAGTCGTACGCTGTACATTTTCAATCTCAGTGTAAGCCCAAATCATGCGCACAACTAAATATACACCCGTTGCCATACATATTTTCGGAATAAATATATCTATGTTTCAAAAAGTAGCTAAATGTTAATAAATACAAAGCTATACATTGCTGAAAAGCTGTTGTGAAATAAAACCACACAATTGTGGAAGCTGTAAACGTCTGCATGTAAACCATGACCCTTGATAACTTAGTATTCTGTTGGTTCATATTTCAATACCAATTCTTGTCAAAGACTGAATGACCCAAATCATCAATCATATCGTTGATTTACTTGCCAAATTGACATTTGGTTAAAATCGATTTTTCGGCACTTAGTAAAAAGCGTGGGAGAGTGTGCTTACTTTGAGGTCATTCCGTAAAATATATTTTTGAGGAGAAAAGTCTGAATCGTACTAGTAGGGGGTATGATAAAGTCAGGCTAAGGATTTTTAGTATGTTTCCTCAGATGTGTGCAGACTAGATAATGCACATAAAAATTACCAAAAAAATTATTACTTAAAACTTTCGTAATAATGACAGATGTGTTCGATTAGCACCGAAATCTACGTAAATTTTTATCAATCCATCTGTGACAATATGTGATCTGTATGGAACTTTCTTTTATTCTGCGCTTGTTATTGCTTTTTATAGCTACTTCACAACATGATGATTCATTATTGAAACGATAAGTTGTTCTTATCATTTCTATACGATAATTTTTTTATGTTCCCAAGTACATACAGCTTAATTAATTTGCTTTAGTTGCTCGATGAGATCATTAAAATGATTCCCACAAAAACTCATAAATGAATAAAACAAACAATTCATTGAATGAATTTTTCCAAATGCACCCGATTTAAGCCTATAGCTATATATTACGAATCAAGCAATTCATCTTCAGCAGATAGTAGCTAGCTAAATGAAAGCGTTTCGAAAATTTTTTGTGTCAAAAATACACAAATTATGTGTTTAGTCGAAATTGCTTTCATTTATATTTCAAGAAAAAGTAAAGTTGTGACTTGTGACGTACAGATTTTCATGTTAAACAAGTGAAAGCCAATATTATATAGCCTGAGCTACTTTGTGTAATAAATCAATTAAATTTGTAATTCGTTTCGTTTCAATTATAAAAGCAATCGTCACACAATAAATAGCTTGATTGTTGAGATATGAAAGCGCGGCGAGTAATGTTAATGATGTACTCCGCAAAGACCGCAACAGATGTTTTAATGAATGATGGAGTCTTAAAACAAGAACATGACAGAGATGTTTTCATAATCAAACATTTTCGAATATTTCGTGTTGCACCGATTGCTTATTGCGCGTGATGTTTCGCCCTAATTGATTTCTAGTCGTTTTTTTTTTTAACACAAGCATACACTCACTTAAACTTAATTTGTTCTCCAGACAATTTAATTAAGAAGGAAGCGAGCAACATCAAGTATTTAGCATGCATCGATGTTTCCCATGGTTAAACCTTTACCAAATCGCTTTGACATTTCAATTTTATTGATCTTGTGGAATGTGGACGTTTTCTATCTTGACTTTTATTTTCTTACGATTTGGTCTATGATTTATCATTGTGTCATTTTATGGATTAGTATTATAGAAAAATTTCCATTTTCGTCTTGATCATGAATAGATCATTTTCATCTTGAAAGTAAACCAGATATCTGTTAGACATCACTCGTCAGTTTATCGAATTAGCTAGCTCAATTGGTAAAAATATCAAAAAGTTATAATGCAAGAATTTTTCTCGTCATATCCACGTCCAAAAAATGAAAATCCTGATTTTTGTGACGTCAAACAAGTCGCAAATATATTCTGAAGGAATACAAAGTTTAAATAGAAGTTAGCTACTTCTAAAATTTTGCTGGATTTAATGACAATTTATCATTTTGTATCTGGTCGCAACCTTTCCTCACTTTTTTCTTATAGTTAATTAAATGTTTTAAATTTTTATTGTCTGTACGCGTACGGGGCATCAAATACAGTCGTATTTCAACATTTGTTGATTTCTGGAAAAATGAAAACATTTTGCAGCTAGACATGCAGCTGTTTTAATTTTACAACAGTTATTCACCCGATTTTTTCATCTTTCGCAAAATTTTCTTGAATATGCAAACGTCAATTTAAGAGCCCATGAAATAAAACAAAAGTGTTAACATTTTTTTTGTCTAAATTAATGAATAGCAGTTTTAAATCACATATAGTAATACATCTATCCGTTCAATATCGTGCTAAAAATGATTTAGAACCCAATCCCCTACATGTCTAACTACTGTGTCAAAAGCAAAACCCAAAATGAAAAAGAAGTTAAAGGAAAGTTTAAAAAACCAATCCTAGCAAACATTTTAATAATCAAACCTATACTATCAACTTTGCGTCTGTATATCAACTCAGGAAAAGTAGATATCAGTCGAAAAACACCGTCCGTTTCGCCACTTTTCAAGATGGCGGTTTACCTGACTCGTCACAATCGAATTTTGACGAACTGAGATATTTGATAGATTGAGTTCTAGGTCATTGAGGCTACTGATTCAATCAGCCTATTATTACTTAGTTATTGATTTTTACTTAGTTATTGATTCTTTGACGGACATTTCAATCATCAGATTTAGCATCGATTATTTCATTATTATAATTTGACATTGAATTTTTTATTTGTTATACAGCTTTAAAGCCCTCCCAAGCATATTACAATTCGCATAAATCTTTTTCAAGAACTTCAATCGGATTAAATGTCCGACATTTTTCATATTGCCAAGTTAAAGATAATTAAAGTGAATGAAAGACAGTATTTAAAAGGTTTCTGATAACTGATTGCATACGTGATAGGAAACATTTGCATAAAACTGTCTTCGTCATTTATTATAAGCTTGCCACATTTATTAAACTTATTTGTTCGTGGTCGTCTATTATGATTCAAGTCAGCAGTGAACAGCGCTTGGCAAATGAATTTGATGATTTAAATGGCCCAAGGAAATTTGTCATTGTATGGCAGTCTGGTGGGATGCTGTAAAAAAATAAATAGAAAATCATATTTAAAAACCGCACGGTGTCGAGTACATTGAACTAAAATACATCTATTGCATTTTAGTTCAATGGTCGAGTAGTGCTTGTTTTTTAATTGCAAACTTTTGCAAACATTGACTCTAATAAAATTGACATTTTTAAACATTTTTAGTAAGATTTGTCCATAACCAATGTCCAAGTGGGCATTCTTAAAACTTGCAGGTATCATTTCATTTGCATCATCCTGAGCTCCCTACTTTTTGGAATTTCCCGGTTTTTTATTCATTTAAGACGCTCTTGCGCGTCTGAGCGTTCCTGTTGGATATCAACAACTATGCCTTACAACATTAGTTTTATTATCGGATTTGGCAAAAGATAAAGCCAACTGCTGCTTTTTATTTATTAATGAGATTAGCATTCAATAGCACTTAAGATGATTTGATTTGATTAACCATATATTATCGCTGTATGCACTGTCAATTGCCCTTCCCCGCATATTTGAAATACATATTCGGTGAAATGACGCGATTGTTTGTAGGTGTTTGTTTATGTCTTTTGACTGAGGTATTCTTAAATTATGAAAGGGAATTTCTTAATTGTTTGCAGAGTTTTATTGATTATTCATAACATAAGAACGTGCAGAAATGCTGCAAACTTCCAAAGCAACAATACTCACCTTTCAACCTTAAATGCAAACTCAAATTACAAAAATGCATTTTTTAAGTGCTCACCAAGGTGCTCACAACTGCTGACCAAATTTCAACAATCAGTTTCATTAAATGTTTCGCAAGCATATTACAAAATAGAAAGATTCAGACAGTTATCGAACTATTTAAAACACTGGCCCACACGAGAAAACTAGGAGGGTTGCGACAACATTCTTCAGGAGATAAGATTTTGCTTGTGTTTGCTTGTGTTGAGAAGGAAAAGGTCAAAATTCGTACGTCGATGATTACTTGAGATACACTCAGACGCACCTTAAGTTTAAAAAACAATTTGCTTGTCAACACTATTTTTGCTTGATAATTTTTAAACTAGATATCTACTTGCGGTTGAATTTGTTAATATGAAGACGGTGAACACGTATGATTTGTTCCCGAGTCTAATTGGTCAAAAAGCTGAGTGGCTTCCACTTAAAATAAACGTAGTTAATTGAATAATTAACGAAACAAACGATTATCAATTACTCTAATCGAATCGTTGGAATAAGTTGGCTTTTCCATATCAAAGACTTGCCGACGTTTCTTTGTATTTGTGAAGCAGCTGCAGGGTCGTGTAATCAGGGAAATGTTGAATAATCGTCACTACAGTAGAATATGGCTTTAATTTGACATTATTAGCCTTGCTTTGTTTATTCATTCACACCTAGCTAGTTGTAGATCACTTTTGGGAAAGTTTATCTCATACACAGTTATTGATATAAGTTTATATTTCTACAAGAAGCGAAACAAAATTTGACGATATAAGAAGAAGAATATTTACAAAAATTTTAAGTGGGAAAAGAGGACACTGGCGAAATTTATCACTTGGTAAACAAATTGCGAAATTTTTCATTTTACTTTTTATGTGTAAATGACATGAAGAAATGCCCACATTTTAAAAGATTACTTTCTAGGAGAACTTTTATTTGGCAAACTGAGGATTCTAGCTAATTTTCGGGGACATTTACCGTTTTCTTCTGAAATTGCAGCCACATGTATATATCGAATTGCGAAGAAATGATGATCGAACCTGCCATTTGACTTATTACCATAAACCTTATAAATTGACACTCTTCTCTTTTGTCTTTAACACAGGTCAAGTTTGGTGTCAACGTAAGCAAAAAGCAAGGAAAGATTAAAAGAAATGAGTTCATTAGACGAAAAAAGAATGAGCAAAGACAAAACAACTATCAATAAAGTGCCAGTATATTCAATCGAAGGACTATTAGGATTCAAAGAAAATGAAAGATCATCGAAAAGTGAAACATGTCAAAGTGTGATCAAAAAAGTTGGTTTGCCCGATCCAAGCAAGCGTTCTACCTCGAGTGCGTCACCAGAAGTTGAAGATTTAGACAAGAATGGTAAGTAAAACCCGTTCAACATTGAGTTGTTTCAACATTGTTCCACGCTGCTAAATTAGCCGTTCCCATGCAGAAATCGTACACTTTAGGGATGTGTCTTTTGGATTTCATTTTAGAGTTGTGTTTATACTGATGTCCGGCAATACAACGTACTCCAGTCTTGTGCTTTGAATAGGTGAAGCCATGTATTTAATTAATAGTTTTCATGTTTGGACTTGTATTCAGAAAGTACTTAGCTTTGCTATAAATAAACTGATGCAATATTTCTCATTCCACGTTGGTCGGTGTGCAAATGAAAAGCTGCAGACGTGCTAATGTTAGATAAACTAACTATGTGCATCTTAATTATGTTCGTAAGGATCAATTATCATGTTCACAATTGACTGCATAGCATAGTCTATTTTCGTCCACAAGGCGCGACCTCCATATAGCTCTATATGCTTTTTATAACTTAGAACCTTATGAATATCACTTGCTGGCCGTCGAAAATCTCCACTTACGGGAAAGTTAAAATTAGAATGAGCCGTGTCACGAATATGAAATACAATATTGAAAATAGGAAGCAATGATGCCCATTATGAATGTAAATTAGATGGTCGAAGAGACTTGGCTATGCAGCCACATCGCGCTGTATGGCTACCACTATAAATAAAAGATACTAATTGCGTGAATGAATTAGCCTCTCTAAAGTTATACATTTTAAATGTAATACAATAATAACATTGTATTATGATCGCAAACATCCGACCAGTCATCAAATCTATATATTTTAATTGTATTAGCTATAACCGCCTAAACCTATCGCAAAACAAATCCCGACACGGATTTAGACCTAATCCAATTAATATTAATCTCACGAGGTTGCCTAATACCATTAAAAGCTGCTTATAGTTGTTTCACCAACTAAATGAGATGAAGCGTTCTGTGACTTTTAATTCATAAAAAAGAACTGAAACTTCCACTCCCTTGAATATGTTTAATCATAGGTGACGGAGTACGTGTGCACAACTTTTTCTTCGCTAATTTTCTATGTATTCGCTTTGATAACAATGACTATGAGTGAGCGCCTTTAGCCGGCTTGAAGCCTTGAACTTGGAGATTATAAAGAACAGTGTTACCATGTCTTATAGATTGCGTGGAAAAGCTTGCAAAGACTGAAGAAACGAGAGAAGAATGCGAAGAAGATGGATTTTACAAAAATGATTTCAGTAAGTTCACTGACAACGGCAGCATCACTCAACGAAAGCAGAGACGATATCGTACAACATTTACAAGCTATCAGTTGGAGGAACTTGAAAGGGCATTCGCTAAAACACACTATCCTGATGTGTTTACACGCGAAGCTTTGGCTATAAAAATCGATCTTACTGAAGCTCGAGTTCAGGTAAAAAGTCCTTTACCTTGATCTTACTGAAGTTTAAGCTCAGATAAGAAATCCAAATGTGAGACTGCGTTCAAGGGATTGAAAAACAAAGAAGAACATGTCTTAACCATTTTCAGCTTTTTTTGGCAAATCATTGGGGATGAGCTGTAACCTGACTCCCCTCCTGTCTCTTACGGGATTGCAGATTGAGGCTGCGTGAATGAGCACTTAACAGATCTTGTTTTTGAGTTTTTGCTTACACACGCTTTACGTATAATATATCAATGAAAGAACCAAAAGATCTTTACTGTCTTTTCACATGCCTATGCAAACCTTCGGAAACCTTCGGGAGAACTCGAGAGCTGATCAGGGAAAAATAATGAAATAGTAAATATTTAAAAAATTTAAAAAACGTTTTATTATTCCTTAGAAGTATAGTCATGGTTGATTGATTGATTTGATTAGTATAGCTCTGACCAGTTTGCATTTGCACAGGCTAATGCAAATACAGCAACAGATCAATCACCTCGCGCGTTTCATTGTTTTAATTTGAATGCAGCACATCTCTGAATGCAGCACACCAGTATTTTGCCATGTACAGACTATTAGTAAATGCTTATGACAAGTAATAATGAGTAAAGTAAAGGCCGCTTTCTAGTCAGACTATACATTGCTACAAAAGTTATAGGATTGGCAGTGGTAGGTTTGACTCATTTTCCTACTTCCTATTGCTGACTAATGTGGAGTGAATAATTATTTGTACCCTATAACTGATTCTGGCTTTGCTCATTTTTCTAGGTGTGGTTTCAGAATAGGCGGGCAAAATGGCGCAAGAGAGAAAAGTCACAAGGCCTACGTACGCATGCGTCAATAAATAATCTCGGCCCAAAAGAAATGGTACCAAACAACGGACAGTTTTCGATTCCTCAAACTACCTCCGAAGAAAACATTTCTAAATGGGTGCATTTTTCGCACGGTCCTTTACATCCTGCAATGACAATACCATATCCTATTGCACCGACAATGATACCAACACACTTTCATCGTGCATTGTACTACAATCATTTTGATTATGTAGCTACAAATTATCCCCAGTCTTCTCCACCACAAATTTCGTCCAACATACCGCTACCACAGGAATGTAGGAATGAAAGTATTGCTACGCTGAGAAGAAGAGCTCAGGAGCAAAAATTATGATTTAGAAATACTCGATTTTTATCTGTGGCTGTATATCTCTATTTTACTTTTTCATTTTTGTTAAACATATCACTTAAAATGCCCCCTTTCCTTCTCATAGATAAATTGAAATTAAGTTAACTACACCAACGTTAAAAAATTCAGTTTTTCGTTTTTGTGGGAAAAAACAGCGACCATTCACTGACGAAAAATTTAACAATTGTTTTGGCCTGTCTCAACAACACCATTATGGAACATTAACTATTTCAGTAATTTCACCAAATTGTTTCAAATTTACCATTCACGGTTCGACATAGTACGTATTCATCCTATTTGGTATTCACATTCTGCATATTGTAAACTGACAATTTTTAAATAACCCTCCCACGACAAAGAAAGGAGAATTATCTTTCCAAAGATGAAGGATTCCTTGGTCTATCGGCCTCATCTTGTTTGGGAGGGCACAGCACCAATTTTCCCGATTGCTATGTGTTCATAGTACGTACATAGAATATAAATGAAATATAGGTATGTTTGAAAATTTGTACAAAGAAGTACTGTTACATAGAGAAAATATAAAAAACAATGTTTTCAGTGTACAAGAGCAACATGAAATGATCTTATAATAAAGTTTTAGTATAGCTAACAGCTTTCAAAAAAATGTAGCTTAACTTGAAATCAAAGAAAGTGTGTCCATATCATCCACTTCAGTTGTGTTTCTTGTTCTGTTTGGTTGTTTGTTCATTCATACTCATGCATCAGGCATTCAAGTATTCAATGATTAAACGTCAATGTTGTATTCGGAAGCATTGCTTTTGGGAAATCGTGGCTATTTCAACAGCATCGATTGTGGAAAGTAATAATAACAAACTTTTGAAAGAAAGTAAAATAAGTAAAAGGAAAATTTTTGTGTAAAACATGCATATATGAAATAAGCCCACTCCAGCCCCAATTATCGAAAATTGTGGTGAAGTTCTTAGGATCGCCCTTAGGATTGTCACCGAGCATTGAGACAAATTGTTAAGATTTAAGAACCTTTGATAAGCTTTGTAACAATGATAAGCTTGGCGAGTTGGAGTCGACAATCATATGTTGGATGAAAAATTTATTTTAATTACTACATACGATATCACAAAACTATTACTACGACATTTACTGAAATAATAGCTAGTCCTGATGCGCATACTGCTAATCTATATGAAATGTTGGTAAACTCAGTATAGTCTATAAAAATATACAATTTTATGGCTTATTTTGCGAAAATTTACGTTCAATTATGAGCAAATGTGCTTATCGCTGCTTCTTTACTTCGTGTGATTCTTGCACGCAGGTCACACCTTCCAGCAGCGCTATGCAGGGGGGGGGGGATAATTGCTATACCAATAACCAATGTCACCATATTTTAGATAAAGTTCGTATTTTCAGAAAAAAATAACAATATTTGTTCTGTTTTTTTTTAATGTCGGCATTAAACAAATAGCGAATGAAATAATGGAATATGGACTTTGACAACTAAAATATGTTTACTATCAGCGAAGCAGATTTTAAGGTAAAACATTTGACAAAATTATGTCACTTCCTTGTTCCATATTATGTCTTCATACGTAGCATCATGGCTTTTTTTTCAAAAGTGTTTGATTCAGATTTGCTTTCAATTTAGTTGCAAAAATTTCTTCCATGAATCTTACTAAGTTTCTTTGCATCTCTATAACATAAATTTGTTATGTAATGTCAAGTGTCAAATTTGTGGGGTAAAAAAGTTACTACAGACTTCAGTAAGAATTTCATTGTTTAAAATGTTTGTGTAGTTGAATCGTATTGTGTCATATTATGATGGATGGAAATATTTTGTTTGTGCATGTATTTTCAAATTGCCAATGTACGCAACATTGAATTTGTTGAAGTATAGCTTAACGTACATATGGGTTACATGACTCAGCATATAGAAGTGATGTATGCGTTGTCTAATGTTTAGATCAACTTGTGTTGTTTTGTCTTCATCGCAACAAAGGCAAACTGACTGAAACAGAATTGTAGTTTAGGTTGTTGGCAACCAGTTCATTTCAGTCTGTTCTTGATAAATTAAAGTCACAGCAATTCTAGTTTTACATCAACATTGATTTGAAATTCTTAGGAACCATTTGCTTGTGCGGAGTATGTTGAGAGACTTGCAAGTACTGTTGAAGGTGGTGGAACAAAGGGTGGGGAGGGGAAATTTGATCCAAACAATCTTCATAGCTTTTTTGTCAATTCAATTCATCAACTTGAATTATTGGACAAATCCATCCAAGGCCAGGTCAATAAACTGGAAGAGCTCTGTACAAAAGAAGAAAAAGAACACAAAGGAAGGATTGTTAGTTTGGAAGATGAGATTAAGGTAAATTGTATGAACTCTAGACTAGGAAGAGGTGTATGTATGTATATCTATATTAATATGTAGTAGTTATTATCTGCTGAAGTTTACTGTGATATGTGCATTATACTGTATTTCTTATGAAGTATAAGTGGTTTTCTTATTTGTGTAGTCAAACAATATAATGAAGATTATATTGTAAACAGTGGTATAGCCAGCCAGTAAATTTTGGTCCTGCTATGTAAATTTTAGGTCATTAACATCATTCATTTCTTTAGAAATCTTTTGTTTTTACAGTGAGTGAGCACAAAAAAAAATTAACATAGCAGGACCAAATTTGCGGGCTGGCTATGCCACTGACTATAAACATGCTTTTTAATATGCAAGCCTCTTGTATGCAAAAGCATTTGAAATCCAAAATCAAAATTCCTCAAACCATGCCATCAAATAATGCCAACATATAATGTTAAATGAACATGAACTAGAGCTTATGACTGACTAAGTTTGCTGGATGCATAGCTTTGACTGAATTTGCCTGAAAGAGCTTTTGCATATAGACAGCAGTGCATGACATGTAACTTTAGTTACTTAAGCGATCATCTTTTCAACAATAGCTAATTTTGACAGTAGACATGCCAAACAAAATGCAGAAAATGTATTATTCCATTATTATTTCTTGTCAAAAGTGCAACATATTTTTGAGGCTTGGAAGACAATAACAATACACTGGTTCAACTCATAATGATTGGTAAAAGTCAAACATATATTCATGTATGTGCTGGTTGTTCTGTTTCTTCCACTTTCTTATGTTTTGCTCATTTCTACTTCCCCAATAGGAACATAAAATCACTCCCAATGTTTTGTTTTATTTTATTTTATTTTCAGAGGGCTACTAAAATATTCCATACGTTAGATAATCGAATAAATTCTGTTGCCACCAACGTTGTCCATCTAGGAGATCAACTTGAAGGCATCAACACACCAAGACAGCGAGCTAAAGATACTTTACAACTCATGGAGTATTTTAATGAATTTCTTGTTGAAGGTACTCCAACATCAACTGTATTTCACGATGAAGCAAAGGTAATATTAACTAAAAAATCTTTTGGTTGTGATTGTTGCAAACAGTTTCGCATCCAAATTATAAAAGTCATCTTTTGTTATGTTACAGCACATCACTGAATGAAAAGAGTGACATACACAGCATTACTGAGATCGAGATTGTGCTTAAAATAAAGCTAAAACAGTATTCAAGGCCAAAAAAATCTTCATTAAGATGCCAAAAAACAATAAAAACATCAAGAATTGAAATATACTAAGTTGAGACAATTTCATCTTTTTCTCTAGATTCCTATTACCAACCCCTGAATCACACGTCCAACAATGGCCATCTACCCAAACAAACAATAACAGTGAAATCCTTGACAATCATTCCTGCATTAAATTTATGTTTAAATATATGTATTACAATCCATGACAATCATTCCTACATGAAATTTGAAAATTAAGTTCAGAAGAAGAGCAGATTTTAATCATCTATTTTTTTCTTTAGTTTTTTTATCGTGAAAGCAGTAATGTTTTTAGTGAAACAAACTATGATACAATTTTCGTTCATATTGGTGCATTTCAAAATCGTTCTGTCTCTTTCACTGCTATTGTTTGTTTGGATATATGGCCATTCTCAGTCGTGTGGTTTAGGGGTTGGTAACACGAATCTAGAGAAGAAAGATCAAAATGTCCCAACTTAGTATCTTTCAATTCTCAGCGTTTTAATAATATTTTTACGTCTTTATGAAGATTTTTTGGCCTTGAATAATGTTTTAACTTTATTTTAAGCCCAATCTCGATCTTAGTAATACTGTGTTTGTCACTCTTTTGATTCAGGGATTTGTATTTTAAACCCGCAATCGTTCATTTTTTTAATTTCCCAACCCATAGATACACGAGGCAGCTAATGTAATTCAAAAACTAAACCAAATATCGCAAGAACTTCCAAATGAAGAACGGTTAGTTTCACTTTCGAAATTATACAGAGCGCGTTGCTTGTGTACTTTTGACATGCTTTTGAAAAGCTAGCTCTTTGACTACCTAAAAATTTCCCATTCCAAAAAGAGTCCGAGATAGGATGTTATGAAGTATGACCAAACGACAAGGGAAGATTTCAAAAATGGCGGGTGTTCAAAATAACGATGCGATAACGCACGAAACTCAAGCTTAAAATAATAACGAAATTCTTTCATATTAGTTATTTTTAATTTGTTTTTTCTTATACTTGAATATTTCGTCAAAGTTTGAATCATTAGAAAAGTCCTGTTTCCTGGTGCTCGCAAATAGCTATCTCTTAAACGTTCAAGCGAGAGTAGCTAACTTTGTGCGTGTACTTCCTATAAGGCACACACACGCTCTAAAAGTTGTAGGTGTGAAGACACACGGTTAACCATGACTTTGCAAGCACCTGCAAAAAGTAACTTGTGATACTGGCTTGTGTGTCTCTTAAAAATTCTCTGATTTATTATTGAATGATGCGTCGATTCGTAATCGACGTATCGTAATGATATGAAGCGATATAATGATATGATATAATTAGACAATTGCGAGGTTATTTAAAAGGTTTATTTTATGGCATGAGACATTTTTTGTACTTTTGCTATGTATTGTACAAGGAAAATGTTTAGTATATTTTGTAATGGACTGTTGAATACATTTCGAAGCCAATGAAAGCGCATTAATTCACGGAAAGTGGCGGTTGCCATATAATATATGTTTTTCAAAAAACATCCATTTGCTGATTCTGCTTTTATTTTTAGTTTCAAAGGCGTAAAGGAGCATATTGATGGTTAGTTTTATTTATAGAATAAATATTGAATTCATTGCTTAAGAAAATATAACTTATCAGGAAAACAAGATGACTTAGTTTTACTCTATAGTTTTGATGTCTAATTATCCTTTAAAGAAATTATATATAGTGGTTATCAAAATACATAAGATACGCCTTGCTGCAAAGCGTCTTGTTTGTATTTTGTATTCTTACTTAACGCGTTTCTACTGATTTCTAACAGTCTTCATTTTTAAGCACACGACATGGAGACCCAATAAAAAATATCTCTAAACGATTGCATACTCCTCAAAGGGAGAATTCATACAATAGATACGAACATCTGATAATGCTGATACTGTAACGTGCCATATTTTTCTAAGACATCACCGTTAGTAATTTGGGTTGTGATTTTGTCAGCGCCGTTTATGTAAAGTTTATTAATATTTCGTCCTTTAGAATATTACAAGGATATTGGGGACAAATTGATTACACTTTTCAAACGCGCTCATCACGAAGGCGACCAAGAAAAGATGAAGACGATTGCCGAAACTCTTCAACCTTTTAATCCGGTCAATGTTTTGTTTCTTTATATGTGTTCATATATCTACAGTACATGTTAGATTTCCTAACTTTTGAGCTTGTTGGTTCATAGATATATTTATTAGATTTAATCAGTGTTAGATTTTCTAAGTTTAAATCTATAGGGTTCACATGGTGGATTTGTGGAGATTTAAGCTCTAGGGTTATCGCTGACTCACCTTTTAACAATCAACTCCTCTACCATATCATAGTTATTTCATGTTGTACTTTTTAAAAAAAATTGCGGTTACTAAATTTTAGCGACAAAAAATACACGATTGTGAAATAACACTCCACCAAAACCTTAATTTTCTCTCGGTGGCACTCTCTCCATAAATTTTCTTCGAAACATTCTGACATATCTTTTTTTTCAATTGAAATGGTTGATTTTCTCATCATATTTATCTGCAGATCGTAGCGTAGCTAGTTCATGATTTATACTCTACGTATGACAACAGAAATTTTATGAAACTCATTTTGTTTGTGTAGCATAATCAAAATTGCGTGGACGTTTTCATATCTGAGAGCCAAAAGGTATTGCACCATTGATCTCTATTAAATTGACCACTCCAGTTAAGTTTGATTGACAGACGTATAGGTTACTCAGATAGAGTAAGAATTGAGTGTCGTGCAAAGCACGCGTGAACAAAAGACATTTTAGTTATATAATACACTCAAACCACCCGTAAGCTGACAATTTTTTGTAGCACAATCTCGTATCCCCTTACAGGACGTGTCTGTAAAACGAGATTCAAGATTCAACTGTAAATAGACATGTCATTGTAGTAACTTTTATCGTTTTGTTCCTGCATGATTTTTTCTACTAATATATTTCGTATAATTTGGGAACGCTACGAAAACGGAACCTTACTGTCTAATGTATACCTTCAAATTAAAGAAAGTCAAACGAGTAAAAACGAGTGAAACTCCAAATAATTGAGTTTCTCGAACCATTAATTTTTAAGGATGTTCAAAACGTCTTAACAAGTCGCGTAGATTTTTATAGGTTGTTGAAAATTGTTTCGAGTTTCTACGTTGATGTTTATTAAAGATTTTCTAAAGTGAATGGTTTGAACCCGGGAGTATCGTTACATGTTTGTAAATGTAGATCGTCCAGGTTGGTACATGACTCTGAAGATGACTACCGCTAAGGTTGTAGAAACGTCATTCAACAACAACAAAAACAGTCCTTCTCAGGACTATACCAACCTGGACGATCTACATTTACAAACATGTAAAGATTTTCTCTTGGGTTCTATTTCACTGTTGTATTTGCAAGTTTGCTATTTCTGACAATGCAATGAAAATTTCCTCGGCGATCAACTTTGTGATCGTGTGTGTTGAAACCTTTCAGCTCCAAAGTGGCTTTAATTCAAATGTGAGGTGGATTATCTTCAAATCGACTGTTGCACTTTTTTAGAGTCAGTTCAACTCTCAAGATGTCTTCAAAGACGTTGTCGGATTATGCCGAAATGTGAATAGCCTAGTGAAGTTTGTGTTTGGAATGAGTGGTGGAATGGTTATGGATAAGCTTGTTCAAGATGTCTATGAAGGTGCAATCAAGGTAAGGGCAACAAAAAAGTATTTTTTCTCTTAAACACTATTTTTTTCAAATTACGTATGCTTACAGTTTACTTATATTTAATATTATAGAAATATGTCGATCATAAGCTTGACCATAGAATTGCCACGCAAAAAGAGTCTTACTTGGAAAACCTTTACGTTTTATATCGAAAGTATGTTAGATATCACTATGATTAATTCTATTACCCAACTTTACAACGAAATTAGCATTTTTATATGTCAGTCGTCATTTCGCCATTTAAGGACTGTTAATCATTAATAGGCAAACGGTGGTAGTTAATTATTTGCAAGCAATCATTTTATTCGTTTTTCTCAATATTATCCTTTCTCATTCAACTCACTTTTTAACGATTCAAGTCGTCTGCATTATTTGACTTATTTTCAACTTCAATATTCATAAACAATTCTCCTAAATCGCCTATAGAAATGGTCTTCGGCATGAAAATGAAAAAATCGTAGCCACACGATCGTTCTGTGCCAGGTTTTCGTTTAGAGAGCCTATTTTACGTTTAAAGTACCAGTTTATTATTAGATTGTCAGTTTTGCGTTCAGAGAGGCAGTTTTGCGTTCAGAGAGGCAGTTTTGCGTTCAGAGAGGCTGTTTTGCGTTCAGAGAGGCTGTTTTGCGCTTTTCCATAATCATGAAAGATTGTGTGCAAATTAATTATATCCCAAGCGAGGAACGAATCCGTTGCTCCATTTTACGTTTAAAGTACCAGTTTATTATTAGATTGTCAGTTTCGCGTTCAGAGAGGCTGTTTTGCGCCTTTCCATAATCATGAAAGATTGTGTGCAAATTAATTATATCCCAAGCGAGGAACGAATCCGTTGCTCCATAAAAAAAATTATCGCTAAAATTCCTTTTTATTGCTAATTGTTCAGTTACATGGATCACGCGTACATGATAAAGAAAATTTCTCACACATGTGCATTTATCCAGGACAAAAGAATTGGGCCAAAAGTTATCAGAGTGTAAACTTGGTCCTGACTTAGCATCTTTGTCGCGATTACGGAGAAACATTTTTAGCAATTATTTAAAAGATTACGAGAAGTAAGTTGGTGGATGTGATTCGTAATGTTTTTATTCATGTTACTCCACTTTTATTGTGCTGTTAAAGAAATTTTGCAAACGCGATCTATCACCTAAGACCTCGTAAAAAATGACGCGGTCTTTTGTATACGTACACGTCATTTTACGCAATTTTTCATGGCGTCTTCGACGATACGTCGCGTTCACTGCATTTTTCTATTTGTACCTTTTTTTTACCTCTTTACAAACTGCTTTTTGAGTGGATATCATTCTTTTTCTTATTCTTATTGAGCTATTTATCAAACACTTATATGCTTCTGCATTATGGATATGATTTTCTACAACATAAATATCGTTCTATTTATGACTCTTTTTGTCAATCCTATTGTGCTGTTTATAACATCCTTGTCCAACCCTATTGTGCTGCTTAGGTCACCTGTATCTGCTGGTGTGGTGATTTTTTATGTATTTTGTTCTGTTTGCAATGCAACGCTATGGAATGCCTTCATTACGTTCTTCATGCTATTCAACTGTGTACTATATATTTGTTGCAGACGCGAACTTGAATACCTAATACGCAAATCTGAATCTCTTCTCAACAAATATTACGAATCCATTGGACATCAGAAAAGAGAAAAGACTCACATGTCTGGGTGGGTATGACAGTGACAATTATACATCTTTTTGTTTGCCGTATTTCAGTCGTCGAATAAACAGATATCTTTGTTCATTAAGGTTTAATGACTTTGTTCGGATGACTGGTTTAAGTCAAGGACCACAACAACAAAGTGACAACACCAAGGAAACATATCTTAATCAAGATGTTGCTGTGAGCCTTTTGCTTGAAAATAAGAAATCCTTACAAAGATGTGAATTGGTGAGGCAGTTGTTACCCACATCGTCTTGTCAATAGAAAACGCTTCCAGTGCTGTCGTAAGCTCGATAATTGACGGGTCCCATATTCGTATAAGCAGGTTATAATTCTTGGAAAACAATTGATTTCAAAGGAATTCAACGCGGTAGAACATGCATACATGAATATGGACCCCAATAGTTATCGAGCTTTCATATGTTGCGAGGTCATTGTGTCAAAAGTTGCTTGATTAGTTTGAAAGCTGTTCCACTATGTCTAATTGTTTAGTCAGAACTTGTAATCGTTAACCCTTCTGTTAGTTAATCGATGTGGTTGACCCTTTCTAGCTTTGCAACCCAGATTTTGTACCATCGTGCGTACATGAAATATATTCTATCCTTCTGAACTGTTTGTGTCGTGACCATCTTGATTACGCTCTTACTATTGGATTAGAATGTAAGTGTATGTTATTGATAATCATCTCTTGATTTTCACCATCAACTTTACACCATCATGTTTTCACCATCAACTTCTCACCATCATATTTTCACCATCAACATTTCACCATCATATTTTCACCATCAACTTCTCACCATCATATTTTCATCAACATTTCACCATCATATTTTCACCATCAACTTTTCACCATCAACATTTCACCATCATATTTTGATCATCAACATTTCACCATCATATTTTCATCATCAACATTTCACCATCATATTTTCAGTATCAACTTTTCACCATCATATTTTCACCATCAACTTTTCACCATCATGTTTTCACCATCAACTTCTCACCATCATGTTTTCATCATCAACATTTCACCATCATGTTTTCACCATCAACTTCTCACCATCATGTTTTCACCATCAACTTCACCATCATATTTTCACCATCAACTTTCACCATCATATTTTCACCATCAACTTCACCATCATATTTTCACCATCAACATTTCACCATCATATTTTCACCATCAACTTTTCACCATCATATTTTCATCATCAACATTTCACCATCATATTTTCACCATCAACATTTCACCATCATATTTTCATCATCAACTTCTCACCATCATATTTTGATCATCAACATTTCACCATCATAATTTCACCATCTTATTTTGATCATCAATTCTCACCATCATATTTTGATCATCAACATTTCACCATCATAATTTCACCATCTTATTTTGATCATCAATTCTCACCATCATATTTTGATCATCAACATTTCACCATCAATTTTTCTCCATCATATTTTGATCATCATTTCACATTCATCTTTCTACCATCATCTTTTCATCATCAATTTTTCATCAATTTTTTCCCATCATCTTTTTATTGTTCCATTCTTACCATCATTCTTCATCATCCTTTGCGTAAACTCCTATTTTATGTTTCAGATTTACCTGCGCCAGAACCCAAATCCATTCCTAATTCACGATTCCTGGAGGTTGTGGACCAAGCTAATGCAATCTTTCATTTGTTGGAAAAACATTTCAGCGACGCCATTTTGCCACTAGTTGGGTGAGTTACTGAACATGTTACCCAACTGGTTATTGTCAAAATTCTAGGTAATATCACGTGACCTAACGCGTAGCTGTCACTACTCATATACAATATCACGTGACCTAATGTGAATTGTCAAAACTCGTATGCTAATACTTTTGTTGATCTGTTTTCCACTTTTCTTTTCATGTTTACGTTGCAATGTTGCATATAAAGAGATTTTTGTATACCTGCGTTGTCTCGATTTTGACTTCATCATTAAAGCAGCTGATTTTTGTACTTAGTAATACATTGCCGTTTATCTATAAGAACATGCACGTCTGAATATCAATAACGATGATTGCAATCAATGAGTTTTCACCTTTTACCAAAAACTACAATGCATTAAGCCCCCCCCCTGTCACCAACCAACAGGCAACAAACCCGCCACCACCCACCTCACACAGTAACCTCACCTTCTAATTCATCGCATGTTCTTTCAGTTCCAGCACTACTTACGGTCAATGTGTTCGCAAGAAGAAAGAAATCATGGAAGATATGGAGAAGAAATTAGATAACGGAATGGAAAGGTGCAGAAAATAGTTCTATTAATCAACCTCGTGTTTTTCTCTTGCATCAATTAAATGTGAGATAATTCATCGGTGCGCAAAAGCAAAAACTACTTCACGACTTCTGTGTTGGTACTGGTTTTTCTGGTACTCTGTTGGTACTGGTACCTTCATGAACAGGAGGTTGTCAAAAAGACTTAAGGTTGCAAAACGTTGGACGCATGGATAAGCATTACCAACCATTACTCTTCATTGACTGAGCATTACTCTTCATTTCTTGTCTCTCTACATGGTGTCATCCCAAGGAGCAACACAATAGAAAGTATCTCGTTCAATTTTTTTGGGACATCCTACAAGATGATATTTGACAGAGTTATAACTGACAATAATTAAATGGCGAAATTTTGTCCGTTTGGTTTGCTTAAGAATTACTTATGTTAGGTTAAGTATGTCTGATGAATTTTTCAATGATATTTTATACTTTTAGATTGATCACTTCTTACGCGGGATATGTTAAGCACGTATTGAACACGGAACAGAAAAAGAGTGACTTTCGACCTCCAGAAGAGCAAAATGCCGACTTGTTTAGCTGTACTCAGGTACTTCTAATAGGAGATGTTAAACGTGAAATTTTTATGACTGTATGCTATGTGTCATATGGACCTAAATGCCTATATCCGAGTTGAGCCCATGCATGTTTTGAATCATGCATGCCAAGAAATACATCTCTGTCTTTGACAATGGGTACTATTATTGTGTAATTTTTATATAGGCCTGTAAAAAATGCTGTCAATTTATCGAAATCCAACGTTCCCTTCTAAAGGATTATGTGGATGGCAAGAATCTGGAATGTGCTCTAACCGAGTTTGGCATTAGAGTTCATCGACATCTTGTCGATCATTTACAGCAATTCCAGTATAACTCGATCGGTAAAGTGATTGTTTTGATATACGCCTATTTTGTTTACTCCTGAATATTGAAATGCGTATATAATGGGAAGGTGTCAATTATTAAAGTTTCTTATCACTCATTGTGCTGACAAAGATTAGGGAATTTTGGACGTTGGAAGGCGTGGTGATCAAATACGGCATTTTTAACACATTAAGCCAATCGTAATGCTAGCAAATATCTTTAATTGTCTTGAGTTTACACGTGGCAAAACATCGAAGCATCGTGCTTTCCCCCTGAGCTTTTAGAGCCCTCTGTTTTCACAATTTAATTTATAAGTTATGGTGGTCACGCTTAAGTTAAGTAAATATAGGTCGCATATAAGATATTTTTTATTTGCTCCTCTGCATGCAATCAGATGCTCGTAGTTTTTTCATTTTTTATTGGGTTATTCGACAGGTGGAATGTTAGCAATATGTGATATCAACGAATATAGAAAGTGCATACAAAAATTTGAGGTACGTGATCTGTACTCCTCAATTGAAACATTCACAGTTTTACGCTGCTTGGAAATAACTAATTATGTGTGTGTAGTTTTTCATTATTTATCAAATTATTAGACAGGTGACATGTTAGCAATGTGTGATATCAATGAATGTAAATATGAATAATATCAATATTTTGTCGTCGTATTTTTCAATCGTAAAGTTTCCTTTTCTGTTGAGCAACATTTACGGAGATCGTGTCACGTCTCACTCACGAAATTAAACTTGTAATCGCTTAAAAAGAAGATAATATACCATTTAGCCGGAGATATAAAAAAATGTTACGCACGCCATCACATGGAAATATGTCCTTCGGGCGATCTTTTCTGTGCTTGACCTTGACCAGGACCTGTTCTGAACATATGGGTGAATGAATGACATTATGTGTTTATTTATTTTCTATTGTTGCGTTGCTTTCTCATCAACTTTTAGTATATAATTAAACACTGAGAAACATTTAAATGTTTTGGTTTGACATGCAATATGTATTGTGTTTCCCTCTGTCCCTGAACATAAGTATTAATTTGGTCACATGCCCCCTTTCTGATAGCTAGTCAAAATGATCAGTGATTCAGGTGTGCGCCATATATGGCACGCTGTACATTGAAGGGTTAATACCGTTTTATGTGTTTTTTTTTTAAAGATAAAATTGCTTGACAAGTTATTCAACACTCTCCATTCTCTTGGTAATCTCCTTATTGTCGCTGCAGATAATATACCACAAGTTATTAAAGAAGAACAATTGGTGAGTATGCTGTTAAAATTACTTCTGTTGAGCGAAAATTCCTGAAAATGTTGGAATTCATGGAACAATAACTACTTTTTTGATGTATCATACCATTAAATTCTGCTATAAACAGGTCATTGCGACTTTCTCTGATTTTTTCAATTTCGTTTATTTTCAGTTTAGTAGCTATAATACGCTTCGATAAGAATCATCGAGAAATAGTCTTAGAATCCTTGCTGTTCTTTTTGTTCGCATGATGTATTTGTACAAATGTTTTTTCTTTCAGGCTCCTCTTGAAAAGAGTGTAATTCAGTCGTTTGTGCAACTTCGAGCTGACTATAAGACGTCCAAGCTTGCTAGACATCTTGAATGAATATTAAAATTTGAAAAGAATATCGAAGAATAGTTTTACTGTCAATTTTCACAACATGCAGCGTTCAGTATAATTCTATGTAATGTTGCGAAATTAATTTCAAATTTCCAGTGTTTATTTGTCATCAAGTTAATTTGGAAACGAACTCCATTAGAATTGCATGCCCTAACACCTTGGCAAACATATATATCTTTAAGCAAACTTAGTACAAGATTACGCTGAAAAGTTGATATGAAATGAATTCTAAATCAAAAGAAGATCGATAAATTTGGATGATTTCGCACTATGAATTATACAATTTTTTCTACAAGAAAAAGGCGTGCGTCAATTTGTATTTTTTCTAACTGCACGTGGGCAGTTCATTAGAATTGCAAAAATTCCTATCAAAAATAAATCCATGTGAGATGCACGCCGAAATCCGTGTAAAAAGGCACAAGAACATTCTAGTTGCGCAAAATTCTATTGAGATAGCTTGCAAGAAACAATCGATATCAAAGTGTGTTGATCACTTCTCCTTATCTTAGCCTTATTAGCCATTACCCATGCCCAGTAATTTACACAAAAATCAAAAGATACAGTTGAGTAATTGTTTATCATTGACGCACTTTCATAATAAAATACCACAAATTTACTTCATGCTAATTCGATAAGTCATTTGACACAATTTTATCGCTTGAAATTTGCGCAAAAATAATTCCAATAGCGAGAATAAAATGTACGGCTGTCTTCGCCAATGAGTGTGATTGTTGGCCCTCCATTTTTCGTGCTGATGTTGATGCCGATTGTTTGTGTAGATTATAGAGGTTGGTATGGTACTTTATGGTTTGCAAGGCTCAGATTCTTGGCAAAACACAAGTTGCTAGAATACAACTAGGGCTCTGTCTCTCACAGCTCTGGTGGACCTCGTGAGCGACGAAATATGATCGATTACAAAACCTCTGATACATAAAAAGACATCTCTTTCACAATCTTCGTTTAAAACATTTTATTTTTCAATCATTCGTGTGCACGTACAGTGAAAAAGTTTAATTGATAGTTTAATTTGGATTTAAGTACTTTAAGCAATCTTGTCGTGTCCACATTAATCCAGCGAACTACACGCATGAACGGCAAACAGCATGTTATATTTTTAATTAAATTGCTAATCAGCCTTGAGAACAGCTGTCGTGTAGTTGCATTGTGGGTCAATTGTAAACAACCACTACTACTAAGAAATTCTTAATTTTTTTTGTGGCACTCATGTTGCGTGTATCGTGTTGAAAAATTATCAAATTTGTGTGTGCAGACGAATAAAAAAAGCAGAAAAAACTGCGATCGAAAACGTCAAAAAGAAGCTGTATTGCATTCAATGGGGAAATCTTATTTTCTGTCTTTCCCCAGCTATTGTTGATAAATCTCCCCAGTTATCTTTGAGAAAATGTTGGTATACCGCTTATTTTGTAAGAATATTTCATTTTCAGTTTGGCAAATTCCAAGGTACTTTTGCTTTTAGAATTAGAACTAAGTCAATATATCATTTAATCAAATTGCGAATTTACACGGCCATGACCACCATGTCTCCATTCACATCAACTGATCAATATGCTCTTTCTTTGTTGCGAAATGCTCGAAGTTTTTTGTAGTCAGTTCCGGCGAATATGCTGATTGGCAAATCCGTATTTGGAATTCGTTATTGTGCGATACAACTTTTCACTGTCATCTTCCTTCCGACGTCCGTTTAGCGGATTTTTGGACGCTTTATGCATAATTAATAATCTGCGTTGTATGAATGTTAGCCAATAAGAATTTAATAAATTATACTTACCTTGAGATTGACCTTTGCGTGTTGAGTATTTAAATTTCTTCTTCCCATGACCTTCGAACTCGTCTTTCGAGATATTGTTTTGTGATTGTGAATGCTCGGTTGTTAAGAAATTGCAAAACTACTAACTTGCGATTGTGTTTTTGGGATATTTCCCATGTCCGACATGGTAAGGTCGACGACATTGGAGAAGTAAGTATTTGATAAAGGCAGCGACAAATTTTATCGTTGCTGTGGCTTCACCTTAAATATGGCGGGAATGTACGCGTTCAATATTTATTTTATAGGGAGTTTGGTGTTTGGGTAACTTAAGGTGCTTAAACTTGTTGTGTAGTTCACAAATAATTGCGAAATAGTAATGAATATAAAGCAAGAGCCATGCGACTTGGCACAGACATGTCTTGTGTGCAATGATGTGGCCACAGGAAAACATTATGGTGTAATATCGTGTGAAGGTTGTAAAGGTTTTTTCAAACGAAGTATCAGGAAAGAAATGCGCTATACCTGTCGAGAAGAAGGAAAATGCTCAGTAGATAGGTTACACCGAAATCGCTGTCGTCTTTGTCGACTAAACAAGTGCTTGAGGATGGGAATGAAGAGAAGCGGTTAGTTTTTAAAGCTCTTGCGCAAATTATTTGTTTCCTCAATGAAAGTTGGATAGGGCGCGAAACCGCCGAAACATATAATTTCATATTAATAAATTTTAAGTGTTTATATACATTCATGACCACAAGCAGTTTAGAGGCAAATGTTCGGATTTTCATTTTTTAAACTTTGTAAATGCTTGAAGTCACCTTGCCTTGGGACTACTGACCTTGATTTTGTCAATTCCAAGGGGAAGGTCGAGCTGAATTTTAATTTCGTTAATCCTTATGACTGATGATTCAACTCGTGTTTTGAGCATGCTTCCTTGAAAATGCCAATGCTATGTATAGATGCTTTTTTTTACTGACATGAATACATAATCCCAAGCTGTATAATCTAGTTAGAGGGCCACAGGTTTGTCAGCTTTTCAGCTGTTACGTGTCCCCTCTATAATTAAAGTCCTCATTATTATTATTCTAGTTTGCCTCAATTATCACTTATCACAGGAGTGTACCCAAGTCAAGAACTGAGCACTAGAAAGCAAAGGGTGTCAACCTTTTCTTAGAAGGGTTTTGAGTAAACACAAAAAGCATCACTATCACATTACTTAATAAAGAATACTTATCATTCTTGTGTCTGTTGTCTGATGAGAAATTTTTACCAATTTTTGAAGTACCAGAATTGTGGGGTCAAATTTTTCTTTGCATCTATGTTAACTGTGTTTATATCCAGGGAAAGTATCATTGTTGTATACCTCAATTTGCTAAATAGGTTTATGTTCTACGAACCTATTGCAATATAAAATACTGGTCAACAGTTTTTCATTGAAAATAATATCAAAGTTAAGTCATGCCAAAACTCTTTCAAAAATTTGTCTGTTGTTGTTCATAATAATTTTACTTAACTATGATGGCCTAACTTGAAAATAACATTGCAGTCTTGTTTGTTTTTAGAGAAGCTTACTAGCATGATTGAATTAGCTAATCGAAAGGTTCATTTTACACTGTATTTTATTTTCAGCTGTACAAATGGAGAGATGTGCATCTAGCTCACTTCAAAATTGTACCTTGCCCTCTGTAAGTGGCTCATTTAAATCAAAATTGACTGACAAATGTGAATTTGCTTTTGAAATGGAATTTCCCAAAGATAGTAAGCTCACTATGGAATATGTTTATGAAATTGTGACAAGACTTCTCTTTTTTTCGATTGATTGGGTCAATGTAACTCATTCGTTTAAGTCTTTGGATAAGAATGATCAAGTTTTGCTTTTGCAAAGCTCCTGGACTGATATATTCCTCCTTAGCTTTGTTCAGTGTGGGAAAGTTTGTAGAGTTGAGGCTACATTGAATGTAATGAAAGAAAATATGAAAAATTATGACATCGATTCCTGTGAAGCCAACAAGTCACAATTACCTGTAAAAGACATTGATAAAGTAAAAGATCTGCTTCTTACATTGGATCGCCTGGAATTAACACCTACTGAATATGCATTGCTAAAGCTCATCTGTCTTTTCAATCCTGGTAGGTATTTATGTTGTAAACAAACGTGAATGGTAACCACTGTAAAAGACAACTGCTGAAAAGTGATTTAATTTGTATCATTGTTGGGGGAAGTCACATTACGTGGTGTATGCCAAACACCCCCGTCTTTAGTTAAAGAAGTCAAAAAATTCAATTAATAAACTGTTCTAAGATGGCACAAAAGTCGGTCAGACTTAAACTCTTGGCTTTTCTTATATCACTAAAAAGTATTTCCCTAACGTAGAATATCTCCACATATTATTTTGGAATGAGCGCACCTGATTATCGTACGACATGCGAAAACGCTGATGCGTGTTGCCATTAAATAGCTATTTAATAAATGTTTTTAATGAGCTCAAAAAGGAAGTCAAAGAGAGACAGTCGTCAAGGAAAACGTTTTTACGTTCGAGAAAAATGCTGTCTCGTACAAACTTGCTTGAATAAAATTTGCTTTTGCGCCCAAACCCCCCATTGATTATTTACATGTCAGGATGATAAATACTTCATGAATGTTCGCCAAGCAAAGTGGTGCTATTGTTTGCTCGTGAACGGGCGTGTGAAAATTCTTTAAAAATGAATTTGTGTGATTTTTTTATAAAAGTTTCGAGAATGAGCGGTGTGCTTTATCGTTTGTGACTATTCTATTCCTCTCTCACAGATGTTACTGGTCTTAAATGTGTTCGAGACATTGAAAAAATGCAAGAAATGGCGCAGAGTGAACTTCAAGATTATGTTCGTGAAAGTAGCTCAACCAATCAGTGTCGCTTTGCAAGAATTTTGCTTCGCTTACCAGCAATCAAGACGATCAGTTCTATAAGAGTGGAGGAGATCTTTTTTTCCCCTCTCATTGGTGATGTGAAAATTGATCACATTCTTCCTTCTATACTTAGTAATAATTCGGGCAGTCTTGTATGAAAATATGATTTATTGTTAGCGTGGGAAAAATCGTATGAAATAATTGTCTCAGAAAGCAGCTATATATAATGATTCAATTAATCAGGTGACATCAAACAAGTCGTGGAGAAACTTTTCACTCTCAATATTTAACTTTAATCGAACAAATGGAGAAGGCAAACCAAAAAACTGATCTCTGATTACGAGAATCGAAACATAAACGCGCGAACGTTGTAAGTGTAGTTTCGATTAAATAATTGAAGCTAAAAATAACTCTGCGTTGGTGTTAGCAACATAGCGACGTGATAACGAAAAATCCTGCGGAGTAGATATTACAAAAATCTTACTGTCGATACTATCAACTTCCTATCAATATCAAGAATGCCCTATACATATTATTGATATTTTCTATAGGTATAAAAAATGCCCATCCAATATATTATCGAAATTCCATTATTATGATAGTCTATAGAAAGTATTGTAATTCTTATTGGTATTAGTAGATGGTATTAATAAGTTAAATAATAAACTCATAAATACATATCAATGAAATAGGAAGTAACTGTTTGATATAACATGGTTATTTTTCAAAACGCTCAGGCAAAATTGCCAAAAGACCTTTCAAAAATCACCATAATAAACCAAAAATGCCTGGTATCATAAAAGAATCAAACAACTTTGTTGAATAAGCATGCATATTTTAGCATCTTTTCCACATTACTTGTTTCAAAGTGGGTGTTACACATAGCGCCCATGCTGTTTGTTGGCAAGAAACATATGGTTTGTCTCGAAATAACCCTTCTTTTCATCTTTCCTGTGGCAACGTTTACCAAAATTGATCAATTCCTTTTATTGCAATTGTCTGCATTAAACTGAGCATTAACCCGATTATGCCGCGCCTCATTTCTAGATGCCAGTCTCCAGGACTTTATGATGTGCAATGTGCAGCCAAAGTGGCCCAACATTTTTGCTTGGCTGTTGTGCAACCCGTTAACGATCTCAATGTGTGAATACCTTTCGTCATGCCAAAAATTAATTGTAGAATGCAGAATTTTTTAGTTGCCCATTTAAAACCGATTTCCTTTTTCAATCAACAAGGGCAATTGACGTCCTGAGGAATTTTATACACCTTTTATAAAGTTACTATACATCATAAATTTATTGAATTGATTAACCCTTTGTTCTTTGAGACTCGTAACCGACAGAATGATGATAAATCTAAACATTTAAAACATTGATCCTCATCTTCCAACATTGAAAACACGACTCCTTGTTTACTTGCGAATTAGAAAAAAATTAGAGAATGTTTTTTTATTTTTCACAGCATTCCCTCGTTAATTCTAGTTTGCTTTAATCCTGCCTGGTTTATGACATAAATGTTAGATTATTTTTTCACGTTTGATAATTATGACACCTTTAACAATAACTCGGCGTTTTCCCTGGACAAGCCCAATGCCACAAACATGATGAATAAAATCATTTGTAAGGACACCTACGCAGTCTCTGTTTATTGTAGCATTTTACCCCAGGGAGTGGGTGAATGAATTGAAAATGTATTGTACTATTTTCACAATGTTTTCAAAGATTCAACTGCTTTTATTACTCGCCATGCTCATGCTATTAATGTACTGTTATGTTGGTAACCTGTTCTCACTAGTTCTTCTTTTGCTTTATTAAGCATTGAGTACTGTGACACCTCAGTTCTTTATTTTTCATAAATTAAAATTCAATGCTTGGCATGTCCACTTGGTATGTGCTGGATTGCTTTTTATTTCTTCCTTTAAAAACTGACAAGTTTAGCACAATAATAGCCATTTCCAAAAGACAAGAGACTGCAGTTGCTTTTTTGCACAAATTTTTGCACAATTTTTGTGAAAACAAGGAATTACTCATCGAGTAAGAAACAGACCTTTGTTAATTGTATGCACATGATTTAATTGTAAGCACGTGACGAACATCGATTTATGCGAAATAAATGAAAGACATTAGTCTAAAATTCTAAATTTTAAAGATAAAAAAAAATTAAATTCATTTAACTTAAACAAGTTCACGATTTTTGGTAGACGTTTCTATTCGTGTTGTACATAATTGCTCAGTTATAAATTCGTGGGCGTATGTTATGTATATCATGTTGCACATCACAGACGTCCCCTTTACGTCTAATACGAGTTAATCGACCACAGCAAGTTTGCTGTCGTTCAACACATTGCCTGTCCGGCTATATTTTATTGTTAATCTACATTTTTGTACAAGGATTGTCAAGAACACTTGACACAATGCTAAAATTCAAAGCGGACGTGCTCGGATATATGGTCATGAATTGACCTCTCAGTGAGCTGGTGTTTTGATGTTGAACGCATGAACAGGCAGTACTGACACGACCACAAGGTCGTTTGTAGAGACTGTACATTTGCTTGATAAATGGACGCCTTCGAAGATTTCGAAGGATTTGATTGCTCAATATGTCTGGAACGATTGGATGAGACTTGCAAGGCATTGCCTTGTCAGCATACGTTTTGTAAAAGTTGCTTAAAATCTATCGTAGCTTCGAAGCAAGAATTACGTTGCCCCGAATGTCGTCGCCTTGTCACTGAAGATGTCGACGATTTACCAGGAAATATAATGTTGATACGTCTCTTGGAGGGGCTAAAAAATAGGCGCACGAAGAAAAAATTGGAAACAACGTTTGTCAGACCTGGGGTTTGTAAAGTTTATCATTCATGCAAAATAATTTCATTGAACTGTGAGCTATTGTTGTGCATGTGTGACTCAAGTGTTACTAGATTATGGTTTATCCATTACATTTTGCGTCTTTGCCTATGAATCGCTAAAATCGAAGAGTTTCTTTTAATCATAAATCTATTTGGGTGAGTGGCTTTGTATTATTGTGGCTCTGCGACCATGTCCTCTTTAAATGGCGTGTGTGTTTTTACTTGGTTTTGTTTGTAATCATCACTAATCAACGTAGTTCATATTTGATGAATTAGTAACTTGACCTCCTGATCTTATGTCGCAAATACTTAGCAATATTAAAGTTCTCACGAATTGGTTTCAAAGATCCAATCGCTTCCTTCGGTCAGAGCCAAGAAATTATTGATTGGTCGTGTTTAAAAAATTTCGTGGCGTTGAAATAAGCCACATTTCAAAAAAAGATGCAAAAATAGATTGTGAAATGTAATTTTATTGGTGATCGTGTTGAATGACTGATGTCAAATAAAACCATCCGATGGTATCGTACTTTGGTGCCCTGCTAACTAAAAATAACAGAAAATATGTGCTTAATAATGAAGCATTTGTCCACTCACTTCCGCGAAACAAATATTTAAAGCAATTTGCGTTTCTTTTACACAAAAATAACGATAAGGACATAATTTTAGTTTACAATTGACCTCATTTTAAAACTTCAATTGATGCGACAAGTTATGTATATGCAACATCCAGTGAAGGTTTTTCTCACACGATAGAATTTCATCATTGACATATTTTTCACTGTTTGTACTGGAAAGTTTCCATAATTTCGTAAAAGCACTATTGCCAATACACATTTAATATAAACAACAACTTTTTTGAAAATAGACATGTTTATGTATCATATTACATTTATATAAACCCTGTATCACCTATTATTTCACTCATACTGAAGATGGCATCATGAGATGTTGAAACATGTCTATTTTCAAAAAAGTTGTCGTTTATATTAAATGTGTACTGGAAAGGTTAAGAAGGCTCATCAAAAAGGGCTATGCATCCTGCAATAAACACAAGCATTTGCATCAGAAGAACGGAGAGTTTTTATAATCTTGTGCTTAAAGCTATGCTTATTTTGCAAGTGACGACCAGGCTTCAAGTTATCTGAAAATAGTTTCTTGCTTTGTACAAGAGTCTTCAAACACCGAGTACAGAACTTTTTATGTTCCACATATATATCACTTTTTATTTTATTACATTTAAAAATATATGGGTACAAATTAATTAGGCAAGGAAAAAGATATCATTATTGAAATCGCTCCACAGCCTTATTTTGCCTGTCTGTGCATAATGAATAGTACCTTTTATATTGATTTCATAACAACTATGTCTGGAAAGTTTGCCATTGCTTATACAATGGTGAACATTTTATAAATGAATGCAAACTGTGTATTCCAAGATAAATTAGTTTGTCTCTCGTTAAGTTCACTAGTTATTGAAGAAGCCTGTGGGCAAAATATGCTAATGTGCTGGGGGTGCGACAAGAAAGAAGGGGTTTGTCAACTGTTTTTCATTGTTTGTTTTCGCAATTTTTTATCACAATTTTATAGAAACCTCAAAAACTACTCATTGTTTATTTATATACTTGTTTATTTACCTATATTACATTTATTTATACTCAAGAGTGTTATAATGTATAGCAAAATTGCTCCAACTTTAACCTTATGAATATATTTGCTAGTATAAGTTTGTCTTTTATTAGTAGTTTTTGATATAACTATTATTTCTATATCGATTCAGTGTTTGAACTTATTTACCCATTATATACTGTGAATTATTTCACAACACATCAATGCACATTAATCGAATGATGTAAATATTGGAAATGCTTATAGCCATTTTCCTATTTCTTTTTTTGGGGGGATAAGTGTATTTGGAAATGAATATCTAAGTTAGAAAGTTGATATTGAAGTACTCAAAAAATTATAAAATATATTTTTATTTGATTTTTCTATTCTTGTAGTTGTACTGTACATTAAATGCTTTTACTTTGAAGAAATATTTACTAAAGATGAATTTTTATCGAGTATCTATGAGCATTCAATGAATAATTTAATCTTACTGAAGTTTATTTCAATGAAAAGCTTTAATGTTGTGAGTCAGAATGTCTATGCTTCACTATACCTTGTTTATCTTTCGTTGTCAATAATCCCATAAAAGTTGACAAACCGCATCTCCAATTTTTAAAGTTTATCCATAAAGATTTGAGCGTTTGTTTGGTTCATAGCATCATGTACATATAAATCTAACAGAAAAATTCCTCCTTTTAACTATTCTTTATCGATAAATTAATCAATAATTACAATTAATTAATTCTAATTTTTGAAGGAACTTTTTTTGTGCATTATTCCTATATTATTACCGTCCGGGCAGTCATCATTTGAAACGCCCGAAACTTTAACACGCATATCACACCCTCAAAATTGTCGACTTTAAAAGGACAGAATTTACGTGATGTGATCATGGCTCGTTGCGCTAAGTCTTTGAAACTGTTTTTAACACTTTTTGTTGAACATTGCCACGATGATTAATGTACAACATAAACGGTTAATTAGGAATAAATTTTAACATGTACTGTTGTAGTTACAACGATTTGTTCCACATATTATGCATGACTGATGTCAGTGTTTTTATTAACATAGATTCCATTCGATGAACCATGCGCTCGGGCGAAATTCTCCTACAACGCAAGAGAGCAAGGGTTGGTGTAATTATTACACTATACAACCACGAAAGAGTGTTGCGTCATACAAGCTTGGAGTGACTTTTTCGTTTAGGGATTTGACTATTAAACGAGGGGATTTGGTCGTTCTTCTGCAAAAAGTTGACGAAGATTGGTATATCGGCGAACTGTCGGGGAAGCAAGGATACGTGCCGGCAAATTTTGTTGAGGTATGAGAAAGAAGTACACCGTATGCTTAATGTTTATTAGCACAACATCTCTTTCTTCGATAATGAGTTTGACGTGTTTTTTGAGCAACACGTTGCCCGTCCGTGGTAATGAGGTCATCACAACATGAGTTGTATTCTTGCACGGATGGGCATGTTATTGTTGCTTCATCGGACTGTCTTTAACTAAGTTCTATATGTATTTGCTTTATGCATCTTCATCATGGAGTTATTCCACGATTGGCATTTGATCAACATGATCGAAGTTCGAAAACGCATTGGATGTTGTTGTTAGATTTTGAATGAAACATTTTTTCGACGACGAATTTCGTGCAACAAAATGTCTGTGTCATTATAGTAGACTGCGCAACATGGTGTGTCTATAAGCTATTATCGCAACATGTTGCAAAGTAAAGCCACGTGTTTCCAGCATGCCGTTCCTAGAAAACAAAGTCTGCGGCAAGTTTCAAAGAACTAGTTTAAGTTTAATGAAGAGCGTGATGAAATTTAGACATTTTTTTTCAATTTTCATCCCTTTTTATTCATACTCCTAGTCATAGCTATGCTCTTACCTCGCTAAAGCCAAGAGGTAGGAACGTCAAAGTAAAGAGACTGGGCACGAGGTTGCACGTCATTGTGGTGGATAAAAGGGCTTAAGACGGATTTGAAAATTTACATTTCTGATTTTGAGAAAACTGGGTTTAGTTGCCAGCAACGAATGTTTCGTAGAGGTTACGTTTCTCGTGTGCTTCAAAAACTCCTGAAAATAATAAACATGCCAAAACTCTATAAATTTTGACTTTATATTGTATTTTGTGTCTTTTCAAATGAAATATTAATACTTTCACCATTTGCTAAGCTTGTTTTTACACCAATTTAACTCAATGTCGAGGTCATCACGATAATAATTTTGAATTTTTTGTGTTTGGTACACGCATGCGTCGTTTGTAGTAATTACCTGAAACCACTGCTCGAAAAAGTAACTCATAATTCCATATTGCTCGTTAAAAATCTATATTTTTGTTCTTGAAAAATTCCAGAAAGTTGGGCATAAAATTCGTGAAAAGTTCCTAAATTCGCGATGTTCATTAAGAGTTCATAAAGAGAACGAAATGTTTACGAATCACTGTGAACTTTGTGAATGATGCAGAATTAATTTCATTAACATCATTCAGTCAACTAATTTTGAAGCTGTAATTTGTTGAATGGCTCAAAATAAATTCCTCTTTTAAAATAGTATGAATCTATATTTACTTCATGGTTTTATGTGTTTTTAGGTTATAAATCCTTTGCCAGCATTTTACGACACGAAGCGTGCTTTGGCAAAAGGTCTTCACGATTTTGAAGAAGGCGAAGAAGACGACTTACTTCATTTTAAACAGGTTTGCAAGAGATGACTTTAATAGAACTATCATCATGATGGCATCCCAGATTATTCAGAACAAAAATGATGGGTCTTGTTCACATTGATGGATTATCAGTTTTCAGTTATCCAGATGAACTTTTAGATTAGGTACTTTTTTGAAGTTGGAAGAAAACTCTTTAGTTGGTGAAACACAATTGTATTGGAATTGACTTTTAATTCGGGCGATTTTCACAACTCATTTTTATGTTAATGTGACATTTGCTACAAATTTTGCTTTCGTTATCTCCATCATACTTTGTTTTGTTGTATATAGTTTACATTAGAGTGAAATTATTACAGCACGGTCAAAATAGCTAACAGTTGTGTTTTGTTAAATATGACGCATTTTATGTAAGGGTGCTGCAACTATAAAGCTCTCGATGCAAACCCTGTTGATTAAGACATACTTGATGTAAGGGTGCTGCCATTATAAAGCTCTCGATGCATACTTCGCTGATTAAGACGTACTTGATGTAAGGGTGCTGCCATTATAAAGCTCTCGATGCAAAGTCTGTTGATTAAGACATACTTTGTGTAAGGGTGTTGCAAATATAAAGCTCTCGATGCATTCTCTGTTGATTAAGACATACTTTATGTAAGGGTGTTGCCATTATAAAGCTTTCGATGCAAAACTCCGCTGATTAAGACATACTTTATGTAAGGGTGTTGTCATTATAAAGCTCTCAATGCAAAACTCTGTTGATTAAGACATACTTTATGTTATGGTGTTGCAGATATAAAGCTCTCGATGCATACTTTATAGATTAAGGTATACCGTATTTTAGGGTGAGATTATAACGGTAACAAGAAGAGTTGATTCTAATTGGTGTGAAGGAAAGATCGGTTACCGTTGCGGAATTTTTCCTGTAAATTTTGTTGAGGTGTGTGCCACTTATTTGCAAAGCTGTCCGCAGACGTTATTGTGTTTGCTTTTTGAAAGTTGTTTTTGCTTTTTAAAAAGTATTATTTTTATTCAGCTAAATCGAGTGGCATCGCTAATGCCTTCTTCCAATGGAACGATAGCAGGACCACAAGCTCGCATGACACCCAATGTACCTCTCGGCTCGTTGTATGAACGAAAACCTCGACAGAAAGCTCAGCTTTACCAACCTCTCCAAAGGTCCTATTCAACCCCTCGCGAGACTATGGAAAGCTATGGACGAAAGGTCAGAGATTTCGGGTCTTCGACGAAATTTGCCGCTCCTGGTCGCCGTCGAGTGATGGGTTTAATTCATCGGCACTCCTTTGACGCGCTTTCGATCGACGATTCGCATGATTCTCGTGAACGCCAAGGGGAACGTCTTTTGTCTTCATTTCCAACAAACATTGAAAACAGTGAGCGACATCATTCGGTTGAATCACGTATATCCCAGGTAAATACAGGGGGGTGAAGACGGGGTGTTAAAGATGTAGTAGGTCATATCGAGACAGGAGGGGCAAATGAAGGCAGGGTGGAAAAATATATTTTTGAACCGTTGATAATTAGTTTTTTTGAAGGTGGTGTTTGTGAACATTGTGTGATTATTATAGTTTAGCAATGACAATGAGGGGGCATCTTTGAGTTTTTAGAGGAAGAAGGATGATAACTTATTTGATATCCATGTTAAGTATAAAGGCTGAAACACACTGGGCAGTCGCTTCAGTCGCGCGTCCAAAGCGAATTGATGCGCACGCGTCAGTCGCTTGAACGCTAGAAACACACATGCAGCGACCATCGCGACTTTTACCGTGGCGTCTATTGCACATGGCGGTGATTTTAGTTTGTTACAGACACAGATATCACTTAAACTTTTTATTCTGGCCTTTATTATAGCTACTAATATATGAATATTTACTCAGTACAAACTACTATGTGGAGAAAAGAGAACAAGCCAGTTAAAACACGCCAATATGATCATAGTCCATACGCCATTACGCGTATATTGTGGATAATCTTATTGTGCGCACTTAGGTTGTGCATTAGGGTTCCAGTTTGTAGCTCCTATTGTCCCTATTTGATATGTCATATAAAACTGAAAGATTCCACTATATATTGCCTTCGTTTTCCAAGGTATAATCTATAAATTTCGTATGATGCTTATGACAAGAAATATGATATGCATTTAGGAAGTTAAAATGTATCTATTGCCAATCAGTGTAAAGCGACTGAAGCGACCAAAGTCAAAAGTTCAACATGTTGAACTTTCAAAGCGACTAGCTGACGCGACTACGCTACTAGCTTAGTAACCACGCAAAGCGGTAGTTTTAGACGCGCGACTAAAGCGACTGCCTAGTGTGTTTCAGCCTTAATGGTCAAAACATTTAGATTTTATATTTCTTTTCCAATGCATTATTGTGTCCTAGGATAATCAAACTGAAACAACCTTACAACAGAATAATGATCCAAGTGGCGAATTGTAAGTATGAACTCTTCCCAAAAGAAGATATGATATTTTGTGATTGTATTTGCGTTCACTATGTATTGAATGTGTTGCCATTTTCGCTTTTTTTGGAGTGTTATACCATTGTACAACAGTATATATGTGTTCTTCTTGCTTTATGGCGTGACAATAAAAGTGTTTAGGGGAGAGACATATCGCAGTAGTATGTCAAACATAGAGTTATATGTGGACATTGACATGCTTTCAAAAATGTTAGGCACCGCATCCCCCGTTTTCAACTGCCCTATCTTGGATTCATCTGTAAAAACAACTTAGTGTGGCATTGTGTCCAATAATAATTTGTTTTTTTGAAAACACGTTGTAATACGATTCGTTTTGTAAAAGCGTGGTCAGTTTAACAATTTTAACAATTTGCGCGTTTAAATAACATGAAGTTACGAAAATGATTTGCATCGGGGAGTATATTTCTAGCCTAATGAGGATGTAGACATGTCAGTCAAGAGTTCTTCACAGGACTGCACTGACCTGCACGATCAATATCTTCAAACATATATCTTTATTGATTTGTTTTGTTTAAATAAGAATTTATGTAAAGCTCTCTTTTATTATCGTCTCGAGTGGTGGGCATATTTTTTTCTTACATATTTTCTTTTCTGTGCTTTTTCGTAGATACGTAGCTGTGTATCAGTACCGACCACAAAAGGATGACGAGCTTGAGCTGCGCTGTGGAGCACATTATAACGTTATAGAAAAACGCTCAGATGGTTGGTTCAAAGGTTTTCCCGCACAAGAAAGACAAGTCGTTGGCCATTTTCCGGGAAATTATGTTCGCCCTGTCAGGTGAAAAACAGATTACAATAAGTTAGGCATATTCTTGCCTAACTTATTGTATCGTGCAAGCAGACTTCTACGAATTATTTCTGCGAAAACTTATTTCCAAAAAAACGAACAACATTGATATTGTGGAAAATGAATGAAATAGAAAATGTTGCAAGATTTTGCTGGCTACGTTGTTGAACACCATTGTCATTAAAATTATCTCAAATCTTATCCATCTATAATGGACCACTGACCTGTGTGTCAATTACCTGTTTGGACGTACAATCTGCACCAGCGGATGATGAGGATGTCAGCTTGGTGTCATCATATAGGCATTATTTTCAACAAATCGACATTCTATAATGTGGAAAATTTCTTCCGTTTTTTTGAAAATTCTGTAGTGACAATTGTTGTTGAAATATATGCTGGATCTTCATGTTTGTTTCTGTTTCATTTTTTAGCACCACAACTGCGAATGGGGAAAGTATAACGGACAAGGGAATGTCGTTAATTCAGAGACGTTTTCATAAGAGCCATTCACAAACTCTGTTAAAACCTAGTGTAAATGCATTGGTAGTTCCCAGACCTCGACCGTTTTCAGATATCAGCAATGACTTGAACGATAAGTCTGTGTTACCACCCCCTCTTACTCCGCCTTTAGTTGCAGCTAAACCGCCCGTAAGTTCATACAAATGTAAAGTTTCTGTCATCGAGCTTTTTGTACATGTACATAGAGCGAAAGAAATAATTGCGATTTACTCCGGCTAATATATTACACGCACCTCTGATCTTGCTGTGTAAATAATCTCTTGACACGTGATATTGTTATGAAAACTTGTGTCATTTTGTGATTTACGTTTTAGTTTGATCGAGTGTTATTTTTTCAGAAACATTCTTTGTTTTGGAAACTAAATATTGGTAAAAAGAAAGATCGCCACAGTGTTCAAACGTTGCAGAGGTAAAAGTTTCAATACATTTCAGTCAAACTTTGGTTAGATAAATGATTATAGTTATATGTATTAGATGCTGTCTTTCCCAAAAATGACTTTACATTTTATTAATTTATTTGATGGTTATTTTTGGTCCAGACATCAACTATGCATTTACTTTACACCTTAGCGAGAAAACATCTGTTCATCAACCAGCAGCAGACGGAGTCATACCTGCAGGGGCCACCTCTTCTTCAAAAATTGTTAATACAGCCCTGCATTCTAAAACTAAGGTATGAATATTGCATGCTAACATTTTTCGCCCCGTCCACCTAACGCCGGTTTCATAGCACGAAATCAAATTAAGTATTTTCAAATTTTCTTTGAGCTTTCACCCCCACTCCCCCCTCTCGAGCCCATGTGGTAGGTAAGATTTTAGTTTCAAAATAACATTCATTGAAGGTACACTAAATACAAGATAATTTATTGTATACTTCCTTTCTCTGCCCTAGAAAAAAAGTAGAAAGCCTCCTCCAAAACATTTGGTAATTTCCTAACAATCTTCACCATTAATGTTTTATGTTGACAGGTAGAGACGAGGCAGACACCGATATACAGCTGCAACGTCAAAGAAAAGTATGTAAACGATAAATGTTTAATTCCTGGGATAGAGCTTACATGCATTTATTTTCTGCCAAACTGTCTACATTTTTTTTTTGATGTTTCAAGTTAAAAAGTATGAACAATTTATAAATTGGCAATCAAAAAGAACCGCTCATTGGCAAAAATAAGGTTAATAGGGTAACATTGCGACAGAGTGCCAAGGCATTAGGTACAAGTTACTCGACAAAAAAAGTATAATTAATAACTGCTTTAGTTATTAATTATACTCTTGTCTACTCTTTTTTAGTTACAGCTTTGCATCGGTTAGACATGCTCTCTGTCAAGTAAATCAGTCTTTGGCGTTAATCACTATAATCATCACTATTTACAAAATTACTGAGGAAATGTTTAGCAGTACTTTTCGAGTGCCTGTGTATGAATGTTTATTCATTAAAAATGCTATGCCACATACATTTTAGAGTTTTTGAACTTTTCCAAACTGATAAAGTTTATGCTTCCCAATTAGTGCATGGAATAAAATGTATGGGATTTCACAGCATGCTCTTTTGTTTGAAGTAGCTATATAATACTCCATTGGCGTAGGCCTTGTGTACTTACGTGATAATTTTGTATTGACTTATGCTGAGGTTATTCACGTGATACCCTTTCCATGACGTAGGCGTGGGATATTCACGTGATATCATTCCATTGACGCAGGCTCTAATGGAGTGTTTTCATCGGTAGCAATGTTGGGGGGAAATCTCAAACAGTGAAAAGAATTTATCCTAATTTCATTCTCTGCATGTTGAGCATCGGTACTTTGATGTACTTCACCTTCTACGTCACATGCTATAGTTTTTTTTGTAACTTAAAGGTATTTAGTGATAGCAGACTATCCTCCAATCGGCCCCATGGAATTAGAGTTAAAATGTGGTGATGTTGTCTATGTGACAAAAAAGACTGAAAATGGCTGGTTTCATGGGTCATTGGAAAGGAATGGGAAAGTCGGCTATGTTCCAAGTAGTTTCCTGGAAAAGATAGTGGGTAATTTGATTTGAGTGCGTTTATTTGGTCGTCTGTACCTTGGATCCCGGCATAATTTTTTTTCAATAATTTTAATAGTTATAGTAAACTATACAGTATTGTAGTATTGTACAGTTGAACTAAATGAATAGCGTAGAAATCTTTAACCATTTTGTGATTAATTTTGTAGCATAATTGAACTCTGTTTGAAGTCAAACTTAATACATGTGGTCATTAAAAGATACTAATGGGCACAAGTTGAAAGAGAATTTAATTGTCTTATTTTTGCAAAATCTGTTGCAACAGGCTAAAAAAAGGCGTTCATTCTAATGTTACTGTTTACATAGAAATTGAGCTTTAACCTCCGTTTTTATTTATTTTCATTTTTTTGTGTCATATTAGTCGTGATCACATGATGGAGTAAACCAACAGCATGAATATTATTAGAATTTCATTGTTATATGATAACCTTTAGAATTTGAGCGATTGCATTGGTCGAGAGCTATGATCTCGCCTCGGCCGCCCGTGGCCGTTTTTTTAGTTCTTTTCACAAATGACGTTATACCCGTGTATCAACTGAACAGGCAACGGTTAAATGTAATCTATTTGTTAATTTAAGCCTCGGCTCAATTAAACAGGCAATGAAGACACCGTAAACTGGAGCAGAGGCTGCAAAGCGAAGAGGCATAGGCGATGTAAATAATGACGTCATCAGCCACCCATTGGGTTGAAGTTATACGAGCTACGTTTTCTGGTGATATAATACCATATTATTTTAGTTGAACGCGTTTCGGTTAAACAATAAGCTCTTAAATTGCGTTGTCTTGGCTAAAATTGACTTCACTTCTCATTGAAAGTGCAATTATGGGTTCCTATTTACTGATAGTAACCTTTGTGATGGGATTGTGTGTTAATTGCGGTGCTTTACACTATAATATAGCAACGTTTAGTCAGGTTGTTGATCATTTTAATTGGAATATCAATTTGACGTTTGAGCAGCGATACCTGTATTCAAATGTGTACTGGCATGCTGATGGACCGTTTGTGGTTTACACTGGTAACGAAGGTAACGTTGAAGGCTACTGGGAAAACACGGGATTTGCCTTTGAAATCGCTAAGCAGTTAAATGGATACATCCTTTTCATAGAGCACAGGTATTACGGACATTCTCTACCTTTCGGCCAAAAGTCTTTTTGATCATGACAAAATTGGTTATTTATCGATAGAGCAGGCTATTGCGGACTATGCTGTAGTGATACAACACATTAAGAAAAAGCTGGGAGCTACAGAAAATGCCGTGATTGCTTTGGGTGGAAGTTATGGTGGAATGCTAAGTGCTTATTTACGATTTAAATATCCTAATGTTGTGGACGCAGCTTTGGCAGCGAGCTCCCATATACCTCGCAGCAGGTTTAGCAAATAACCATTCATTTTGGGAGGTGGTGACCGCTGACTTTAAGGCTGCGAACGAGCAATGTCCTAGTAGAGTACAGACTGCTTTTTTGGAATTGAAAAAACTTCGCGATTCTGGTCAATTGGTGGAGATTTCAAAGAAATTTCGACTTTGCTCCAACTTGGTTTCTGACAAGCAAGTTGACTATCTCATTGGTTGGATAAGAAATGCGTTTGCAAGCATGTGCATGGGTGATTATCCATACTCCGCTTCTTTCTTTGGAAATCTCCCAGCAAATCCAGTTAATGTTTCCGCCAATCTCATCATGCAAGCGGAAGATGCTCTCGAAGGACTAGTCCTTGGTACTGGACTCTTCTACAACAGCACAAATAACAATACTTTATCATGTTTTGATCCATTTACAGAGTATTACTTTTGTTCTGATCCGACGGGTTGTGGATTGGGTCCAAACAGTTTGTCATGGGACTACCAGGCTTGTACAGAGATACTCCTTTCTAGCGGTACGAATAATATCACGGATATGTTTACACCGTTACCTTGGACACTAGACATGAGAGCAGAGTATTGTTTAAAGACATGGGGTATCAGGCAAAGACCTGGTTGGTTCGCCACTTCACTGTGGGGGAATTCTATCCAATCTGCATCTAACATTATTTTTTCAAATGGTGAGCTTGATCCATGGAAAAACGGTGGAGTTTTAGAGTCTCTCTCGGATACAATTATTGCTTTATTGATAGACGGTGCAGCGCATCATCTTGACTTGAGATCAGCCAACCCGAAAGATCCTCCGGCTGTTGTTGCTGCAAGAGAAGCTGAGCTGTTTTTCTTGAAGAAATGGATTTCAAGCGCAAGAGAAAATCATAAAATAACATAAACGTTCCGTGTTTTTGTTGAGCGAATAGTTAAAAAAACAACTATCGTGATCTTTGGTCTGATTTATTCGTATTATTACAAGTTTAACACAGCATTTTGTAGAATTTTAATAAATTAATACTAAATCTGTCGAATTGAGTGATGTGGTTTGTCATCAACTGAATAAATTTGCACCGTGGGCTTATCTTGATGATAGATAGAAGTCAAACCCAGTTGTTATGAATATTTTTTTATCCAACATAATTTTGGTCGTAAGAGTCCATGTGTTTTTGCGCGGTTATTGTTTTAAGTTTTTCGTAAAACTAAATTTCTTGATATTAGTTGGTTTGTTGCTGCAGTTGAAAAATTTGCCGGCTGATTTCGTGCTTTTTCATCCAAGTATTTATTTAAAGTTATATGAATAACGAAAATTAAAATTAATGAAAACGAAGATGAAGTTCACCAAAAGTCTGAAGTATCAGTCGGGAAATAATTTCGGGATGCCAAGTACGATAAAATTGTTCGACTATTTGTTCATTAAAGAGCAATAAATGTATTATGCTATCACTAAAAATCACTATTACTTTACTTACAATTTTATCAAACAGTGTTTTTGAACTCGAAATTTTCGTTGTTTTAGATTATTTGTATTTTTCAAAAAATAGCTTTCTATCGTTTCTTAATACATTTTCAGACAGTAAAAATAGATTATTTTAATTCCCAATCATTGGAATCCCCTGCAGTTATCCTGGCATTGTAATTATTTCTAGCCATTTTTCCTGTCCATTTTTTATTTTTTTCAATCATTCATCTTCAACAAAAACACGGAACGTTCATATAATTTTATGATTTTCTCTTGCGCTTAAAATCCATTTTTTCAAGAAAAACAGCTCAGCTTCTCTTGCAGCGACAACAGCCGGAGGATCTTTCGGGTTGGGTGATCTCAAGTCAAGATGATGCGCTGCACCGTCTATCAATAAAGCAATAATTGTATCCGAGAGAGACTCTAAAACTCCACCGTTTTTCCATGGATCAAGCTCACCATTTGAAAAAATAATGTTAGATGCAGATTGGATAGAATTCCCCCACAGTGAAGTGGCGAACCAACCCGGTCTTTGCCCGATACCCCATGTCTTTAAACAATACTCTGCTCTCATGTCTAGTGTCCAAGGTAACGGTGCAAACATATCCGTGATATTATTCGTACCGCTAGAAAGGAGTATCTCTGTACAAGCCTGGTAGTCCCATGACAAACTGTTTGGACCCAATCCACAACCCGTCGGATCAGAACAAAAGTAATACTCTGTAAATGGATCAAAACATGATAAAGTATTGTTATTTGTGCTGTTGTAGAAGAGTCCAGTACCAAGGACTAGTCCTTCGAGAGCATCTTCCGCTTGCATGATGAGATTGGCGGAAACATTAACTGGATTTGCTGGGAGATTTCCAAAGAAAGAAGCGGAGTATGGATAATCACCCATGCACATGCTTGCAAACGCATTTCTTATCCAACCAATGAGATAGTCAACTTGCTTGTCAGAAACCAAGTTGGAGCAAAGTCGAAATTTCTTTGAAATCTCCACCAATTGACCAGAATCGCGAAGTTTTTTCAATTCCAAAAAAGCAGTCTGTACTCTACTAGGACATTGCTCGTTCGCAGCCTTAAAGTCAGCGGTCACCACCTCCCAAAATGAATGGTTATTTGCTAAACCTGCTGCGAGGTATATGGGAGCGCTCGCTGCCAAAGCTGCGTCCACAACATTAGGATATTTAAATCGTAAATAAGCACTTAGCATTCCACCATAACTTCCACCCAAAGCAATCACGGCATTTTCTGTAGCTCCCAGCTTTTTCTTAATGTGTTGTATCACTACAGCATAGTCCGCAATAGCCTGCTCTATCGATAAATAACCAATTTTGTCATGATCAAAAGACTTTTGGCCGAAAGGTAGAGAATGTCCGTAATACCTGTGCTCTATGAAAAGGATGTATCCATTTAACTGCTTAGCGATTTCAAAGGCAAATCCCGTGTTTTCCCAGTAGCCTTCAACGTTACCTTCGTTACCAGTGTAAACCACAAACGGTCCATCAGCATGCCAGTACACATTTGAATACAGGTATCGCTGCTCAAACGTCAAATTGATATTCCAATTAAAATGATCTACAACCTGACTAAACGTTGCTATATTATAGTTTAACACACCGCAATTAACACACGATCCCATCACGAAGATTACTATCAGTAAATATGAACCCATAATTACACTTTTAACGAGGAGAGTAACAAATGCACTGTTTCTGTCTGGTTTTTCATGCTCTTTGCTTTTGTGTATACTTCATGTAAGTAAGAGTTGTAAATCCATTCTGAGATGCAACACATGGTCATGACACGGTGTGACAGTGGTCACGAACTGTCTTGCCAGTAATGGTAAGGTTAAAGTTGCTGGTTCATAACTTTTAACTAATATATTTTCTTAAGACTCTAGTGCACCATTTTTTGGAGTTATATAATATATTTATGTATGATTTATTGAGATTTGAATCAGTTGATTACATAAATGTAAAGTAATTTTTGTTATAGGGAATTTGAGATCATTTCATCTTATCATTATTACAATTTGATTTTCTTATGTTTAACTCTTCTTCCAGAATTAAAATATGGCTTAAACATCTTGTAGATCTGTGAGGAATACTAGTCAAATTTGATGTGCACGACAAGTGTGTGCTCTGATGACTCATGACCGAAAGCGATTTATGTTTGATGTTGTTGGTGAAAATTGTTTGTTTGTTGTTTAGTAACATGTGTTTGTTTTACTCTTGTCTTGCCCTATGTCTATAATATGTTTCTGTTCTGTTATATGTACAATATTGTGTTATTATAATTCATTGAGTCATGATGAGATTCTGGTAATGAATATGATCCGATTATGGCTATCATTTGTGATCGAACACTGAAAAAGATTACATTGTTAATCTATGAAATGTCTCTGAACTCAACAATTCTGATATATCTGGGTCTATTGACTTTATACAATAGATCCAATCTCAAAAGTATGTAATCTGTGTATCTCATACTTGACATTGTGTATTAAATGTGAATTTTTTGGTTTGAATTGTAATTTTGATATGCAATGTGATATGTTCAAAGTTTACATGGCAAAATAAAGCAAAGATTCTTTGTCAGCAAGTGATTAAAAAGGTAATTAAATTAATAGGGAAGTGAATTGCTGGTTTTTAAGTTTAATATGTTGATATGTGAAGAAAATCTTTGAAGGAAATCATGTCATTACTTTCTCATGTCAAAGCTAGGATTGTTGCCTTTTTATTCATTTCTTTTTATCAATGGGATTAAGATCTACATTTAATATAAACAATAAGTTTTTTGAATATAGACATGTTTTGACATCTCATGATGCCATCTTCAGTATGAGTGAAATAGATGATACAAGGTTATAAACTAGTTAGTTAATAATATGCTCGGACGCTCCCCATTAATTTAACTTATTTCCTTTTTATTGTTGTAATTTATGTATCATTACTTTTATATAAACCTTGTATCACCTATTATTTCACTCATACTGAAGACGGCATCATGAGATGTCAAAACATGTCGATTTTCAACAAACTTGTCGTTTATATTAAATGTGCATTGGCAATAGTGCTTTTACGAAATTAAGATCTACATTGACCAATCTTTTGCATTAGCATATCAAACCAACTCTAACCCTGACTGCAGAGAAGTGCAATGGGTAAGCCAAGATTTATCAAGTCACAAGTTTCAGCGCACCCAAATTGTTAAGCGGAAAACAAAAATGTTACTCAAACAAAGGCGCTTGGGCACATTTGTGCCCCTGGTTTGATATTTTCCAACATTCCATCCCCGATAACTTGGCAAAATCGGACATACTCTGTAGTCTGGACTGTCACTGAAGAAATTCTTGTGGTTTTTTATTCATGTTTGTTAACAGACAAAATTTACTTTCCAGCCATGAGTTTTTAAATTGTTTTATTTCATCTCAATTCTTAAATATTGCTACATTGTGACCTGGTTCAAACTCTTGAAAAATTATGGTCAATTGTCAATTTAGTATCAATAATAGCTGTTGGAATTGGGGGACAAATTGTTGTAAGTTTTTATGAAGTGAAGCAAACATGAAAAGTGTTAGTATAATTGAATCACATTAACAACACTAACTATGTAGAATGCCAACACCAAAACAGTGTCGAATTATAAAACAGTGTCACTTTAACAGTGTCAAATTTTGCTACTTTGCTTTGACTGGAACAAAATGTTCATAGTAGCTTTTTGTATGATCAGTCATAATATCCTGTATGCATCCTGGTAACATAGTGGTGAGAGTTCCTGGGGAACCACCATACATTGTGTATGGTGGTACAACAGTTTCTGGTGGAAGTACTGTATTATCTGCAATGGCACAACAGTCTTTGAGGATAGAACGTCGACCAATAACACAGTTCTTTCCAATATGGACATATGATCCAACTTGTGCAGCATTGATAACACAATCTTCTTCAATGAAAACATTATCACCAATATGCAATGGGAAAAATGCAACTCCTTTGCTGAACTTCTTAAATGGCGGCCGTATCACGGATCTTTTACTGATTACACAATTTCTCCCAATCCTGACATTAGCAAGGTCTCCTCGTATGATGCAATCCGACATAATTATCGTTTTTCCATTAAGTACAATATTTTGACTACCACACAAGACTGACTGTCGACTCACTTTATTCCCAGATGCAGTTTCAATGTACTCATCCTTACTGTAATGGATGTCTTTCAGTTCCATTTGAAAAAAATCTTAGTCCTAGAAAAGCAAGACTGTCTAAATGTTTGTCTGTAAAATTATACACACAGTAACGTCAAATAAATATCTAGCCGATCGAAAGTTATACTTATCGTTAATGGTTAAATGACGAATTCTTATAAAATACCTGAATATCTAAATTCTAAAAATTGTATTTTGCGATAAAAATTTTAATTTTTTAAATAATTATAACGATGAGCCCGCAATCACTACATTGCAAACTGTGAGAAGCTTAACTTCATATAAAAAAAATGATGTTTCATAAATTCCCGCCAAAATTAAACTTCTAGGGAAGGGAAGATGGTAAATATGGATGCTGCCAGCAACCAAACTTTAATTCCTGAAAAGAATTCTTGCGAAAGGGTACGATCAGAGGGGATTACAGCTCAAGTAAACGAAAACGAGAGAACAGAGAGGTTGATGATACTGAAAATAGTCAATGAAAACTTCAAATCGTACGCTGGGATACAAGAGCTTGGGCCATTTCATAAGGTGATGAAATGATCAATATTCTGTAGTACATTTTAAAATACTTAACGTAAACTTTTCTTAAAAGAGCATTATCATTTTGAAAATTTTGTAAGCTTAAAAAGATTGTCTTTCCAATTAATGAAATTTCATTGAAAATCAAGTTACTGTTAATGAATCACCAAACAATTGTACAAAACAATTAGGCTACAATCCTACAATACAACCAACTGTGGTACAAAATGACCATAAACCTTGTCAATCAACAGTATTAATGGTACTAATCATCTAAAAAAGTCAAAATACTCCAGTTATTGGTATCAACTATACAGTATTTATTTCTGTACATTGTACCTCTAAACATTGAATCTAGGCAACCTTGATTATGTTATTAATCTCAGTTGGCATAGTCTCCAGAAGCATTTTTTTATGACATGAGCAATAGCAGCAGCTGCTTCTGTGGTTATTTCATGCACTGATTGTTATGTCAGAGATGGCAGTTGTATCTTTGCACTCATATTGCATCATAAAGTGTCAAACTTAGCAGTCATTTTATGCACCAAACACTACATTTTCATGATTTATGTTTATTTATTTATTCAGAATTTCACCTCAATTGTTGGTCCAAATGGTAGTGGTAAATCAAATGTCATTGATGCTATGTTGTTTGTATTTGGTTATCGCTCCAATAAAATCAGGTCAAAGAAGATATCAAATCTGATTCACAATTCGGCAAATCAGCAGAATATTCAAAGCTGCACAGTTTCTGTGTATTTTCAAAAAATAACAGATCTGGTAAAGCTTTCTTTGCTCGATTCATATTTGTTTATTTTTTCTCTCATGAATTAGTAGCTAGCATCACAGATTTCATGAATAGTTTTAATATCTCTCTATAGTCACATTATTATTAGACTCTAATTTCATTTGCAGATCATTTAACAATCCAAAAATATGTAGGTAGTAAAATTTCAAAAACATTTGTGTTTCAACAAAACTACAAAAGGATACTTTAGAAAGCCATCATTTTCAACGGACCAGAAGATACTTTTTTTCTATTTGGTGGTGTTATTTGCTTTTTTTCAAATCTTATTTCTGTTTCTAATGACTGAAAACTTTTCATGATGGATGTTATAGATACTATGGTAAGGTGAATATTCTGGTTGTTAAATTTTCATGTTTTCAGAAAAAGAAACACCCAGTGATGTTAGTTTGTAAGTGGATGATTTTTGCTGGCATCAATTTGATTACTAAAATATCAACAAACACAAACGTAAAGCTTCCTTACATTTTTTACTTAGCTGTCCTTTGCTCGCAGATCAGAGTTGGCGAAATTTGAAAATTGAAATCTACTTTTATTCACCTGAAGTGCTTATATTTTGTTTAGCCTGGCAACGACTATGAAGTTATACCGGACAGTGAGATTGTTGTGTCAAGAACAGCTCGTAAAGACAATACCTCAGACTATTATTTAAATGGTCGAAAGACCCCATTCAAAGAGGTTGCTTCTGTCTTACGTGGATGTGGTATTGATCTGGATCATAATCGCTTCCTTATATTACAGGTAAGGAAGGCTTGTTTCAGTTAACTGGCCAATGTCGCTGTCAAGTAGGTTAATGATTGAAAAATGTTCACCTAATTTTATATAATGATTAGTTTCCCTGGCAGCCCTAATATCTGAATGCAACAGAACATAAATTTAAAAAGAATAATTGTGTTTAGTGAAAAGAAAATTGCCTTGATCTTTCTATATATGTACGTATATGCTCTAGCCTGAGTTACATGTTATGTGTTTGTGCTTTTTTACATTTTGTGCAAAAGGGTGCTTGATACAGAAACAAAATAGCAGTGATGTTCTCTAAAATTCTCAAAAATTTTAACAATAAATTTCTTGCCATTTTCAATGAATATTTACATGTCGTCATATTTGTTTTTCAGTATCTTTAAATGCATTCATAGATTAGATGTAACTGTTAACAAATGGTCACATTGAACATAGGTTCTCGCTACAGAATTCATGGTGAAAGTAAAAATCGAAATTTGACCTCCTTATATATTATAGAATAGGTCTGCTGACTTGCTCACTTGCTCACCTTGACAGCCAGCCATAAACTTCATTTAAAATTGTAGGGTGAAGTTGCTCCCCTTGACAGCCAGCCGTAAACTTCATCATTTAAAATTGTAGGGTGAAGTTGCTCACCTTGACAGCCAGCTGTAAACTTCATCATTTAAAATTGTAGGGTGAAGTTGCTCACCTTGACAGCCAGCCGTAAACTTCATTTAAAATTGTAGGGGGAAGTTGCTCACCTTGACAGACAGCCATAAACTTCATCATTTAAAATTGTAGGGAAGTTGCTCTCCTTGACAGCCAGCCATAAACTTCATCATTTAAAATTGTAGGGTGAAGTTGCTCACCTTGACAGCCAGCCATAAACTTCATCATTTAAAATTGTAGGGTGAAGTTGCTCACCTTGACAGCCAGCCATAAACTTCATCATTTAAAATTGTAGGGGGAAGTTGAACAAATTTCGATGATGAAACCCAAAGCTTCAACAGAACACGAGGAGGGAATGTTAGAGTATTTGGAGGATATCATTGGATCAAGTCGTTATAAACAGCCCATAGAGGATTGTGCAAAATCTGTGGAAGAATTAAACGAAGCTAGAGGAGAAAAGGTTTATGCTTTATTAAATGAAAAAATAGAAATTTCTATGAAGAAAATAATTGGTTTGTTCAACAAATACAACCAGTTTTTCTCAAAATTATTATCTTTGCTTGCATTTTGTTGTAGCATATTTTGCAAAAGAAAATCACGTTTACACAACATATAACGTTGTCTTTGCAGTACCGTCACTTTGGAGAATTGACTATGCTATGCTATGCATTTTATTTTATGTACGTTTACTCGTAGCTAAATCGCGTAAAGGCTGTGGAAAAGGAGAAAAATGAATTAGAGGGCAGTAAAAATGAGGCAGTCGAATATCTGAACATGCAAAACAGCATATGCAATGAAAAAAACAAACTTTATCAAAAAAACATGTAAGTGAAGAGCACAACTTGTGTAATAAATATCGTGATTCGTGTAAGTTTTGCTGTGTCATTTTATACCAAATTCCTGTAATTCGCACATTTTTGTCAGTATGTTTTGCTGTTTGTTGTAGATATGACAGCCATGGTGCAGACACAGAAGCAAAGGAGGAAAGAGACCGAGCTAAGGAAACTTACAGCGAACTTAAAAGGAAAATGGAGGAGTGTACAGGTACACAAATGCATTGTATTTTATACCTTACGATCTGGAGTAGCCATTTTTAATTGCGGTTTACATGCATTTAACTGGTGGTTACTTGTTTTCACTTTCTACGTATCCTGCCCACCGTTAGTTCTCTTTCTTCTGAGTGACAGTTTTTTTCCCTTCATTATTTTTTCTTCCTCTTTGTCATTTTATTGGCTTGTTTTCTTTGGTTCTTTTTTGGTATTACTTTTCTTCTTTGCATGTGTGTTTTGTTCCGGTCGCTGCTCTCGCGAGGAGCGGTGTTATCAGAAGGAGGCGTTTGCTTCATGTATTTGTGTTAAATTCCTATTTTTTAGGGCGGAAAAAAGCCAAAGGCAAAGAACTAAAGAAGCTTTCAATGTATCATTGTCGTTGTTTTATTATGAAATTTACGGTGCATAAGCTATAGTAGCTACAAAATTGCGAATTTTTTTGATTTTTCAGGAGTCAAGAAAAACAGGCTCAAGTCGCTGAAGAAAAAAAAGCGGCTTTCAACGAGTTTGAAAGAAACGACTTGAAATTAAGAGAAGTAAACGTGATTTGGCTTTATCAAATTATCTTTGGTGTCAGTACACATAAATTTTGTTTGAAATACACAGGAATTGAAACATAGAAAAGGCGAAAGTAAGAAAATAGAATCAAATTTAGCAAAAGAAAAGAAAAAGGTTGGTGGACAGTATCTGAAGGTTTTTTATTGAACTACAAGTAATTATACTTCAATAGATCTTTGGGAATTCTATTTTTTGTCCGTCGAGTTCTTAGATTTTTTTACAAATATTTAAGTGTACTTAAATGTGGCTAGAAGAGCCTAATCAAGACACGATTGAAGTTCGTTCTTGACTTCTTGGATATATGTAATCTAAAATTGTATAGGCATCGTTAAATCTAACAACAGCTACTGTTGAGCGACGATAAGGATAGAGTTACTGAGAACAGTAAATCCCAAAAAACGACAGGGTATAACGAAATTGTAGAAAACCCGAAAAAGGAAAAACATGAATCCATCCCATCAATGAAAAACAAAAGATAATGACAATTTTTGAGCTTGTTAGCAACGATTAAGTTTTTACAACAATTACTAGTGAATCGATGATTTCATATATTTATTTCATCAGTTGGAAGTATTGATGGAAGAACCTGGGAAAAATCAAAAGAAGCTCGAAGAACTCGAAGCAAAGAAATTGTCGGTTGAGGTGAGATGGAACTCCCGGTTATTTGAAGCAATTGCAATTGATCATATAACTTTCGTGCAACTGAACTCTTCCTTTTAACTGCAAATAATTGTACTACATAAATTTATGATAATCACTAGGAAAAGAAAAAAGTTGAAGACTCTAAACTGAATGAAATTATGGCAGGTTAGTATAAAGTAAATGATTTGAATCTGGGAGTATCGTTACATGTTCGTAAATGTGGATCGTCCAGGTTGGTATAGTCCTGAGAAGGACTGTTTTTGATGTTGTTGACTGACGTTTCGACAACCTTAGCGGTAGTCATCTTCAGAGTCAAAAAAAAAAGATGACTACCGCTAAGGTTGTCGAAACGTCAGTCAACAATAACAAAAGCAGGTAAGAATGTTGTTTAAAATGCCTCTGACGCATCATTTTTTATTCTTAGAAATAATAAGATTTTTGAAAACCCTGCGGGATTTTCTTTTCAACATTTAACATTACTTCGACATTTAACTTTTTAAGCTTTTGTGGTACGCGAATTAGATAATTTGGATGCTTTCCTGATTTATACTTATTCTTTACTTTCATTTATTCTTAACCAAATTTACAAATTTCCTTTACGTATATCTTGTAAGTGACTAGCTTACTTCAATAACAATCATAACTTTTTGGTAAACATGCGCATGCAGTTTAGTAGGTTAACTAGGAAAATAAAGTATGATTCCAACCAAGATATTAGAGACATTAAAGGTCAACTAGGAAAATAAAGTATGATTCCAACCAAGATAATAGCGACATTAAAGGTTAACTAGGAGAATAAAGTATGATTTCAACCAAGATATTAGAGACATTAAAGGTCAACTAGGAAAATAAAGTATGATTTCAACCAAGATATTAGAGACATTAAAGGTCAACTAGGAAAATAAAGTATGATTTCAACCAAGATATTAGAGACATTAAAGGTCAACTAGGAAAATAAAGTATGATTTCAACCAAGATATTAGAGACATTAAAGGTCAACTAGGAAAATAAAGTATGATTTCAACCAAGATATTAGAGACATTAAAGTTCCCAATTTAAATGTCATCAATGCTTCACGTGCTCAAGAAGTACGTTTACATGGGAATATAAATCATTTTTGCTTCAAAATTGCTCGTATTTTGCATGTTTAGGTTTGAAAGTGGAAACACAAGGTCTTCAGGTTGAAAAAGAGGTATTAGCTGCATTTTATGTGCCTATACATTCTAATATACATCTACCCAACTAGTCATCTCATGTCCGAGAATGGCTTTATTTTGATTGCTTATTTCAAAATCACAATTCAACCTTCTCGATCATTTTTTGTCAACACTTTTCAAATATTTTCCCCTTCAAGACTTTTTTTTAAAAAAGTTTCGTTGCACATTTCATTGTCGTTTTTTCTCCAGGCAAAAGAACGTCAGCTTTTAGAGCTGAGCAAGTCCGTCAACGCAGCTAAATCAAAGGTAAAATGGTTTATTTTCGTATTTCATTTTATCGAGTGAATGAACGTGTTATGTATGCATTATAAACATGGTATCTTTTTGTATTTATGAATGCGTTAGCTTGACGTCGCTATGAGTGAACTGGAAATATACAGTACTCAACAAGATGGCTTAAAAAATCAGATGAAAGAGGCCATGGAAAACCTCAAGAATGGCAAAGAAAAATTGAAAGACTTGAAAAGGTTAACGTGAATCTCTTTGAATTAAATGGATGTATCTACGTTGGTTTGCCAAACAAGGTTTTATTGTTAGACGTGTTTATAATCAATAACGATACTATTTTATGTGATTGTATATTATGTACTTATTATTACGACTGAAAATCTTGATAGTCTACATCCTGGAACATTGTTCTCCAGCATTCCAAAATGCAACGGGCTTTAATGTTGAATCCATAGCAGTATTCTTACTAGGACGTATTTTGTCTTTTATCAGAGACATGGAGACAATAACTAAGGAACTTCCCGAGAACAAAAAACAACTCAGTAAAACTAAAAAGGATTTGGAGAAAGTTGAACACGAAGAAAAGAAACTTTGCGATGAGGTGTGCATGGTTGTTTATGTTAGCAAATTGTAACACAACTATACGTCTGTGAAAGTAACATTTTATTGTTAAAACATTTAAGTTGCGGTTATCTCGTTCAAAAGCCGAAGAAGCAAGAAGTGCACTACATGCTGTTAGTAGTAGGTGGGTACCTATGGCACTAATTTTACAGTGCTTTTGTCTTTTCTTTGATCTCATTCAAATCTTCTGTCCAGTTCATTTTTTGGTTTTTTGTTGCAATCATATATACAGTAGAACGTGTATCAAGCGGTCGTAAGGCAATGTCAAAAAAAATTCATGATATAAATACCGACCTTTATTAAACGGTCACCTCTATTAAGCGGACGCAGCCACCTTTTCCAATGTCCCAAACTTAAATTTTCATTGTTTTGAAAATGTATTAAACGGTCATGTAAGGTAAATACACCACATAATAAAATATATGATTAAATATTTTTTCTAGGTGTCACTTATATTGTATACAAGTCTTTATCTTGTATTTGTCTTCTGCAATCACTCAAAAGTGTCAGCAATATTTTGTGTGGACGTATTACACCAGCAATTTCAATTTTTTTACGTCCCTTCAGCTTTTGACAAGAAAACATATCTCCAAGAAAGGGATATGCGCATGGAATTTATAAGTTATAACCACCTTCTCTGTTGACAGGCTTGCAATTGATTATGTTTCAGCAGTGTGAGCCGTGACATTATTATGTATACTATTTTCTAATTTGAACTAAGATAAAAATTGCTTTGTATAGTGTTTTTGTGGGTTAATTGCCATGTACGTTGATGAACAATACCGATTGGTTCAAATTTAGTTGTATTAAATATTACACGTAGCCCGTCTGGTGATTTTCCCGACGATCTGTATTAAGCGGTCACACGAAAAATCCCCAAAGGTGACCGCTTAATACAGGCTCTGCTGTAGTTCTTTGTCTACGTCCCTTTGAGCTTAAGACACCATTGTTTTTTTTAGGAAGGGTTACGTATTTACGTATACGTCCCCGAATTTAAGACGCCTTTTTTGGGAAGGTATACGTAGTTTGCTTTGCCGAACGCTATGTCTACGGAACTTCGTTAGCTTAGGGATCTTGTAACGCTTTCAAACTTTTAATGGTTATTTTCAATGCGGGAAATACCGACTACGAATAATTCAAATCGTGCGTTAATGCCAACATGATATTAGATAAAGTTTAATCCATTGTAATCCATTGTAAAATGACGCAGAATATACTTAACGTTATAGACATCAAGTAGGACTTTCACCAAACTATCCAAAATGTTAATATATTTGTACAATCAGGTTGATAAATTTGAACGTGCTCATTAAAAAACTCGGATTAGCTAGCCAGCCAAACATTGAAGGCATTTGAAAGGCATTCTCAATTTTGTTGCATAGCACTTAATGATCGAATTTTATACGTACAAACTTGGTAATATGTTGTAACATCAAAATTTTACCGATTTAAAAATCTAGAGGAAAGGTTCTAGAAGCCTTGTTGAAGGAAAAGCAATCAGGAAATTTGAAAGGAGTGTACGGAAGATTGGTAAGAATCGTAAGACATGTTTACTTGTGTACTTGGTATAGCATTACCTTGTACAGTGGTAGCCCGATATTTTGGACTTTTCTTTTTTCCTTGTGGACATCGAAATAGTGCGGTGTGACTGTACCTATTATGAATTGATGATGACTACTCCTTTTTGTCGTCGTGCTTTTCGGAATTACCATGAACTGTGTAGTAGCAGTAACAATGAGCTGAAGCATGTCTGAGTGCTGTCGTTTTTTAGGGTGATCTAGGTGCGATTGATGATAAATATGACGTTGCAATAAGCACTGCTTGTGGACCTCTAGATAACATTGTATGCGATACGATTGATATTGCTCAAAAATGCGTCAACTTTTTGAAAAGAAACAACATTGGCTCGGCCACATTCATTGCTTTGGACAAGGTGCGTAAATAAATAAATATATACATTATTTGATGCCGTATGATGTTTCTCGGAATCCAAGAAAGTTTCTTTTTCTGTTGTTTTCTCCTTTGATGTTTTTCATCACCAAAATCCATGATGAACCTTTTTTTGTCACATTTACAGATGGAGCATTGGAGAAAGAATGCCACGAGTACAATTAAAACGTATGACTAAGCATGATCAAATATCGTAAATGATCTAACACCTATCAAACACACGGCTCGTATCTAATAAACGCCCCTCCCCAGCACTCGTCTTCTACCCCTATCCCTAATAGACACCCTTCACAATTCAATTATCATAACATTATAATAGTGGTCGTCGGTTAAGGAACCATAAATTTGATCTTAGTGTGTGTTCACCCAAATGCGACAGAAATGATGACGTAAACGCCTCGTGTCTGCACCTCCTCCCCCCTCCCATAGAACCGATTTTTGTAGTTAATTCAACACCCCGGACGTTTGTTAGATCATTTAAGGTAAGAATGAAAATGAGATGTTGATGGTTACCCAATTTTTTTTACTATAGACCAGAAAATGTTGCCAGGTTGTTTGATTTAGTGAAATTGAAAAACGACAAATTAAAAACGGCATTTTATTTCGCCTTACGAGATACTCTTGTTAGTAAAGATCTTGAGCAAGCTACTCGTATTTCAGATAAGGTATTTTTTTGCTTTTATTCCGTCTGTGTTGAATGGAGAATGCGTTTTTATGAAGGATGGATGATTTTTACAGGGCGGCAAGAGATGGCGTGTTGTGTCCCTGGCAGGAGAACTTGTTGAACAATCAGGTTACTGGCTGATCATATCGTATGGTATATGTAGCTACATATCACGGGCCGGTAATTTAATGTAAGAATGTTGTAGGCCATCAGATCTCACCGTTAATTGTAATTGCGATATCTTAAAATCGACGATGTAGAGTGCGTTTTGCGAAGTAATGTACATAGGACTGCGAGGCAATTGATATTCTAAAAATGAAGGGGGTGTCCCATAATGCATGTTGTTTATTAGCTTTAGTTTGGGTTGATGTCAATTCTTCAGAGAATACTGTAGTTTTGTTTACACAGTATTTTGCAAGTTCCATTTTACTTTCATTCTTGCAAGTAGAAAATATATATTTCTTGATTCGAAATCGTTGTCGACATTTGTATGTGAACACTTTCAACCTCCGGAGAACCCGCAATTTTTTTTGAAAATCGTCAAATATATCATATGATCCTTTCCCTTTGGGAACTCGATTATTTATTTACGTATGTATAATATTTACTTTGTCATGTAAGGGGCGATGACTGGTGGGGGCACTAAAGTCAGTCGCGGAAGAATGGGATCAAGTGTTGTACAGAACGTCACTCCACAAGAACTTAAAGAACTTGAGAAGAAACTTGAAGCGCAAACACATCGGCTTGAGGTTTTTAATACTACAAACATTGTCAAGACACCATTTAGTTTCCTGGCATGATTAACCTTAGGAATTACTTACAGACCTTTTTTGTACATCAAATTAGGAATGCCGAAGCTCAAAAAAGAGTTTGGAAGAAGCCCAGGACGATTTGATAAAGACTGTTACATCACAAGAGCATCAACTTCAGAAAAACAAATTGGAAGTTCAAGTAAGTTGAATGACGACTGGCTAAAATATAGCGTGTATTACAACGTATATGGTGTTGGGGGTAGAACTTCCAGTAAAGGTCAAGAAGCCAAGGCTCATCGAAAGTTGATTTAAAGACAACGCTCATTTCATCGACAAATTATAAAATTATTCATCGTTGTTGTTACTCAATACGACGCATGCAATCACTATACATAGGCGCTGACTGAACAAGAAAGAGTTTTGAATGATCAAATTAAGAATCTTCAGATTCAGTTAGAACAAACAGTGCCAGATCAAAATCACCTCCAAAAACTGGAAACGAAAGTGAAAGAGAGCGAAAAAGGTACGAAATGTTGTATGAAACTGTTTACATCATTTCTATATAATTGAAAAAGGCGGACATGTTACTCCATATTCGTAACCTGTTTTAAAATATGGAATGCGACAGTTTTAACGGATTTTTTTTTTCACAACTATAATTTTCATATTTAGAATGGAAAAAAGAATCATCCGTATCTACAAAAGTTGAAGCTGAAATACAAAGGTATGAGATAACGGATAAAAATATAAATGCGCTAAAAGAAGATAAATACAACAAAAATAGCCATGCATTGTGGTTGGTTGCATCAAACATTAATGGCCAGTTGCTTGGCTTCAAAGTCGATTACTCTGTAAATTCTAGAATATTTTTATCATTTCTGTACAGATCAGTGTTATATCCTATGTAACATTCTAATCTATCAATTTTTTATTTAGTTTGCATAAGCAAATAATGGATATCGGTGGCTCAAAACTGAAGGCACAGCAGGCAAGCATCAATTGGTGTCTATAAAAATATCTGGTGTCAGTGTTAATAAATAGATTTGATGGTTACGAATCCTTGTGAGAACACATGTTCTTTAGTTTATACTAATAAAATTGGTTTCTATGAGATTGATGTATTTTCAAAATTTATGTTCTCCTTTGAAGAGCATGTGCGACATGTTAAAGACGGTTTCATCGTTTCAGACATCCAAAATTTGAGTATGCGACAATTTATCACAAAAAGTAAGTTATAAACTGTTTTTCTTTTCAGGCAAAAGTGGACATATTTAGTAAAGGGATTGATGAAATTACTCGGGAAATAACTAAAACAAACGTTGCTTTAAAGTCATCAAACAGGTGCGATTCTTTTACCTTTGATCACATTTACGATGATTCTTTGACATTGGTTACATGCACATTAATGCCTCCAAAAGTTCAATTCGATATACTGTTGTATGCTGGATGTTCTCATGATATAGACATTGTTATCTATTATTCTCAATTCTTTAGAAATATTGCTAAATCGGAAGAGAAAATTCTATCCCTTGAAAAGGAAATTCAAGAAAATAAAGACGCTATTGAAGCACTGCAGGTGTGGTTTTTTGTTGTCTGTTTTTTCAAGGACATTTACTGCTACACTCAATCTCATTTTTTTTCTTTTTGACGTTGGCTTTACGTACAAAGAAATTGCTGTCAACGTTGTTAGTTTTTTGTCTTTAGAAAGAATTCAATGAACTTGATCAAAATGCGGCAAAGGTCTTCGCTGATTTTAATGAAGCGCAGGTAATATTCTCTCAATCATGTTTCAGATTACATCTCACCGACTATATATATATATATATATATATATATATATATATATATATAAAAGATAAAAGTTTCTCCGGATATCGTTTTATCTTTTATGTATTAAATGCCTGGATTACAAATTTTCAAACTTATATATATATATGTATAGCTATAGTCGTGAGTTGTAATCTGACATGGTTGAGAGAATTTTTACATTCAACTACGAGGGCGAATGACGATAGATTGTAGCTAAAATTGAAAATCTGGGATTTATTATTACTTTTAGAAACAAATGAAGGAATGTGTGGAAACGTTATCGTCATTGAGAAAGGAATACGAACAGGTGGAAGAGGAATATAATAAAATGAAGAGCGAGGAGGTCGATATAAAAAATTATTTGGAGAAATGTGATTCTCACGTGAAAGAAAATGACGCTAAAATTAGACATTGGAAAAATCAGGTGATTGATTGGTACAAGATAGATCGTACTTTTTGCTGTTACAATTTTTACTTTGTTGTTTACATTTTTGCTTGACGTAGTAATCTTGGAAATTTGAAAATCACCCTCCTTTAATTTGGTTGGATTATTTTAATTTAGATCAGTAAACTAGAAATTCAGTCAGTTGGTTTGAACAATGAAGATGAACAGACATTGCCTACGTTCAATGAAAACGAGCTGCAAAATTTTGATAAGACCGCCATTAAGGTAGGTAGTGGTTTCTAGGTTTTCCTTCTTTATCCATTGACAGCAGCTTCACTTACCATCTTCATCCATTTGTTGGGATGTTCACATGCCTTTGTATTGCTGAAATGTATGTTTAACTTTGGTGAATATCGATGAGGAAGCCTCGCTAAGTTTTATGAAACAAGAGCGTTGTTTTTGTAACAGAATGAAATCGAAGCTTTGGAAGAAAGGTTGCGTGAGATGACACCAAACATGGCAGCCATTGAGGAATATCGTAAAAAGGTTCGTTAGATAACTTGCATCATTTAATTATATTCATTATAATTATATAATTCTGAATTTTGTATTTACTACTGTTATCTGCTATGTTGATTGACTCTCATTAAAAAAAGTGCTACAGTATTAAAAGAATTAAGAAAACCCTGCAAAATGGCGGTAATTTTCATTCACAGGAAATTTTTCCTAAACCTAATTATTGTGTTCTATAAAATCAATAATGGGTTTTCATTCTCTATCCCCGAGTGGAGCTTTCACTTTACCATTACTGTAATTCAACGTGTGAATTACGTAAATTCCATGATAAATAACAATGTTGGATTTTGGAAAAAAGAATTTCCTGTGATTTAGGAAGAGCAGTACCTACAACGTGTGAACGAGCTTGACGAGATCACCGAACAACGTGACAACAAGCGAAAGGAGTATGAAACTTTGAGAACGAAGAGATTGAACCAGTTTATGGAAGGATTTTTGACTATCACGATGAAGTTAAAGGAAATGTATCAGGTATTTTTTTCTCGTAGTCCTTACACCATGAGAAGAAGAAAAACTCGCGCTACCTTTGCCACTTCTGGTTGGTTTATCCTGGAATCTCCTTTTTTGACAGTAGTTTACATAGTTCAGATTTGACCTGAACTTTGGCAATTGTGACCATTATTATTCTGTTCCTGATATAATAATCAATTGAGAATGTCAGGAGTTATTCGTTGATCTGTGTTATCTAAGCAATAACTTGCATGCACTTTCATTGCTCGTAAATGTATAGCTACTTTAAAAATACTAAGTTTAATTATATTGTCATTGCATGCATCCTTTAGATGATCACTCTCGGTGGTGATGCGGAGTTGGAACTTGTTGATAGCTTGGATCCTTTTACTGAAGGTGTCGTCTTTAGCGTCAGACCACCAAAAAAAACATGGAAAAACATCTCGAATCTTTCTGGTGGAGAAAAAACACTCAGCTCGTTAGCTCTCGTTAGTATGAAAATTAACGCCGAATGCATTCACATGAATTGTTTTCTTTTACGATGTTTGAAAAATATTTTAATCCCTCAAATTATCGCTAGATTTTTGTTATATTTATATATTGTATAGCTTAATATATTTGCTAACAAATTTAGGTTTTTATGGTATTGTTTCAGGTGTTTGCTCTTCATCACTTCAAACCTACACCATTGTACGTGATGGATGAGATAGACGCAGCTCTTGATTTTCGGAATGTTTCCATTGTTGCTCATTATATCAAAGTAAGTACTGACGTTATTTTTAATTATTTCGTCACATCGATATCGTTATTGTGCGATTTAGACTTTCAAGTTGTTTTGGAAGCTTGGTTAATTTGATTACATTACAATAGTCAGGCATTGAATTGCGTTTCCACTATTCAGGAGCGAACTAAGAATGCACAATTCATAATCATCAGTTTGAGAAACAACATGTTTGAACTGGCAGATCGTCTTGTTGGTATATACAAAACTCATGACTGTACAAAGAGTGTGACCATCAATCCATCCTTAGTTGCTTCTAAATGCTCAATGGTTCAAGCTGAGACATAAAAAACAACAAAAAGATAAGTTTTTCATTTAATATCTCATTGTATATGGTGGTATATCATTTAGTGGTGTGGTAGCAAATATATATATATTTACATATATGTATGGTATGTGCAATGGTTTGTGGAAGGACGAAGCATGTAGTATAAAAATTGGAAGGTATCACACCATGCTGGTACAATACATTACAAAAACAAATTTTTGTTTTGTGACATCTTCTCTTTGCTTCCTGTAAAAACAGCTTGGCTTTGAAATGATTGAAAAAAGTTTGTTAAAAAGGTTTTTTTAGAAAATCTAGAGATGTCACAAAAGACAACATATTGCTAAAGGCAAAACTTCACCCGACAGGCTTGGCATGTGTAAAAGATTATTTAGTAATTTCACTCAGATCATTTACATCTGTTTCCTACTTTCCTCATTCAAAAATTGCTTAAAGTTCATGAATTCCTTTGACTCAAAATTATGCTACTTGCAGTCAACTGTACTAAACTTGTATTAGTGAGATTATCATAGAGGTGATCAGCATTTTTTGTGAGTTTAATTTAGTGGTGACTTTTCTCTTTTTGTAAAATACTTAAAACCTTCAAGGCCTAAACTTTTAGTTATAATGGGTTTCAAATTTAGAGATTTTCTAGAGACTCTGAGGATTGCAAAGCGATATAAATATATTACCAAACTAATAAATGTGGAATATGAAATTTTTAAAAGACATATAAAAGCATCCAATATATTTACAAATAATAAATACCATTATAATTAACATAAAATTACCTCTTCCGTGTACCCTAATTCTATATACAATATCTACATAAAATATGTTACATTGTTTCACGTGCCTATTTCCATTTCAGTTAGCTTTGAGTATTGCCATTGTGGCAAGACCTAAAGATAAAAAATAGATGATGGTAATATGAAAAACAACCTCAACAAAATAATAAATTACTCTAAGCACTTTAAAGATTACAAAATGTGTGTCACTTCATTTACAAATAGAGTAATGTGAAAAGATCTAAAAAACATCAAAGATATACCTAATATGTAAGCTGCAATCAACTTTTGATTGATAGTTAAATGTAAATAGAATGGCATTGATGATATTTCACCAACAGTTGGTAACACAAGAGCAATAAGACATATTGCACATAAAATTATGATCAATGCACTAGGACCACTTCTCACTTCAGAATGAACTAAAATATATAATTATTGTGTTGTGAGTTAGAGCTAAGCAGTACTGGTATGTTAAAAACCAATTTCACGTTTTTTTACCTTTAAAATCTTGATGACTTCTCAAAGATTTTTTAGCTGAATTGGCTGGAAATTTTTTCTGAAAACCACAGAAATGATGATTCTATCAAGTCATGTGTTGAGTTTAGAATATTTATGTTAATATCATATAACTACAATCATAATCATAGAAGTAAAATGGTATGGTTAGTCTTTAAAATCCAGATCAAAATAAATGACAAACTTATAAGATTGGCTGTGCAGGATATTAGTGGTATAAAAACAGTCTAATATTTTTTCTTTGAGAAAAATCAGTACTTTTGTTTTCAAATAATAATCGTTTTTACATTACACATACTTAAACATTTGCAACTAAGACGTCAGACTTGTTAAATTACTACAATGCATAAAAATGTTTACCTTATCTATATTTTCCTTTTTATTCACCACTGAAGCTGCAATCACTTTTTCTCCTATGCGCTTTTGTATTCCATGCTCAAATAAGCACAGGCGAAATTTGTCAGTTCTTTCTGTGTGATTTTTTATTTCCAGACAACGTATTACACTAAAATGTAAGTTGAAAGAAAAAATGAAACATGTAATTACATCCAGAAATGATTAATAGGCATGTTGATCTTCAAAACAACTTACATGTCAACACAACAGTGTGGTTTGATGACTCCTTGAGCTTCTGTTACTTTGTATAAACGAGGTGCTGTTCCAAACACTGAATTTAAGCAAAGTAATTGTCATTGATGTTTATGATATATAACCACATAAAACAAAATTGTCCAGGAAGGTCATCACAGATCATACTGTTAAAAAAACTTACCTTTATATTCTACAGAAAATGTGTAGGGGTTGTAAACGGTTAGAACTTCCTTGAATGTGGATTGGTCATCAGCAAAGAATGTTAGTGACTCCGGAAATACAAACACTGGTAGCCTACCATCTTTTAAATGTGATGACTTCATACAACTGAAAATTTTGATTGAAACATAAAAGAGATCGTACAGTGGACGTGTCGATGTTTGAAGTCAAATTCTGTTGGGTTTTATTCTTATTAAACATTTTCAAATCATAGCTGTCGATGCACGTAGCTCTATAGCAGTTTTTGAATTTCACACATTTTTTTGAACAAAACTTTTGGTCTATCCAACATCATCGACATTACACTGAGGACAATGAAAAATAGACCAAAATTTAATACCATTTATGGAAAAAAAAATTAATTAAAATCATATTCTCCTTTGACATTCAAATAACCATTTAACTTACTGCCTATTGTCTATTATTTGATCTCTCAAGAGTCCTTGGCTGATGTGTCTTTGCAATGACGAGATTCTTCACTTATCATGCAAGAAACCGATTCGCTCGGTGTCAGTGATATTGACGTTTATAATTTTCAAATTTACAGTCTACACCATTGTCTACACTTCAAAATTACTAATCGAAGGCTCCAAAACAAATGATTGCACAATAAGGCAAGCGCGCAAGGCATGCCGGAATTTGGCATCATAATTTCGATTTTCGACGTATTCAAATTACAGTCAAAGAACATCGCTGATTGGCAATTTGATTCGGAGAATTTTGTTATCTATCAACCAGCAAATAGATAATTGTTATACTTTGGCTCTATGATTTCTCAGTATTAAATACATAAACAATTAATACTTTGTAGATTGTAAACACAAAGTAAACAAAACATTCAATCATTCGACTTTAGACGACTACGCCTAAGTCATCTTCAGTGGTAAAAGTAAATATTTCTTTCCAGAATGTCTGTTTTTATGAGAGTACATATAACTGTTATACGCCATGCTTCTATTTTCAGTGAATGCAGGAGTTCCACCAAGAATTTCCTGACATAAGGGCAATGACTTCATTGATTTCTTTCTAGAATGTCTGTTTTTATGGCAGTATATATAACTGTTATACGCCATGCTTCTATTTTCAATGAACGCAGGAGTTCCACCAAGAATTTCCTGACATAAGGGCACTGACTTCATTGATTTCTTTCTAGAATGTTTGTTTTTTATGGGAGTATATATAACTGTTATACGCCATGCTTCTATTTTCAGTGAACGCAGGAGTTCCACCAAGAATTTCCTGACATAAGGGCACTGACTTCATTGATTTCTTTCTAGAATGTTTGTTTTTTATGGGAGTATATATAACTGTTATACGCCATGCTTCTATTTTTGGTGAATGCAGGAGTTCCACCAAGAATTTCCTGACATAGAGGCACTTACTTCAGTGATTTCTTTCTAGAATGTCTGTTTTTATGGGAGTATATATAACTGTTATACGCCATGCTTCTATTTTTGGTGAATGCAGGAGTTCCACAATGAGTTTCCTGACATAGGGGTTAACTAAGGTCCGCCACAGGGGGACTTGGCTCATTTGACCACACACAAAGTTGGTTCTTTAAAATTATCAATCCCTGCTTAAAGGATATCAGTAAAGCATAGTTGGTTTAGGAAATAATAATTTATATCTATAAAATTTATCAACATGGTGTACTTGAAGTAATAGATTATCTGTTAGCACGTAAGACGTACGATGTGCAACTGTCCTTAAATTTTGAAAACTTTGCAAAACTTGGGAAAAATAGTCAAGGAAATAGGGAAAATTGTGCATAAAGTCATGTATTTCTTCATGAGACTAAATATGGCGTATAGACGTATAAAAATACGAAATGTGTTTGTGAAAAAAGGTTACACGGCCAATTGATAATACAAATCTGCATGGGATTAAAAATTCCTACAAAGGCTTTTAGAACAGTTTGAAATTTGGGCAAGTAAACCACTACCCTCTATAAACTTAAAGCTCCCGTACGCCTATGGTTGTTAAGGCCGTAATCATCATTACTATTTTTAGGACAGAAATGTTACTTCTTAATTTGTTGAGCGGCATATAGGGCTGCATATTCCTTGATTATGTAAACTAATAAAATATTTCAAAAGTGATCATTTCTTTTTTAAAATTGAAAATTTTGAAGTCATTGTTTGCCAACTTCGGCGAAATGCAATTTTTTAGATAGTCATATCAAACTTGTATCTCCTTCTCGGCCTGAGCAGATAAAAAATGTGCAGACGTTTTGCACTTTAAAGTCGCTTGACGAAAACTTCAGTTGCGAAGAGATGAAAACTGTTTTCTATGGTGTCGAATCAATACTAGGATTTCAAGTTGTGGATTGTTTTGGTAATTTTATTTAAGAGAACGAAGAGAATAACAGAGGTTTTTATGTTCAGTTGCGGTACTCGGAAATTTTGTGTTTCGTGCGTTTACACCTACATCGATTAACGTGCACGAATTCCACATAAGCCTTCTTGATGATAAATCTAATGAAGTTTCTAGTGCTATCAAAACTTTCAAAGTCATTCATCCACCGTGTTCTCCTTCCATCACATTGAGTTATCTTGACCCGCCAAAGTTTTGCAAAGCAGCTACTATTTGATGTCGTGGTGTTTAATATTTTTGGTGACCTATTGCCTTCAAATTTTTACGAGGCCTGCAAAATCAGTATGGGGAAGGTCGATCAATCGTATGGAAGAAATAGCGAAGCTGAAGATGATAGAATTTTAGTGCACGACAAAGATTTATGAAGTCATTTATGTGAAGAAGACGAAATTTCCTGTAGTTTGGCCGGCAGAGTTTTTGAAGTGTTCGTTGAAACGGAAAGTTATAGCATTGTGAAAGATATATTTTTAGAAGTTTTGCCATCAAGCCTCCATCATTTAGGAGACGTCAAATTTAGCATTGAAGCCACTTTAAAAGATGCTACTTTTTGTCCAGATTCTTCCAAGTTATACAGAGGTCATGGGTCGAAGTTAGAAGCAATATTGTCCGATCGTTTTGGCAACCCTATCGAAGCTTGTTTCAGTGATAGTTTTGACATTCAATTAAAACTGTTTGGCGACCAACAAGAAGAGCATTTTATCTGATAATGTGCTCTTAAATGGGAAAATATTTCGAGCGGATTGAAAGTTGAAAGCGTTGGGATATATTTGCTATCAATTGCTGTCGTAAGAGAAAGTGAAAACATCGTTTGAATGACGTCAAAGTAGTTGTAGACGATGCACCGATTCATTTGGAGAGCCTAAAACTCCGTCGACCTATAACTATCGTTGCAAGCACCAGCTTTTACGTTGAAATCGTTCCGTCTGATGTGTTTGGTTCCCTCTTGTTTCCAAAGTCAACCAACAGCATTGAACACCTCGAGGGGAATATTCAAGACTCATGTGATGACGAAGAAATCACAGATATCAAGTTGTGAAAAAGGAATCAAACATTGTAATTGTTGGTTCAGTTCGTCTCACGAAAGATTGACGATAAATTCAACTTTCCTGATTGCAGATGAAAAAGGAAAGTCGAAAATGTTCAATATTTGCGTGTATCCTGATGTCAATAATGCTCAGTGGAAAGTTGATAAAGTAAAAGAAAGTGCATCTAAAAGAGAGGAATTGTCTCTTACCGTTTGCCTTGTAGATTGTTGGAACAACGAAGTCCAAATCAATACTCCTATTCCAGAATTGGTCAACGCTGGTGGTCCTGATGGTCTTACGGCGCATGTGTACACTCCATATTAGTGATGCCAAAGTTGAAATTCGATTTTCTTTAGAACGAGCAGGAAAATATAACTTTTATCTCACCTCTACCGAAAGCAAAATTGAAATCATTTTTGTCAATTTCAGTTAAGGATGCTCCCATAGATTATATGAAGTCGTAACTTGAACGGTTACCAACGCACAATGTTTGTCCAGAACATCCTGTTTTTTTCGATGATGATTTATTCCAATGCTGCTTAATGTTGAAAAACGTTGTAGGATTTGCTTACGACCAGGAGATTGAGCTTGATCAGATCATAATTCAATATAATAACGAAAAAGTGCAAAATGTAAGTGTGTCTAAGCAAAATGAGGCTGGATCTTTCAAAATTACCGTTCCACTGATGAATCTCACAAACGATGATTCATTTCCAGAATTTTGGTGTTTAGTAAACGGTGAAAAAATCAACAAACCTTTAGCATTGGAAACTTTTGAAGCTTTTGCGAAATACAACGACGACGAAAATTGTATTCTATTTGAAGATTCAGACGTTGTAGAGCTTGAATGCCATGTTATACCGGAACATGAAATTAAAGGAAGCGATTATTCTCATCTTAATAACAACAAAAGAGTTTGTGAATTCGATGAAGATCCTGTAATCTATGGCCTCGATAATGATGAAGAAAATGACGAGGATTTTGTTACGGTAATCACACCTCCCGTACAAAGAAGTGGTGGAGATAAAGCGTGAACATGACATGAATATTCCAACAAATAAGAAAAATTTCGAAGTATTGTGTTACATCTTCTTCGTGCGATATACTATCGCAAAGAAGCTTTTTAACTAGATAAAGAACGGGGGAAATGGAAAGAAAAAGCAGAAAGAAGTTATGCTGATCTCAAAAGAGGGAAAAACGTCAACAAGGACTTGCCACGTATTTGCAGTAACATAAAGAAAAAGTTCGCTTTATTGATGGAAAGTTATCACGAAGCCGCTTGCGAGGAGTTTTTTAAGGCAGAAAGAAGTCAAATTGCAATCGATCTCAATGGATTGTTGATTGCTGATGAGACGAAACTTCGAAAATATAAAAACCAAATGCGTTCTAGAAATTTGAGTGACGCAAAATTTCTAAAACAATCAAAGACGAGCGAGAAAAAGGCGATGAGGCTATAAGGTATTTGTTCTTGACTGAGAACTTCGAATATAGGAGTTTTTTGGCGAAGTTTTGTTTAACTTTTCCGTCCTTTTTCCACTGGATAAAAATACATTTTCTTCTATCAAAACTGTTTGCTAGTATATTTAGGAAACTGGAAGAGAGAATTGACGCTTTTGACTTACAAAAAGCCAGGAAGGAAGACGAACCGTGGCTTGAGATCATAGTCTGCCCAGGACATCACTCCAAAGTTAGAGAAAGGCAAAAGATTCGACCTAAGGTAAAGTTGATTAAAATATAAGTTGTTATGAACTTATTTATGACTAAATTTTACCATTTATTTTTTATATTTAATCGATATTTTATTCGTAGTCATTTTCTTACAAGTATTGCGTGTGAATGATCGAATTAATAAGATGTACGAGAGCAACATCGTTCTATTTATGTTTCGAAGTTATATCTCATAAGCAACGACCTCGAAAGTTCTTATTATAGTATATTTTTGCATATGTTTGAGAAAATTGTGAATTCATAATTCATCAAATGGAATATCGTATTGAGGGACACAAGTCCTTGTTTGTGGAATTCGACATCATGTTAATTCTCTCGTACATAACGTGTATACTGCCTTAGTATAGATTTTCTCGACGTTCGGTCTAATTAATTTCTTAAATTTTAATACTTTTAAAAGGTTGAGAAATTTTTGAGAAACAGAGGTTTAGAATTTCGTCCAGTCCATAAAGGTGCGTTGGTGGTCACATTTGAGAAATATTCCGGAAGAGAGTCGTATTTTCGTGAATATTATTGCGAGAAATGCAATAACAGATGGCGAAATTGTCGAAGTTGGATCGATAAATGGCAAGCATGTTACAAATGTTTTAAAAAAGAGCCTGTACCGTTAGTTAAATGTTACCCTCGAAAACAACGTCCGTGCAGAAGAGTTCAAAATTATTTTAGAAAGACCTATAACTAATATAGCCTACCAAGAACCCATTCCTCATCTTGAAGAACTTTGCCAAAAATTCATAGAGCTTCAGGGGCCATGTAATGAGTTTTAGCTACAGTTACCAAACTACATGCAGTTGTTGTTTCATTCTTAGAAAACTATCTAATTAGCAAAATAACTAGTGATTATGAAAGGGGTAGAAAAATCTTACAACCATTTTTTTAACAAAGTTAATAGCACTACATAAGCAAGGTGAGTTTACTCGTTTGCTCCAATTCTTTTTTGTTCAATTATAATTGTGTTAAGTTTACGAAATAAGAACTTTTATTGTTAATGTTTGTTTCATCCTTCCTTTCAGAGACAATAACTGAACATTTGAAATTTACATTAATACAGAGCACTTGAGCATTTATGATCCTGCTTAAACTATAGTGATGTTGATCAGGATATTCAACTTACTTTATTCACAAGGGCCTTAACATTTTAAATTTTAACATTTTTCATTTTGGCCAGGTGCGCATTGATTTTTTCTAGAACTCTGGGTATGTATGAAATATGTTTTAAATATAACTACAGTATGCAATTAACTGCAAAATTGTTGCAAAATTATGTATGCAATATGGTAATCGGACAAAAACATTATGAAAGGCAAAAATATGAACCAGTAAGGTATCCTAGGATGGTGGATTATCAATTTCAATATATTATTTAAAGTCAATAAAAAGGTCTTTTACTCGGTCATCACATTTTTCATCATAACTTTTCCTCGATGGTGAAATGAGTAGAAAGACTGTCTATTTCCCACTGTTTCCCAACTTCTAAAAACAAAAGTTTGTGGCTAAATGTTTCAATAAAAAACAGTTTTTAAACAACAAATAAATAAATAAGTTATTTGACTTACTTATTAACTAAATCAGCAGATGCTTTAATTTCCTTGAACGCTCCAGCCATATTGACTGCACCAATTGATCCGAGTATGAGACCAAAAACACATTGTAACACAATCTATTATGCAAATCAAATTTCAGAGTCGAAGTTAAATTCTAATTGAGCTGCCTTAAAAGTTGATACATTGCACCTACATCTTTTGGCAGAGATGTGAATTCTTCTTCAATAAGCTTCAAATAAGTTCTATCTGATTGGTAAAACAATAGCATGTGTCATACAAGAGCTACATTTTCATTTTAAACGGTATAATCCTAAAGCCTTAGATTCTATCAAATAGCTTAGACATAAATAAAGAACGTAATGGCCCCAGAATATCATATTGACAATGTTTTCGTATGCATATTGATATTGTTAGCATTTCAGTAAAATAATATTCATTATTTGCTGAAGAAAATTGCTGCTTTAAAACTCACATTGCTCCGACGAATATCCAGCATGGATGATAGTGATTAGTCCGACAAATACTAGTAACTTGCCTAAAACACCCATTAGTAACCACAAACAATAGCAAATTTCTTCGATTTTCCAAATTACAAATATTAACCCAGGTTAGTAAGTTATATCAGGAACATCTTTTCAACGAAATCTTCTACTCCTCTATCTCATCGCCAATTGTTTATTAATTTATGTATAGAGATCAGTGGAGCCGGATCAGCCGATAAGCCAAACTGAATTTCATAAACAATACACATCTTCAACGAGTAAATTCCTGTTTGAATAAAAATGTAATCACTTTTCCTAGAAAATTTTTGCTTAGTCTTTTGGAAGGTGTTAATGTCAAAGTAAATACAACAGTGGATCCGACCAGTTCAAACTTTACAGCCGTAGTATCAGTCACGTGGGGGGATGAAGATGAAGATCATTATGAAGCATCTCGTTCACCACGAGATAAGTTTATTAAGTGCAAAGTCTATTTACTCGCGAAGGGCTGCAAAACTTGTATGTATAGGTGCATTCTAGAAATATTTAGCAACATTGAAAATGAAAATGCAAGAAAAATTAGGGAAGAAGTTCAGATCTGTCTCATTATTTGAATGGATGTTAGGAATTAGCTGGATAGTATCTCACGGGGTAATTTTCGTTATTTCACAATTCTTTATTGTGTATACCACTGATGAATTTCATAGATCTAAATTCCAGCTCATTATTGGACATTGCAGCTTTAAGTGTGTGACACTGAGAACAGCAATTTACCAAAATATTCATTGGAAATTGCTTCAATTGCCTTGTTTGTTCAACAATCTGGGGTGACAGCTGTTGCCCTTTCGCCCAGTTTTATATTTACTGGACTTGCTACTTTTTTAAGCTATCTGCTTTTTGAATCATTCAACTACTCGTATTATATCCTTTATAAGGCAATTTTTTTAAGAAAAAGAGACCATAGAAATACAACTAATTATTTTATCATTTCTATTTGAGGTGCTATCATTTTTTCCTAAAGTATTGCCTTGTCAGCAACTTGGTGAAATGGGTGATGTTTTTTGTTATTATGTCAAGGAATACAATTATCTTATAAAAGTAGTGTAAGTTGGCTTATGAGCTATGATTACATATTTTAAATTCTTTCTAATTTCATTATTTGAATGACAAAGTATATTTTTGATGTGATTGTACCCAAATTTTGCATTTCTTCTGTTTGGTATTGAGTCTGTGGCCTGTGGGTGGCAATCAACTTGATGTTTGTGATTTTCTTTACAGCTACATTGCAGTGATTGCCATACATGTGTTGGAGAGTTTATATTCATGGGTGCTGAGCAGGTTATTTTTAAGCCTTATTATTCTAGTTTTAAAATGCTAAATTAGTAATTCTAAGTATCCTGATGCAGATATTTCCCATTTCTTCGTTTTTGCTGTCATCCCATCACTATTCCTCTTAATAAACTAACAGTGTGCATTTCATTTATTTATATCATTGTTTTTCACGAAGATCATCAATATTTTATTTAGCAATTTGGGATGTAGCCTATGGGATCAAATGAAGTGGTTCTTGCAGACTTTTATTGTTGGATATTTTTCCCTATCAATTATCCGAAAAATGAATAATGAGCAAATGAAACGAAAGCATTGAATGTATTTGACTCACTCTCAACTTAATGAGGGGGGAATGCAAACTGCAAACACATGAGAATTTATAAATATGGTTGTAATGAATTGGAATGCGAGAATTGTATTTAATTGCATAATCGATTTTGAAAAATATATGTGACAGTGACTTCGTGACCTGAACAAGAATCGTCATTCGCCAACGTGTTACGTATCAAGTGTCGAGCCGAGTTGTGCTTCCTGGGGTTGAGCTCTCTCGTTTAGCAAACTATTTTGTTAGAAGAATATATTTTTGTTTTTTGAATGGGAATTACCTTAGCATCAAATTTAAAACAAATTAAAGTTAATATTTTGTCAAGACTTGTACGTGGGCAGCATGTATATTTTCTGGCCAAGTACGGAAAAAATAACCCAACATAACGCTGCGAGCAGGGTTCGAACCTGCGCGGGGAGACCCCATTGGATTTCAAGTCCAACGCCTTAACCACTCGGCCATCACAGCTTTCCGGAATAATGGGTCAAAAATAATGTTTTTAATTTAAGAGAGAAGAAACTATGTAACAAATTGGAAGAATGTAGAAAATGGAAGTAACAGGAAGTCTAAACAGCATTTTTTTGTTATTGTCGAAGTGATTGTTTTTGACGCTGTGACAGATTAATAAAATAACAATACGCCAACTACTTCAAACAGGGGTTATTAATAATTCCATTCAGGGATAAATTCAGGTAAATATTCAAATAATTTCGCCGTTCGTTTGTAATTTAAAAAGAAGATTTTTTTGTGACGTCATTTTGTGTGTAAGTCAGTCACTTTATGGTCACAATGGCAGGTCGCTGTATGTCCTCTTTATAGATCTTAATAAAATATCTATTTCATTGATATGCTCATTGCACTACATGTATAATTAGCTTTGGTACTGATTTTAGTTAATACTTGTAATATTTTTACCAGTTTTTTCAGGCACATTGTTACAGGTGTCCAGACAATTTGAAAATTGAAATGAATAAATACCAAAGACTCTTGTAAATGTGATGTGATGTCTCTTGTAACAAGTGACACAGCACCACAAGAAGACATATGTTAACACTTCATGTTTATTTTAGATACTATGCTTGCTCGGAATTCTTATGGATGAACCCTATTTGATATTGTTCTAACAGAAGAAGTACAAACAGAATTTAAAAACATCCATGTTATGATACCTTTTCCAGAAGAACAGGTGAATGTATTATTTACTAAGTAATGGCTTGTTTACGTTTAATGCCATCAAATGCTTTGAGAAGGAATTAACATGGAAAAATGCATGGAAATATTCATGGGAAAATGCTAATCATTAGGCAGTCTGGAAACTATGTTGTTTTTCTACGAGATCTCCGGTGTGCACAATGTAATTATTGGTGTGCTGGTGTGAAAATCAACTTTCATGGTGCTCACACAAATAGCAATCCAAAATATTATGATGAATATTAGATATTTGTTCATGAAATACTTGAAATTTTGTCGTTGTTTATTCGAATGTTTACTTGTAAATCGTTTGTTTCTCCTACAAATAATGTCACTTTACAGCAATAGACCGTGTTTGACTTCAGTTTTAATGACCAACTTTGATGGCTCTCGCTGTTTATAAATGTGGATGGTGTGCGGCAAAGTTACATGATATAAAAAAAATTCTCTGGTGTGCAAAAAGCACACTTTCCAGACTGGATCATTAGTTCATGGCAAATTATTAGTTGAAATTCTTTTAAGCCTGGTTCACACAAGTGAAATAAGCATATAAGTACAAGCTAGGATAAACGATTCAACATCAATCATCAAAGTATGTATGTGCCAAGGTATTTCAATGGTAGAATGGGGCAATGTCCATGTTGAAAATCATCTGAAATCTTGCTAGTTTTTTAAATCTGTTTTTTAAATCTGTAAAGCCAAAAATTCAATTTATTCATGTCCTCTCTTCTAAAAAATCAATATTTTTTTCCCATGGAGATTTTTTATTGCATGCCATATTTGTGCTTAAATTACATGAATCTTGGGTGTGGTGGTCTGTGTTAGTGCTTTGCTCTAAAGTTTGTAATGGACAAACCCCACCAAACAATACATGCAAATTATTGCAAAATTTAATACATATGAATTGTATGCAAATGCACACAGAAACATCCAAGTTTTAGGAGAGTTTTTTTAGTGTGTTGCATTTGAATGAGTGCTTGTTCATTACACATTGACTTCAGCCCCTCTCCAACCCCCATATTTGAATCAGTTCCCCACACTTGTGGCAATCAATACTCCATTTTTATGCTTTAGAATTATAGAAGTGCTGTCTGTTTTTTTTGTATTTGAAGAGTGCACCCTGCTTACATGAATGAAACACTAAAAAATTATAAATTTTTGATTTTGTGATTATTTTAGGACTGTTTGACGGAAAACATTTCATTACTGAAAGACCTCAAGTTGATGATACTCTTTCCTTCATAATGATGCTAAAATGCTCCTTCACAGAATATTTCTTTTCATTTGTTGGCTATTACCAAATCTACGCGACCATCCTCATCGTGTACTGGTACCGTACTGATATAGTCTCAATACGTTGTATAGTAGATAATTCATGTGATATTGTCTGAAGTATTGACAAATAGATTTTGTCCTGGTAATTGGAGACCTGTACCACCATGTGGAGAGGGGGTAGCCCAAAGTCCGCGATGAAAACGAAAATCAGTACGAAATCGGATTTTTCAAAAGCTTACCGAAAACCGATATTCGTAACTGTGAAAACCGATTGAACTAAAATTATCTTCACGCTGTTTTCTTGTTGTCTGCTTGCTCTTGTCGTATAAAAAACCTAGGACAAGCTGGACGATGTTCCATAAGTGTCCAACACAGGTGCAGAAGAAAGAACCAATAGTTCTTTGAATTGTTTGATATAAATTGTGTCTGTAAAGATCGTTTTGTAAAAACCAATTTGTGTTTGTTCATGAATCATGAATTTGTACAAAAAATGCAAAATCGAAAATTGTCGCAAATTTCGGACTCTTCACCCTCCCCCTCCTTTAGATCTGAATTTACGCTCCCGATAAATACACTATGGTCTGGTTAGGAAGACGTCGCACGTCTGTTTTTGTGTTGCATGATTTTATGCAAAACTTTTAAGGAAGTGATGAAACTATTTTTTGTGGCAGAAACGTTCAGACCCTAAACTGTGTGGTTGATTTTTTCTAAATCTTATTGGCATGTTTTCATTTACTCGTTTGCTTAAATACGCTAGTCAAAAAATCACATAGGTGTGGAAAGTTGTGGTCTACGGAGCTTTAGGGCTTTAGCTCTAAAGTATGAAAGGGGCTAAACCTACGAAACAATGTATGCAAATCATTTCTGAATTTAATGCATATGCGCAGATCATACCATCATCTCCCCTCCCCCCTCCCCCTCAAAGGCGATGGGCAAATCTAATTTACCAATATACACTCAATTACTTAAGCAGAACATCATAAAGTTTAAAGATCATTTGTTCGTCTTTTTATCATTGAAACCATTAATACATAAATAATTTTGTATTTCATCTACTTTAGTTTTTATTTTTCAAAATGCAACAAATCTACTACTCTCACAGGGACTGCGTCTTCCCCGCCATCAACATTTGGGTTTTAAACACTACGTGCGCTAGAATTATGCCTCTTCTCTTTAATCCATTTGTTCAAAAAGTAGATAACAATTACCAAAAGATAAAGCAACGGTGTATATGCAAAAACATTTATTGCATACCCCAACCTGTCTTTTTGCGTTGCTGTTATGTTATTTGTAGCTTGAGCAGCAAGAATACTGACCACAGTAAGTGTAGTCAGCAAGAGTGCGTCCACTCTGTTGATCCAGTTATATTTCTCTTCGTCGTAAGGCCAACGATAAATGTGCATTGCAAGGAGAAGGACCGAGGCAATTTGCATTAGGACAGCGTTTGGAGTCCCGTATGGCACGAAAGTGGAAATAATAAGAAGAATTAAACGCGCGAAAAAATATACTGAAGCGTGCCATCGACAGTTATTTTTAAAGCATGCCTTAAAGGTATTTAAAAAGGGAGTTAAGTAGACGAAATAAGGAAGATGTTTTGAGAAGAACGGAGAGAACATCAACATAAATGGAAATGGGATTACGATGAGGAGCAAGACCAACAGGGCAGGGACAGCGAAGGGGATATGACAAGGACCAAAGTAGGAAACTGTTCCCTGATAAAACACCACAACTTTATTGCCAACTTTTAAATTTTGGAGTATGTTCATAGACACTTGTGCAAGATTTGAATAACAAAGCACAAACAGTGTGCTACACGCTGGATATGTCGAGTTTCGTGAAAAGTAGGTGTTAGGCCATTTTCCAGAAAACAACGTGAGTGCAAGCAAGATAATGAATACATACACGGGTAACACATATTGGAATGCTAGTTTTTGTAGGTTGTCCATTCCCTTCCATAAACAAGCGCCAAACCCTCTAATTGTTATCTTTGCCAAACCTATAACGAAGGAAATGAAAGGATCCAGTGGGATATGACTGTGCACATCTATAACAAGATCAATCATTTGATAGAAAAACAACCAAACATTCAGGTAACACGTAAACACATCTACGTTTAACATGAAAATAAGGCCAACAAGGATTGTAAAACCTATCAGCAATGGTGCCAATCGCCACAAGTCAGAATCATTACAATTGGGAGAGCATGTCTGCACACCGACTTTAACACTTGATCCATTATCACAGGAACCACACAATACATCTTTTCTATGAGCAGAACAAATTTTTTTTTCCTCATAAATGCACTCATCTTCACCTAGTGTGAAGTTGTCTGGTCTGTAGCACTCACAAAAACCTGTCGGACATCGAGCAGTTGCAAATACAGTCTCATTATTCTCATCAGGAACCTCTCCAGCCCAGTAACCTTTTTTAAGATAAACTACAGTTTTGTCCTCACTACATCTGGATATTCCACTCGCCATCTTCTCTGTATCACAAACACATTGCTTTTCTCGCAGCACAAAACCAGGCTTACACTTGTTCAACATAATATTTTCCAATTTCTTATGAGCAAACAGTCCACCTACTGTTCTAAAATCAACTGAAAACCTACTCCCTGGTTTTCCTTTGAGATGCAAAATAGGAATTTGTTCTCTAACCAAGAACAATGCTGAAGGTGTTCCTAAAGTAACTGATTCCTCAAAACTTTCAATTCCAATGTTAATCATACCGTATACAGAGTTATTTTTTTCATCAACCAATATAACTTTTGGCGAGAATGGCTCAGCTGGTGAAACGTACCAATCAGATTTGTCTAAAGAAATATTTATTGCATCAGTAACAATCTCAAATTCACGACTATTCTCATAAAAAAAGCTTTTCCACTCCAGTGTGTTTGAAATGTTTTTAGGATCATTACAATCACGTAATGAGTTGGAATATATTGAATAGCCAGTAGCAAATGGAGCGGTATTGTCCTTAAAAACAACCTTCGCTTGCCATTCATTTGCTGGTACTTGTTTATCCTCATATTTAAAGAAGCACTCGTGTGTTTGCAAATAGTTGTTTCCGAAAAATGGCAGACTTTGAGGTCCAGGAGTTTCAACAAAAATTGCTCCACCTCTTTCTGATGCATTATTTTGATCAAAAGTGAGATTTGAACCTTTGGTTAATAAAAATGATGCTTCACCATACATAGCCACAGCACCTCCTTTGTAACCAGTGTTTCTTGAAAACACCACACTTTCAACAATAGTTGCTAAAGATGTGTCTAGCAATAAGGATGTGTTAGTGTTGTTTGCAAAATGAACATTCTTCAGAAATAGAGGAACTAGGAAAACATACATTGTTCCGACACCCCAGCCATAGTCAACAACACTACGCAAATAGTTACCAAGCAAATAGCTATTTGAAAAATTTACTCGGAAGGGACAATTTGATCCAAAGAGGCCTTTATCAAAGTTTGAGAGCTTCAGTGTCATGGCAAATCCAATGGTAGCTTCATTTCTTAACCAATGACAATCATTAAAACAGAAACTATTTTTAACATTTGCAACACTTGTCTTGCCTGTAATAATCCCACCTCCGCCAGAAGCTGCAGTATTTTTTTCAAACAAAGATGATACAGTCTGAATAAAGTTGGGCATTAATTTCTTTTCAGACTGGTTGAAAATGGACAATATGCTAAATTGAAATGCCCCACCACCAAGGCATGCTACATTTTCAGTGATGTTCACTTTTGAAATATTGATACTATTTCCAATGGCATTATCCAGAAACTGAATATGATAACCACCACCCCATACTGCTTGATTTTTCACAAAGTTACATTCTCTGATATTAAAAATGTTTTGTTTCGCAGATCCTCTAAAGTATATTGACAATCCACCACCACGACTAAAACCAACATGTTGCTTTCCACTTGGATGTTTAAATGAGTCTTTTCGAAGTCCTGAATAAGGAGCAATATTGGCCTTGAAGGTTGATTCAACAATGCTATAACTGCTATCAACCAAGTCCAAGCTACTGTCATTCTTTTCTTGGAAGGTAAATTCAATGTACAATCCCCCACCAGCCACTGCTATTTCCTGAGAATTGTCCTCTTCCTTCCTGGAAACAGTTCTCTCAAGGTTGCAGTTGAGAGACGTCGGACCATTATATTCAAATGTCACGTTAGAGACATTAACTATCCCTGTTGTGTCATATATTGTCACACCGACTCCCAAGCTTTTTTGAATGACCACATAGTGAAGCGAAAAGTGGATGCATTTATTCACAAACAAGGTTGAAAAAAACACAGGATTACCAAATGAAGAACTGTTTTGAAGTGTGCCACATGCAACAAAGGATATGTTGAAGATTTTTACATCACGGCATTCTATAAACGCCAAACCAGAATTGTTCCCTGAGCATTGTAACTTTACATCGGCCGACAATCCCCTAATTGTCAAATTGTTATTCATGCGAAACGAATAACTATTATTCAGAATGTAATTTCCAGGCTTTATCTCAATGACGGTATTTTTCTTAAATTTTTCTTGCGAGACTGCGGCGTCCAAAGCAGCGTCGAGGGTGCATCCCTTACTCGTTTGATAACAACCCTTAGGATCGTTTAAACCATTCGTGTTTACGTTTATCAAATGCACAATTTGGGCGTTTTTACCATTTGACATGTGCATCTTCGACAAAAACATAATCAAAAAAAATAATTTTCGGTTTGTTGAATTCATTTCTTCCCTCATCGCCGTTTGTTTCTCCTTACCTAATCTATCTAGTACGTCGGTAGCATTTGTCGATTTATGAATTGTTAAGGGCGTTATATAGGACATGACGACATTACTTCCTGTAGATACATGTTCCTGTTTTTTTATTCCAACTAAGCCACAACCCAAGGATACTAGGAATAAACCAATGCTATAAAATAAGCCCAATAAACAGTATGAACCCTTCCCTTTGCATCTCGGTGCAATTGTTTTATAAGAAAGGAGTGTTCGTGGCTTTGTACAACGAAATCTAACGAAAGTAAACTTCTTGTTCTTGTTTTAGACGATGGCATATCCGCTTATGCGTTACAAAAAAAAATACTGAGATGTGGTGTACTCCTAAACCTACTCTTATTGTTGTCCGTTCTATATCTTTAATATTCAGCCATTTGGTTTTAACATATGAGTTTCACCTGGTTTTAGCTTCCTCGGCAGTAAATTGGCAATGTTGCATAACTGAAATACCAAATTGAACAGCGTTCAGGCATTGTCGCATTTGAGGTTACTGTAATTCATAAAAGTCAAGAATATACATAGCCAAATGTTTTAATAACAGGTAGTTAAGTACTTATGCACAAAATAGTTTTAATTCCTTGAATTTTATGTTCCAAGTATTTACGTGCTGCTATGTCTAAATATGGTATTACACCACACTTGCGACTTTCTCGGAAGCCGTATTAAATTTCTTGAACTTTATTTTCCAAGTACATTACATCTTATCACTATGCGCGTAACTATGGTATGTACAGCCAACAATTTAAAAAAGTAAAATAGAAAATAAATTTCGAAAATGACTGACATCGTGAGAGAAGTATGAATCAACAAAAGTGCAAATAAAAACCGTGTATGAATTACAAAGCCGTCTGAACGTCACTTCCTGTTTTTTATACATCATGGTAAAACAAGCAATGGTTGAGATAAACCTGATATATTTCCTTATGTGTTATGCATTTTTCCATGTAAATGCAAACCTGCTGGAAGAATGCGGAGACACAGCAACAACGAAAAATCTAATTAACGTATCACCATATGGTCAAAATATCCCAAACTGTCTGAGCAATGGAAATGTTTCGTGTAAAAGTTTGGATTACGTTTTTGAAATGAAAACAGACCTAACCTCAACGAAAGTATTCATCGCTGATGGTCACTATAAGCTAGCGAAAAATTATACTTTTTCGGACGTCAAATACTTAGCCCTAATTGGCTGGGCGCCTGGTCAAGTTGTGATAGAATGTGCTCCAAATGCTGGTCTATCCTTCGTGCACTCTTCCAAAATAGTTATCGGTAATCTTATTTTCAGATCTTGTGGATCTACCCAAAACAGCACGTCAACTGCTGATCATAACACTCATCTAAAATTTTCGACGGCGTTGTTCTTCGTAAATTGCATAGATTTATGCATGCTTAAGGTTGTAATTGAATTATCCCCAGGGATTGCCGTACAACTTTATGACGTTTCCGGTGCAGTGATTGTTTCAGAGTGTTACTTTTACAAAAATGGCAATAATGTAAGTGTTGTGGAAAACAATCCAGGAGGTGGTTTCTACATTGAATTCACTGTCAAGGGTGGATTATATCCTTTCAAAAAGCCTCCTGATGAACTATATCAGAGTAATGGTACTTTTCACTTTAACAATGTAACTTTTGAACGTAACAATGCAACATTGGTTAATGTTCCTGTGACACCTGGCGGAACTAGACATATAGCTTTTGGACGAGGTGGCGGGGCTTCAATTTTTATAAAAGGCCAAGCAAAAAATAATTCTTTTTTATTTGAAAACTGTTCTTTCATTGGAAATGGTGCAAATTGGGGAGCTGGGCTGTTTGTTGAATATCAAGATGAAACACAAATGAATCTTATCATTTTCCAATCATGTCATTTTCATTCGAATATTGCTAATCTTGCTGGAGGTGGCTTGAGAGTTGGACTAGTAGCTATGAAGACAAACAGAACATTTGTTCCAAACAGCATACAGTTTCGTCATTGCTCTTTCAAGATGAACAAAGCCATTTTAGGTGGAGGAATATCTTTATATGCAACTACCAAGCAATCTTATTTGGTGTTTAGAGCTAAAAGTTATGTTTGCTTAACTCACTGTGTTTTTCAAAGAAACCAGGCTACAGTTGGAGCATCCATTTTTGTGTCCATTTGGAATACTGGTTTTCATGGAAAAATTAAACTGTCAATGGAAAATTCACTTGTTGAAAGTAATGAAATAATCTACACTGAAGATAAGAAAGTAACAGGTTTGGGGAGTGTTTATTTATTGGGAATTCCACTCATACTTAATGACACCCATTTCAAAATGAACAAAAAAACAGCTTTAGTAATAGCTGATGCTTCTGTGGAAGTTCATGGAAATGTGTCTTTCATTGGCAACATTGGAGAAAGGGGTGGTGCTATTTCTATGTATGGTATAAGCACAATTGTTATGAAATGTGGTGCAGATTTATCATTCATAAACAACAGTTGTACTTTGCAAGGAGGTGCAATTTATGTAAAGACTCCAGGACCACAAATGGTGGCTTTTAATACAACAGAGCTTGCTCTATACGGATGCTTTTTCAAACGACCACCATGCAAAAACTATAGTGTGACATTTTATGGCAATAAAGGTGAGTTTGAATCCTCTGGACATTCTGTGTACGCTACAACATTACAGTTTTGCCGTGGAGACAATGAGCCAAGAATAAATAATCAGGCACTTGAATGGGAACTATTTAATTATTATGATGCAAATGGCACAAAGTCTAACATGATGTATGAGATAGTTACTGATGCAGTATCTATGAAACTGATCAAAAACGACTGGAAAATTTTGGCAGATAAGTATTTTTCCCCTCAAGTAAATCTTGCAGATGAGAAATCAAATAGCGTCTTTGGTGTGGTCAAAGTCATGGCTACGCCAAAAGATAAGGTAAATGTGACACCGTCTTCAACATATTTTCTTGCCAAGAAAGAAATCAAGTCCCTGAAAGTGGAAGCCTCGCCTAAGACGAATTACGATGTTGAGGTGAAAACTGTCGATAGTCAATTAATTTCTGATAAAGTTTCTGGCGCAGTTGTCAACGGTTGCGAATCAGGTTTCATTTGGAATGGTCATGTTTGCAAATGCAACGATATTATTTCCGGAATATCACGATGTGACAACGAAAATAAGAGGATATTTTTATTCAAAGGTTTTTGGGCTCGTTATATAAAGTCAAGTGGAGCCTTCTATGTTGTGCGTTGCCCTGAAAAGTACTGTTTGTGTAATAAGAATTCTAGTAATGAGCAGACTGGTGAGTGTTTGTTGATCGAAACACAACAATGCAATGGTAACAGAGAAGGACGGGTCTGTGGCAGGTGCAAAAAGGGATATGGGCTAAAGTTTGGTGCCGACTCTTGTTGTAAGAAATGTCATTCAAACTCGAGGAAATGGACTGCCTATCTTTTTATTGTTTTACTCCTTCTCTTATTACTCGTCTTCCTTGTATTGTTGATCAATTTTGATCCCTTCAATGCTTATCTTAATGCGTGTTTATTTTTCTATCAAATCTTAGATCCTGTTGTTCTCACGCGAGCCTTGGACAACTTTGACAAATTTTTACAATTTGTCATACATTTAGCCGATTTTCAAATCGTCGGCATTGGCGTCTGTTTATGGTCAAGTTTAGATGATTTGCAAAAGCTATCGTTGCAATATGTAATTCCCTTTTACTTCGTGATCTGTCTATTCGTTTTAAATAAGATCGTCGTGAAATGGCCAAGCAACTCGTTTTCACGTCGCTTCACGAGAGTGTCGATGGCACGTGCGTTCTGCACCCTGTTAGTCCTCAGCTATTCAGCAATTGTTAATGCAAGTTTGAAAATTCTTTTACCTGTTAAGATTGGCGACAAGTTTTTCGTTTTCTATCAAGGAGAGGAGAAATACTTTGGTAAATATCACATTTACTTTGCAATTATCGCTTTGCTTTTCCTTATCTTTGTCGGCTTACTGTTTCCATTGTGCTTAATACATCGGCATTGGTTTTCGTGCATCGACCGAGGATTGTGCAGGTTGCTACTTGATAACTTTCAGCGGTGCTATCGACCAGGTCATAAATGGTTTGCCGGGTTTTATTTCGTTTGCCGTTTGATTCTGAACATCATTGCCATAGCCGTGCAAAATCGTGCTCTTCAGATAGCTTTGTTTAACGTCTCTTGCAGCGTCATGTTGGCTGTTGTTGTATATTGTCGACCGTATGCCAATGGTGACACAAACATCGTACCATACAGAATCTTGAACTTGTCGGATGCTTTGGTCCTCTGCAACTTATGCGTCGTCACCTCTTTTTCCGGAGCGTCTTTGAGCATGGATGCTCGTTCATATTATGAAGGATTTGGTGTACTTATTTATATCTTGAGTTATCTACCTCTATGTTTTGCATTTGGTCTTCTTGTTTTTGCTCTCGTACGTAAGTGCAGGATATACAACGGTGTTTTAAGAAATGTAAATGAATAACTTAAGACTATTTTGATACAAACATAGCAATGGTAAAGTACTTTTTTAAATGGACGTAATTTTTCACTTAGACTCATCAGGACCGTTTAGAGGCGTGGCAATGGGGCAATTTGTCCTGGGCCCCGGGCTTATGTAGACCCCAAATGGAAAATGGAGGCTAACAAAAGCTTTAATGTATGTCCACAGGTCAAAGAGAAAGGGCCCCAAAATTTAATTGAGTCCCTAGCCCCTTAATTTCTCTGACCGGGCCTGTGGGTCATGTAATACACACTGATCAACTTAATGCCGTAAGCATTTTTCTAACATTTGGGGGCTTCAAATTAAATGACATCTAAAGAAAACTTTTCAACTAATAAAGGGAAATTATTTATTTAAATAAAATTCTTCAACAATATATGTTTTCATTGTTTTGGGATTTCGCGACACTTGTTGCATGAGATCTTGAGAAGGAGATTCAATAAAATCATGGATGCCAGCATCATCACACACAAAGTTAAGAGTTTTTAAAAACAACCTTCGACTGAAAAGATGGAGTCCCTCGACCATTATGAATAAAGACACGCTATTTTTTTATATAATTCAACATTCCAACTCTTTGTGGGCAAATTCTTTATTTTTGTATTGAAATGTAAAATAATAAAAATACTCATGATACAGTGATCCTTTACAAGGTTATTTTTTCAAGAACTAATTGCATGTGAAATTTGTTCTCTCTTAGCAGTAAAGTAGTTTTTACAGCGAAACGACTTACTTGACTTCAATTTTGCACTCAAATTCAGATATTGTAATCAGTTTAAACCATCCGTATCTTATGAATGATTTTTAAGGCATTCTGAGTTGCATATTATTGTTCGTATTTGAATATCGGCTGTCTATGTAGTCCTTAGAGTTCGACTCGTACGGAGAAGACATTGCAATGTCGTCAAGATTTACTCCTTGCGTGAATGGAGTACCGGTGAAAAATCTTGAAATTTTGTTACCTCCCAAAGCGCCAATATCTGGCATGCCACTTATTTTTTGGAAAGTCTTGTCATTTTGATAATTTGGTATAAAACCATCTTCCATCTGAGCACTGGGTAGAATTCCGACATTTGGCATGGAGGCCGGTCCGTTTTCCATTTGCCCAAAAGGACTTAAGTTGTTTGATAATCCCATAGCTCCATCTTGATATTGTTGTTCAAACAGTGCACCATCTCCAGCTCCAGCAGTTATTGAATTGCTATAATCATCCCAATCCATATTCTGTCCAGGGTTGTTCATCATGTCATGAATTGATAGGCCCATAGCTGGAATTTGAGGATTTTGTCCGGGAGGGTTTGTAGCTAGCAATGGTCTAGATAATACTCCGGTCCCGGGTTTTTCTCCCACGTGCGTCATTTGGTCGTACTGGTAATTCTTAAAGTTTATGTTAGACTTCTTTAGGACAAAGTTTACTTTGGTGGCAGGTGCGTCTTCAACATTCGCTTTCTTCGTAGAGGCAATATAACCTGGGGCTGATGCTGTTACCTCGTATTTACCTGGCAATAATAGCCGCCAATAATCGCCATCGACAGCTGTTTTCACGTTTTTACGTCTGTTTTTTATGGCAATTGTTGCATCTTTGATTGGTAATCCATTCTCGTCCTTGACAACACCTTTCACTCCTTTGTGTACCTGTGGAACAATCACATAATTGATTTAAGACTGCGATTTTTATGTAATTCGACGATTTAGAAAATGATATGAAAGTCAGCTGGGCTGCACAAAAATGACTTGCACAAGCAAAAATTTGCTCTTGTTTTGCATTGCTCTCATTTGGATCCTGGTTTGATTGAATTTTCTAACTACAAATTGACTTGTTTAAGCAAAATGCAAGTAACCTGATCGAGATACGCCAGCAAGGAGTTTCTATTTTCCCGCCAGTATTTCGGAAGCTCTGCTGCCGGCGGGAATTTCTTGCATCCTTGCTCGATAGTTATTTCAAAACAATTGCTCGTTACGTAGTTGTAATCTTGCATGCCACCAGTAACACTGTACCACTTAGCGCCGTTCGTGATGCCGTCTTGAAAATGCTCCATGGGTACTCCGGGACACGGCCAAGGGGGGTTGTCCAAATGCATGGTTTCGTGGTTCTCTGAAAATGTTTTTGCCAGTGCTTGGAACACGTCGTCATCTGGTGACCTGCTGTATGTTGCTTCACCGTCTATGCCGTCATCAAAGGGATAGTTTGCTACCAAAGAGCCGCCATGAAGATTTGCACTGAGAACAAATGGGTATGATTTGATCCATGTCATTACGGCTCTTGTTTCCGGCTGAGGTTTACCACTTATCAATCCGAAGAATTGATCGGGAAAGTTTCGATTCAAGTCTATATTGTTTGCGTTAGATCGACCAATAAGCCAATCACGTTTGGAGTCTTCACCTGAATTGTACGCTAATTCAAAGCCATCTGGATTCATGCTCGGCATTATGTGTATACGTGTCGTGTAGATGAATCTCTTTAGCTCTGGGTCAGTTTTGTATTTTTCACAAAACTCTTTAATTAATCGTAAAAGTACCTCTCTTCCTACGGCTTCATTTCCGTGCATGTTTGCAATATATTTAAATTCAGGTATTCCAACCTGATGCTTTCCAGGTTTGCTTGACAATTCCATCACCCAAAGTTTGCGTCCTTGCACGGAATTTCCTATGTCATAAAGGCGTGTTATCTCCGTAAAGTTTTTTGAAAATTCTTGTAGTAATTTTGTCATATCCTCGTAGTTATGATATTTCCAGTTTGTTTGTGAGGAATCTGTTCGGAACGATGCCGCATTTATCGACTTGAATGTCAAAATACTACAGAAAAATGCGAAGTATAAGGACATATCGTAGTCTTTTATTTCTAACTTTTTTTCTATCTTTTATTGCGAAAACCTGCTCTAACTAAGCATGTATTGAATAGAAACATGTAGAAAATAATTATTAAATAAATGGAAACTATCGCGCATTTGATGTCATATTACTATTAAAGAAGCATTTTGACACACCCAAAAGTGAAAAAGCAAATTACGCGACTTAGTTGTCAACCTGTTGTTAGCAGGTATTGTATATGCAACATAAAAAGAAAAAACGAGAGAAGGAAATTACGTTTGTTTCGTTAAGTTAAGGCGTCGTTTTTGCTCTGAATTTTATTTTCTTTAAACACTTAAATTCGTTAAATGATTTTCGATTTGTTATTACAGAACTGATCACATTACTCTCCCATTTAATTTTGTCCTTATATCGTGTTTTATCGTATTGTTTCATTATTAATGGAATTATTGGGCAACAAGCCAATAGGCGTGGAATAAGGTCAGGAGTAGAGATTATCATCAACGATATGTTTGTTTGGGTATAATATGGCGTGAGCTGTAGACTAATGATTTGAGATGCTTGCTGATTAATTGGAATAAATATGGCAGCCACTGATTGACTGGAATAAATAGGGCAGTTACTGATTGATGGGGTGAATACGGTAATTACTGATTGACTGTTATAGAACTTAGTGTTTGCTGAAGGCATAACCTGGTTCTTTACGGAAAACGTTTGCTATGTCATACTATCGCTTAATTAATGCACACCCCTACCCTCTCAGAGAGAAATCTGTCCGCAAAATTAGGTGTAAAAAACAATGATTGAATGTAGTGATAAGAATAGGGTTTTTCCACCTTACAAAAATTAAATTTAAGTTTTCAAGTAAACATAACGCAAATTTCAACTTTGTGATTATTTCTTAATGACTGCGACCGATTTAACGTTTGACCACGCTCATTTTAAAAACCACGCCCATTCGTATTTAAAATTGGACTTTAAAATTTACTTCTCCCCCCCCCCCTACATATGACGTGCTTGCAACTGCGCTGATTTTATCTCCATTTTTTATCTCGTAATCGCTCTTGCGATTTTAAATGCATCATGGCATGCATTATACATTTAAATAAGTTGTATAATTTAAAGGACATGAATACTTAACAAGTTGTGTATGAATAGTTTATGGCGGTCCTTGAAATTTTCAGCTGAAACCGTTAATACCACGCGTCTAGTTTTGTTGCGAAGAAGTAATTTCGGGATAGAAAAGAAAATAATTATTCAATTGCTTTTCAGTAATCACATGTAGACCGTTGTACATTTCACAGTAATACGTGAATTTCAAAGTGGAAAATATTCTATACATTTCACACAGGTGTTGCTTCACATTATACCTTTATTGATTTTCGCCCACACGTCACTTAAAGATATTTTACCTTCGGCGCCCTACCGCATTTTAATGATTAATGTCTTTGAGTACGATAAAAAAATTCTACAAGCTATGTGGATTCTTAAAAATAGCAATTGAGCCGTAAAACCGCACGAACGATACAGAGCAGTGGGACGAAAAATCAAATCAAATAATCCATATCAATTTATTGCCAAGACGTGACGTTTACATTGCAACAGAAGCGAAGCAAGAAACGCGAGAACGCACAAATTAAAACTGAAACAATGCCTGTGTACGATAAGATTCATAAGAACAACACTCTGCACTTTGTTAAACGACAATGTGATGGGTACTTCGGCTGCGATTACGAAGACAGTTTTCAAAGCGATGATAAAGGTGCTTTTGATAGCAAATAGGCAAGATTTATGTGTGTAACGTTGTTTTGCGCATGTTTAGTAATCGAAAATAAAATTGCATCAGATGAACAGGGTGAAACGTTTTCTATTTACCAAATTTGAATTTTCTCGTTTTGTTCGCCAGTCATTCTTACTAAATATCTTTTTTTCCAGCTTTGCTGGAGGATAACGCAAGCTGTGGTAAACCAAGCAACATTTTGCCATGGGTAAAAAGAAAATCACCACCAGTAATGTCGTTCCTCAAGAAAATCGCAAGTTTAAAAAAGAAGAATCGGTCAGCAACTAAAGAAAGAAACACGAGAGGGAATGGACAAGGTTATCATACTTTACCAAACCGGAAGACAAAGGATTTGGACGACATTGCAGCTGGCTACAGGTCTCTTCTATATGGTTCAAGTTTCAAAACTTTAAAACGCGATCATTACTGTGATGGCTATTTCGGATGTCCTCCTGTTCTGAAAAACTAGCGTTAGCACAAAACTAGGTGGAGATTCCAATGGAAAACACATGTAGAAGGGAGTTTTAAGTTTGCCCGTATACAAGCAAATTCTCTGGAATTTTACCGTGTTATTAATTTGAAAATAAAAGAGAAGGTGAACGCATGTATTGCTTGTGTAACAATTACAGCATAATATATAATTATGTATTCATTAATTGTATGTAATTAAACGTAATGTAATACGATATACAAACTATGTTCGTTGTATCAATTAATGGATCATTTCACATATGTTCATAATTAGATTTTTTCTTTACGTGATTGTAGAAACATATCGCACCAGCAATCGCAAATATCTAAAATGATTTAGAATAAATAAAAAAATGAAACTGGGAAGCAAAAGTTAACATGTATGGTAACATCTTGATTTTGAAAAAGTTTAATCATGATATGAATAAGTCAGGTAAAATGGGTGGGTTGGATGGCGAAATTAACAGGTTGGATCGTGAGATGGTAAGGTTAGACCCTGAGATGGATTGATTAAATCGTGCATTGGATCAATTTTGAATTAAGGTCAAGAACAAGCTGTTAAAGAAACATTTTAACGGATGTTTAAATCAAGCGTTGCCTTCTGCCATGTATGACGTATATAAACGTACCTGAGTTAAAGCAATCACTAATGCAGAACAAGCGACGGCAAGAAACTTTTGGCGGAAAAAGTCAGTGATTACGCCATGACAACCCTAAGAGCATTCAGGTTAACAGAAAATTAGTAAATGTTTAACAAAGATATTTTACCTGTTTATTTGGATAATAGCGGTATCGATACCTATTGATTTGGATAATAACTCTTTAAGCTCTTAAACGTTTGAAAATTTTGTAATACCATTCATGACTCGTGATAGAAAATATTGCAGCTCAAATCGCGACTGTTTTATTGTGCTGCCTTGGAGCAATACGATTAAAAGGATAGTTTTCTACGTTCTATACTCAGCTCAAATTGATTTCAATATAAAACTCTTGGATAGAACTTCACTTACCACGGTATAAATGTATCTATTCACCAATGTATCGTTCTTTATATTCGCTACATTGTTGCAACCGTTTGTTATATCCTTGCAACAACTTATTGGTACGGTTCGATTTTTTGGTGTAACCACTTCATTCCACTCAACTTTGAACCAATCAGAATAATTTCTATTGCCACAGCAGTGAAGCTAGCAGTAGTAAGTAGAGAAAATCAAACTTAACTTTTGTTGACACGGCTGTGAAGCGGGGTGTGTAAAAAGTTACTCTTAAACTTTTTGTTGCTCCAGCAACAGGAATGTTAGCCATAGGATGTCGAGAAAAAAGGTAAAATATATACGCTAAAAGATTAACGACAACCCAAGAAATATGGAAATTCAAAAATCACCATACATATTTATTGCTAATGCGTCGATGTGAAAAAAATGCTAACAATGAAGCAACTCTCACTTTTTCTTGCATTTCATTCCATGCTCCTCTAAATATGATTTCATTCTTGTATGCTTTCATTGTTTTGTTAAGGCCACTGGATAGTGCTCTTTTTATCTATTAAAAATGTAAGGGCATTTGTACATTGTGTTATCAGTTTGGTGGAGCTGGTCTAGGCTTCGTCCATTTAAATTTCAATGCTTTCTGTCATGTTCTGTTAAAGGCATGTTGTTGCTAGAGATTTTTTCAACGTTTGCAACATTTGACGTTGCTATTACACTTTTTTTCACCATCGCAACGTTACCACGTCACAACATCGATGTTGTAGCTAGTGTTTTTCTTCACAGTCTATAACATCGTCTTTACTTCAGAATAGCTTTACAATTCGTGACTGAGCGTTTCATAACTCATAATACAAACATAAAAACACTGTTTTGAAAAACGAGTGGTTGATGCCGTTGTCTGTTCTCGTTATTTCGCACAAATACAATAATATACAATGATAAATTTAAGCTATGACTGACCTTGGAACGGTATGCATACCCTGCACTGGCCACATTGATTTCACAGATTATTACCACTCCAAGAAAACATGAGTACTGAAAGTTGCAAAGTAAAAACAATCTCACCTAAAAGTATTTTTTTAATAACTGCATGAAGTGCCATTAATACTCTCATTAAAAAACCAAACTTGTTCACCCACTATTTTAAGTAAAAAAACATTCTTTTTCAAAGCTCCCCAGCAACCACATAATCCAATGATTGCCATTAAAAGACCAATAATGATAAGGACAATAGCTACGCCATCGTAATGATTTGGTCGAGGTATTTCTTCATATTTATTAAGTTGTGCTGTTGCCCAAATGCCAATGACAAACAAGCAAAAACCGCTTATCTAAGAATGGATTGGAATATGGTCGGAATTGAAATATAATTTCAGCAACTGTAGATAGGAGAGAAGAGGGGATGATTTCCACGACCGTGTAGGCTAATAGATACACAAGACAACATACAGTAGTCGATATTCTTAATAAACTACACGGTAACTAGTGTTTTACGGAATTTGCAAGAAGCTAGTGGATCGAGCGTCAAGAAACGATTCGAATAAATGCACAACTAAATCGACATTTTCACGATGAATTCTTCACACTAAACACACAACACATAGTCATAGAAATGACACGTATGCAACAAGTAGAACAAATTAACATAATACGCGTTTTCATAAATTTGGATTTACATTTTCTTCCTTCAAATTTGTTAATATAACTTTTAATTTAAAGAAATCATGTACGAAATCATATGTGAAATTTCAAAATATATAAAAGGGTTTGCTCGACGCTTCGTAATGGAAATACTAAAATGCGTTATTAAAGAAATATCAAATAACGTATAAATAATGCTTTATATTCATGCTGTGTAGATCAAGGTATAAAATTGCACCTTACCCAGAACAAAATGTTAAATATGATTAAGAAAGTTCGAACAACTTGCATCAGAGGAGAAACAACAATTCGTCGTAAGCTTGCCATTTTGACTCCAGCTGATAATTTTTATCAAGTTGAAAGTCTTTTTATGCCGGAAATTGAAATTTAACGCCAACAAGAAATGAAAAATGGATAGACATTCGTTAGGGTCATTGATATTACAATTCTAAATTCGAATTGTAAGTTTTAGCAATATTTTTAAACCTAACTTTAAATGAGTTTAATTCATTTAGAAGATTAAAGCTCCTTATAAATCTTAAAATTTGTGTGAAAATATATACATGGGAAATTTCATATGCCCATTTAGCAGCGTGCGCATTTTTTTTTCGATGTACACCTGTTGAATGTGACAAGCATGACAAACACCGTGTTGGTATATGCACTGGCAAGCAAAGAAGAGTTTGCCACGTGTGTAAAAAGTCGTTTTTCATGTGCACTTTTTAAATAAATTTGCTCGTCATTGCATAGTAAGAACAAAGAACATACGTAGTGTGAGGGGGTGAGGTGAGAGGAAGTAGGGGGAGAGGGTGTATAATGATTTTCTCTGATCAACTGATTTGTTTAGGAAGCATCATGTTACTTACATATGTGAAGATGAATCCCAATAATTATCGTTACACGCCTCTCGTGACTGGCACTTGTTACTGTTACTTGTTATCATATGCCTTTCATGATTGACCACACAGTAACTGCACTAGTACAACAACTTAATTGTACACACGAACATCAGCTTTACCAACATGTTATATAGATTCATAAAGTTACTATAGAGAGATATTTCGAACACTTTCCATCTATAAATCATTTGAATCATCAAACAAACAACACAGAGTTATTTCAGTTTCTTTGACAATTACAAAATAAGTCACATTTGTCTTAAAAAAATTACTTTTATCAATATTTACGAGTTTTTTAGACAGTACAACAAGCTGGGAATTCAAGTGGTCTTGTCATCACTTTCAATTTTTTGCTTTTCTTGAATTCTTTGTTTCTTACTTGGCACAAAATACAACAAAATGTGTGGCCCTAGCAGGCCGGTAGCAATCCAACTCAAGCCAAGAAAAATCTTTTGCTTTTTGGTAAGTCTTTTAAAGCTGGACCAGAAACCCATTCTTCTCCATTCAGGCACTTATGGAATTCATCACAAGAAATAAATGCTTGAGCAAGCAAGTCGTATTATGCATCTGATAGAGAAACATACACACTATCACTGAAAAAACATATCATTATTTATATTGCAACTTCATGGTCAATACAAATTGCAAGCAGTGCTACAGCAAAAAAGTGCATAAGTAGTACAAATTTACTCATAATTTCACATAATATTTTCATTGTTGACTCCACTATCTACAGTAATACACCATCACAATAATACAGTATTGATAACTTTAATTGTAATAATCTAGTGTTATAACTTATACTAACCATAGTTTATAAATCCCACCTACATAACTTATAAAATGTATAGTTACCAGTTTCCGGTTCCGGTTTAAGGCTACTGCTCATGCGCGTAGTTCGTCCTCATCCAAATTTCTGGGCAGTCAAGTCGTCAAGTAAATTGTCTGTGTTCTTTTAAAATTCACCAAAAAAATGTCAACAAAAGGCATTGAATCAAGATTGCGAAGCTACAAATACAATGACAGAGACCAAGCAGTAAGTAATTTTCGTTGCACTTGAACGAGTGTAGAGTTTGGATAATTATCTCATTTAACAAAATATTAAGATATACTTGAAGGTTAAATTCTCTCGAACCAACCTTTAGTCTTGGTACCGAATCATTTTATTTTAAAATCAAGGAGTTACTTGAGGTTTTAAGGATATCTGCTTCTGTCTTTATCAGAATTTAAGAAAGGAAATGCTTCAATTCAAAGTGTCCTTTCAGGAATATTATTTCAAGAAACAAAACGAAGCATTTTCTATTCCACTAATTCCAGCAGAAAAAAGTATTTCATTCTCGTGAATTTTGTGTTTGATGTTGCCTCTATTGTGTAGAAGTTGGTATTTCTTATACCAATAGTTACATCCTTAAATTTTTCTGCAAGACATGTTTTAGATTAAGCATTGCTATTCAGTGTTGGAAGGCTTGAACATAACTTCATTAATTTGTCGAGCTGTCTTGCATGTCAATGTGAGCTGATTGCTTATGAGCATGATTTAGAAATGTTGAACTCTTTCAGCTTTACCTCATTGATCAAGTTTAATTTATTGGTATAATTTACGATTGTTAGCAATCAAGTTCCAAGGCTTTATAACATGTTTTGAATTGATGGAATTTATGATATGGAATAAATTAGTTGGAATAAAGCTTGTGTCTAATGTTGATTATGTTGACAATGGCAAAATATTAATTTTTGTTATTCACCTGGTAATGTTTTGAATATGAAGTGATTTGCATCATCCACTTTTTATTTGTTTGTTTGGCATACAATTCTATCAATTATTATATTAAATGATTTATATACCTGCTGCAATGGTTTTCCTTATAGTACATTCATAATTAGTCCATCAATTATGAGACCAACATTGTTCAAGTGCATTTTTAAAATGCTTTTCGGCTGTTCATATATAGGTAGATATCAAGCCTAAAGATTTCCTTCAAAATAAAATATTTTATTATTTACATTGTTATTCATGCTGCTCTTATAGTCATCACGACAAAGGCGAAATGAAGTAACAGTCGAGTTAAGAAAGGTTGTAAATTTAAATTTTTGTATAAATCTGTTAGTTGGAGAATTATGAAAGTACGTTTTTATCATATAAAGTAAACACATGTTTAAAACAAATTATTTTTATACAAAATGATCAGGTAGCTTGAGAATTGTACTTGTATTTTGTCGTTTCTTTTGCTCTTTTGGTTCATTCATATTTCTACAGAGAGTTTGACTCAAGGATTATGTATTTTAGGCTAAAAAAGATGATCATATGCTGAAAAGAAGAAATGTTCCTGTTGGAGCTTCAGATGAAAAAGAAGAAAAATCACAGGTGTGTTGCATTTCCACTTTATTCCCATTATTTCGAAATTCATCTTATCAAGTTTCACAAAGATGTATTTACAACTAAATGCTACAAAATTTGCTTGTATTTGTCAATAAATAATCAAAAAATGTTAATTGTAAAACTTTATAGAAAAATGGTATGAGGATAAATTATTCAGAAGAAAAAAATGCAATGCATTTTTCTGATAATTAGTTCTACTATGATTATGGAGCATTGCATATTGGGTTTTGTAAATTAAATTAGGACAATTCAATTGGCATTACTAATTACAAATAGAAAATTTGATAATTCCTTATAGAGCCTACTCACCTTTCAGAATTTACACAAAAAATTTTTGTCTTAACATGTTCAAAGTAGTTTATTTTTCACTTGTAAAGCATGACATAGTCATATTTGATTGTTAGATTCTATAGCATCGTATGTTTTGTATATTTTCAGCCATCAGACCTTCAGGCAATAGTTGATGTAAGTGATTTGATAAAAATGGAGATTTTATTGTTAGTTTTTTCTACTTTTGATTTTGTTGTTGTACTTACTCATGTAGAATGCTGCCAGTGCTGACCCCAAGTTACAGCTACAAGCTGTCCAGTCTGCAAGGTGATGGTGGTTGTTTTTAGCTTGTTTTAGTAAAGTTGAACAGATCTTAAATATCAATTAGGGCCAAGCCAGCATGAAAAATTGCAGAAAAATGCTGATATGTCAAACCAGATGATTTACTGAAAAATTGTGAGATAATGAAAAATGTCCAAAATTCACTTTAATTGTTTACTTTGCACAACATGTATATAATTGATACCAGCTTTTTCCATGAAAATTCTAGCGTTTTCCATGAATTTGCATGAAATTCAAAGTTTAATTTTACATATATTTCTTTGAAAATTTGATACAATGCATTGTCAAGTATGTGTGGCTTTAATTCTTGGTCAATAACTGAAAATATAGGACAAGTCACACAGCTTATTAAGATAGAAGAATTAGCTATGTAATAATTTTTTCTTGTTGCTTAATGACATATTAATGCATTTTTCAACAAACATTTTTTCTAACATCCAACAGAAAGCTGTTATCAAGAGATCGAAATCCACCAATTGATGAGCTTATAGAGTGAGTTAAATATGTCCACATTCTTGTTAATTATGAATCATCGCAAATCATCAAATAAAGCTTTCCTTTTTATTTCAGTTGTATTTTTTATAAAGATGATTTGAGTTTAATTTTGTTTGAGCAAGCTATGGCGATTTGAATAATTTTAATCCATATTTTGTTTAGGTCGGGAATTTTACCTATTTTGGTTGGATGTCTGAGCAATGAAGAACAGTACGTTTTTTCGTCGTCATTTTGCAACACGCTCAACGGGTTTTAAATAGTTTTGACATTCGTGTGATAGTTATAATTTTGATACATCAATTTTTAGTTCATCGTTGCAGTTTGAAGCCGCTTGGGCCTTAACAAATATTGCGTCCGGCACATCACGGCAAACTCAAGCTGTTGTGCATGCAGGTATTGCTGGGTTGCAACCATCCCCCTGGGAGTAAGAGAACAATGGAATGCTCGCCATGTTGGATGAAATTTGCATTGTAAATAAGGAAAATCTTTATTGACGTAGCTTGACGTAGCTTGAAAACCAAGAATCGTCCCCTTTGACGATGTTATTATCTCTCATTGTCCCCTTATTGTATTTACGGCGTTATTATCTTCATTGTCCCCTTACTGTATTTACAATGTTATCATCCCTCATATTCAACGTTTTTATTTGATTTTATTTTCATTTTGTCGACCTTAGATGGAGTTGCTGTTTTTGATTTCTGAATGTTTGTTTTTGCCAGGTGCTGTCCCATATTTCATGAAACTTTTATACTCCCCTCATCAAAATGTATGTGAACAGGCCGTTTGGGCTCTAGGAAACATTATTGGTAGGTTTGTTGTTAGCATGGTGATTTGATGAAAAATATTTTGTCTCTGAATAATTGAGCATCGCCGTCTACGGCGTGAAAAGTAACTGTTGTCTTTTGTTTCATTGTACTAAAGTTGATTTCCAACAGCATATGTACGTTTTAATGACTTTGGAACTTTTCTATACACGTTTTTGTTCATTTAATTTTATGGTTATAAATATTTGTTACAAAGACACAATGAAAGTTCCTTTAAAGCATCCAGTTTTTATTTCCAATTGGCGACGCGCATACTTTAGGAAACATTATATCGTCAAGCAGAAAGAAACATTTTATTAAATTAGGTGGGATAAAGAGGATCCCTCGTTCAGTTTGTTTTCAAGACACGTATGATTATTTGGGATAAAGAGGATCCCTCGTTCAGTTTGTTTTCAAGACACGTATGATTATGTGGGATAAAGAGGATCCCTCGTTCAGTTTGTTTTCAAGACACGTATGATTAAGTGGGATAAAGAGCATCCCTCGTTCAGTTTGTTTTCAAGACACGTATGATTAGGTGGGATAAAGAGGATCTCGCTCAGTTTGTTTTCAAGACACGTATGATTATGTGGGATAAAGAGGATCCCTCGTTCAGTTTGTTTTCAAGACACGTATGATTATGTGGGATAAAGAGGATCCCTCGTTCAGTTTGTTTTCAAGACACATATGATTAGTGGGATGAAGAGGTTCCCTGTTCAGTTTGTTTTCAAGACACGTATGATTAGGTGGGATAAAGAGGATCCCTCGTTCAGTTTGTTTTCAAGACACGTATGATTATGTGGGATAAAGAGCATCCCTCGTTCAGTTTGTTTTCAAAACACGTATGATTAGGTGGGATAAAGAGGATCCCTCGTTCAGTTTGTTTTCAAGACACGTATGATTATGTGGGATAAAGAGGATCCCTCGTTCAGTTTGTTTTCAAGACACGTATGATTAGGTGGGATAAAGAGGATCCCTCGTTCAGTTTGTTTTCAAGACACGTATGATTAGGTGGGATAAAGAGGTTCCCTCGTTCAGTTTGTTTTCAAGACACGTATGATTAGTGGGATGAAGAGGTTCCCTCGTTCAGTTTGTTTTCAAGACACGTATGATTAGGTGGGATAAAGAGGATCCCTCGTTCAGTTTGTTTTCAAGACACGTATGATTAGTGGGATGAAGAGGTTCCCTCGTTCAGTTTGTTTTCAAGACACGTATGATTATGCGTGTTGATATGATTTTCTTTTCGTTTTATAAGGTGACGGACCTCAACTGCGAGATTTTGTTATTCAACATGGTGTGGTAGCCCCTCTTTTACAATTTGTTAATCCTTCAGTACCAGTAAGTATTAATTTGGCAGAGAATTTTTCTTTTCTACGGTATAACGTCAACGGTTTGAGCATTGAAACTGGAATCCCTCCCTCCCTCCCTCCCTGCGCTAGATTTTTAGTTGAGCACAAACCGGGTGTTTCGGGAACTTTTGAGGATGAAAATTTGATTTAATTTTGTTTCATGCTATGGTGACTTAATTAAATCATATCAGCATTAAAAGTCCTTGGCGTTCATCGTCAAACGTCGTAATCTTCATTTCAGGACAATTTCACTTTATTGATTTTGTTTTTACGTTTCTTTTTGAAGCTAACATTTCTTAGAAATGTAACTTGGGTCATTGTTAATCTTTGTCGAAATAAGAACCCTGCTCCGCCTATGAAAACAATCCAAGAGGTAAGGTGTTGAGTTAAAAGAATTTGTTGCAATGGTAAATAAGAGATAGACGCACATTGATATGGTGTTTTAGACTTGCATGTTTCCCATGATTTCATTTGGAGATTAATTATTGATTGTATTCCGTAATAAAGTAAATGGTTTGAACCCGGGAGTATCGTTACATGTTTGTAGATGTTGATCGTCCAGGTTAGTAGAGTCCTGAGAAGGACTGTTGTTGTTGATGTTGACTGACGTTTCGACAACCTTAGCGGTAGTCATCTTCAAAGTCAACCGCTAAGGTTGTCGAAACGTCAGTCAGCAAAAACAAAAAATAGTCCTTCTCAGGACCATACTAACCTGAACGATCAGCATCTACAAACATGATTGTATTCCGTGATGTCTGCATAGTGTAAGCATTGCTGTTGTCGTTAAAGACTCAGGCATGGACAACACTCCATACTCTATGTCTAGTGAGGTTTATTTAACAAATTCACTTACCTCGTCACACCTAATCATTTAAAAGCGTTATGTTCATGTTGGATTAATTGTTTAGGTTTTACCGGCTTTAGCTTTGCTTATCAGACATTCGGATTTAGATGTAAGTAAATGACTTATCAACTGCAGCTAATGTGAAGTCTTTATAACGAAAAGTAGTGTAAATATACACTCATTTATTATTCAATTACATGCGGTAATTTTTGTTAAGATTTTGGTCGACACAGTATGGGCGTTGTCTTATTTAACGGACGGTGGAAATGAACAGATTCAAGTATGATTTTAAATATTTGCACTGTGGATACTGCTTGACTTTAAATAAATAGACACACTTGGTTTTCAGAAAGTCGTCTTTCAATAGATATGTGTTTGTTGGCCTTTTTATTAACGTTGTGTGTTATGCGTTGTTGGCCTTTCAATAGACGTGCGTTGTTAGTTTTTCTATAGGCGTTGCACATTTGTTGGTCTTTCTATAATCGTTGTATATTTGTTGGTCTTTCTATAGACGTTAACGGCTTTGCGCTTGTTGGTCTTTCTATGACGTTGTTCGTTTGTTGGTTTTCCTAGAGATGTTATGCGTTGTTTGTTTTCCTAGAGATGTTATGCGTTGTTGGTCTTTCTATGACGTTGTGCGTTTGTTGGTCTTTCTATGACGTTGTGCGTTTGTTGGTCTTTCTATGACGTTGTGCGTTTGTTAGTTTTCCTAGAGATGTTATGCGTTGTTGGTTTTCCTAGAGATGTTATGCGTTGTTGGTTTTCCTAGAGATGTTATGCGTTGTTGGTTTTTCTAGAGATGTTATGCGTTGTTGGTTTTTCTATGACGTTGTGCGATTGTTGCCTATTGGCCTTTCTGTATACGTTGTCTTTCAGTTTATCATGTAATATATTATAAAAGTCGAGGCTTTTAATACGTATTAAAACAGCGTGTATTGAGTTTGAACTGAAGAATTTTCTTGGAAACGTCTTTTATTTTGCTTCTGTTTCATTTTAAGGACTACGTACAAGGTACTACGTATACGAGCTTTGTATTTCATATTTACAGGTGGTCATTGAATCTGGTGTCGTTCCTGCTTTGGTACCACTACTTAGTCATAATGAAATAAAGCTACAGACAGCTGCATTAAGAGCAGTTGGAAATATCGTTACTGGAACGGATGAACAAACACAGGTTTGAACTTTGTTTTGCGATTAAGAAGTAATTTTTTAAATAAACCATTATAAACAATTAAGTTCATATACTAAAACATATTATATAGAGTTGTTAAAGCTGCCTGAGTTTGCTAACAAAATGGACGTTAAGATATTTTGTACATATTTTATGTGCGTTTGCTAATCATTTATTGTTTTAGATTGTTTTATCTTGTGGAGCCCTTAATCATTTTAGTGCTCTGCTTACACATAGTAAAGAAAAAATAAAAAAGGTAAATTTGACTTTGGTTATGTGTTTCTACCGTCAACTCATTATAACTCAGTAACTGCCTGATATTACTTAATGGTAGCCACCACGACATCCCCACGTGGCCACCATGGCATCCCCACGTGGCCATCATGAAATCCCCACGTATTTACAATTTTATTTCATTGGACATTTTTTGGGCCATTAACTGTCGAAAATCAGTTATTTCATAGCCGTTTTTATCTAAGTTTTTGTTTGCTTATTCTGATAATTACACGGAGGCAATTTTGTGATAGATTATGCAATCTATCTGTTTTTTCTATTATGGGATGGAGAGGGATGCATGGGAGTAAATAGGTAAAGATAAACATTTTGTGTGGGCGGAGCTGTCGTTGTTTATCCAATGATTTTAGTTTGAAGAAATGTTATGGTTACGTGACGAAAACATTATTTTCATTAGGAAGCAGTATGGTTTTTATCAAACATCACTGCTGGTAATCGTGTTCAAGTACAGGTACGATATATTTTGTAAAACCTATTTTATCGCGAGATGTGTATGTCTCTACGTATGTCATCAAATGTTGCATTGAATCAAATGTTGCTGCTTGGTAACTAGTAACTATTCACAATGTCAATTTGGGATGAAATTTTCGTGTTGAAATTACCTATTCTTACTTTCCTGGTAATGCATGTGAAGCTGATCTTACAATGCAGTCCTGATCATATACCATTAATTTTGACCCTACCATGTCATACTGACTATACTATGTATTGCTGACCATACCATGTCTTACTGACCATACCATGTAGTACTGACCATACCATGTAGTACTGACCATACCATGTAGTACTGACCATACCATGTCTTACTGACCATACCATGTAGTACTGACCATACCATGTCATACTGACCATACCATGTATTGACCATACCATGTAGTACTGACCATACCATGTAGTACTGACCATACCATGTCATACTGACCATACCATGTCTTACTGACCATACTATGTAGTACTGACCCTACCATGTCTTACTGACCATACCATGTCTTTCTGATCATACCATGTCATACTGACCATACCATGTCTTACTGATCATACCATGTAGTACTGACCATACCATGTCATACTGACCATACCATGTAGTACTGACCATACCATGTCTTACTGACCATACCATGTCTTACTGACCATACCATGTAGTACTGACCACACCATGTCATACTGACCATACCGTGTCATACTGACCATACCATGTAGTACTGACCACCATGTCATACTGAACATACCATGTCATACTGACCATACTATGTAGTACTGACCCTTCCATGTAGTACTGACCATACCATGTCTTACTGACCATACTATGTAGTACTGACCATACCATGTCTTACTGACCATACCATGTCTTACTGATCATACCATGTAGTACTGACCATACCATGTCATACTGACCATACCATGTAGTACTGACCATACCATGTCTTACTGACCATACCATGTAGTACTGACCATACTATGTAGTACTGACCCTACCATGTCATACTGACCATACCATGTCTTTCTGACCATACTATGTTGTACTGACCCTACCATGTCTTACTGACCATACCATGTCTTACTGATCATACCATGTCTTACTGATCATACCATGTAGTACTGACCATACCATGTCATACTGACCATACCATGTAGTACTGACCATACCATGTCTTACTGATCATACCATGTAGTACTGACCATACCATGTAGTATTGATCATACCATGTCTTACTGACCATACCATGTAGTACTGACCATACCATGTCATACTGAACATACCATGTCATACTGACCATACTATGTAGTACTGACCCTACCATATAGTACTGTCCATACCATGTCTTACTGACCATACCATGTAGTACTGACCATACCATGTCATACTGACCATACCGTGTCATACTGACCATACCATGTAGTACTGACCATACCATGTCATACTGAACATACCATGTCCTACTGACCATACTATGTAGTACTGACCCTACCATGTAGTACTGACCATACCATGTCTTACTGACCATACCATGTCTTACTGACCATACCATGTCATACTGACCATACCGTGTCATACTGACCATACCATGTCTTACTGACCATACCATGTCTTACTGATCATACCATGTAGTACTGACCATACCATGTCATACTGACCATACCATGTCATACTGACCATACTATGTAGTACTGACCCTACCATGTAGTACTGACCATACCATGTCTTACTGACCATACCATGTCTTACTGACCATACCATGTCATACTGACCATACCGTGTCATACTGACCATACCATGTCTTACTGACCATACCGTGTCATACTGACCATACCATGTCTTACTGACCATACCATGTCTTACTGATCATACCATGTAGTACTGACCATACCATGTAGTACTGACCATACCATGTCTTACTGACCATACTATGTAGTACTGACCCTACCATGTCTTACTGACCATACCATTTAGTACTGACCATACCATGTCTTACTGACCATACAATGTCTTACTGATCATACCACGAAGCACTGACCATATCAAGCCATGGCTACCATACCCTATCATTCCTAATGCACCATACGAGTCAACAAGCTAATGTAGCTTTTTGCATCGTTGTTTGTTCGCAATTCTCATCTATGAAGGTATATTTAATAATCTGTTTTTTAATCGCAGGAAGTTATCGATGCTAACCTTATACCTCTCATAATCGAAGCTTTAGAAACGGTATTTATGCTCAAATTTCGATATCTTCTCAAAGTCTCTCAATAAATTATTTTACGTTATATTAAGGGCGAATTCCAAACACAAAAAGAAGCGGCGTGGGCCGTGAGCAATCTTACAATTAGTGGTAGCCCCGAGCAGGTACATTGTCTCGTTGATTTTTTGTGTTTATTCTTGAATTATTAATGCCATTTGCTCCTTAAGTACATACGTGTCGTCAGATTTATTATTTCAATTTTTTTTCAATAATATGATTAATGTTTGACCTTTTTTTTTTCTCTTTGCTAACATTTGAACTATTTTATCCTCTTCGATTTCGATTTCAATTAATGATTGCTAACCATAAGATGATCAAATAATCACAGTAAATCGTAAAACAAGTATTATAGCTATTTTTTCGATTATGCCACCCGTGCTAAAGGGAAGGAAGTGTAGGACAAAAATAAATTACTTTACAGATCAAAAACGTTAATGCATTTTTAAAAATGCAGGTATCGGTATTAATACAAGCCAACGCGATTCCGTCATTCTGTAAATTACTGGATGTCAAGGATCCACAGGTATACATATAGTACGCATGTTCATTATGTAACGGATGCACAGGTATACATATAGTACACATGCTCATTACGTCTTTAACATACATTTACTACAACACGACTTTAAGAATTGTAACCTAGAAGACTGTTGGGGTAACAGAATTCCTTTCTGTTGAAACTAAAATGCTTCGTGTCCTTAGATGTGAAAGCTAGGACACTCAGAAACATAGGAAACACTGAGAAAGCTAGGACACACTGAGAAACATAGGAAACACTGTGAAAGCTAGGACACACTGAGAAACATAGCAAATACTGTGAAAGCTAGGACACACTAAGAAACATAGCAAATACTGTGAAAGCTAGGACACACTGAGAAACATAGGAAACACTGTGAAAGCTAGGACACACTGAGAAACATAGGAAACACTGTGAAAGCTATGACACACTGAGAAACAGCAAATACTGTGAAAGCTAGGACACAATGTGAAACATTAGCAAATACTGTGAAAGCTAGAAATGTCGTCATTTCCTATATTTGTTATTATATGTAAGTCATTTCCTAAATTTCAGGTTGTTCAAGTTGTTTTAGATGGTCTACATAATATGTTGAAGGTGAGAAAATTCGATGAACCAAAAATTGCGATGTATATACGTCGTTTGTCTGTTATCATATTTAGAATCCAGTTACGTATGAAAGCAGTGCGCTTTAGTTATAAGATAAATTTTTTTAATGCATGAAGATTTGCAAGATCAATCAAGACCTCTCAATGTCAATCCACAAATAATATGTATCAATCACAATTTTCAGTGTTCTCTTACCTGAAATAAATATCAATAAAATGTATCATTCCTCACACGTATTCAAACACAAACATCATTGGCTGTTGTCAGGTTGGCGATTTTCCGTGGAAGTAATTTTAACACCATACCTACCTACGCCATCTATGGCGCTATGCGTGCATTTTGCAATTTCATATAAAATCTTTTGACTCGGAGGAATAGTTTCCATTCTCAACATGTTGTTGTCTAAAACTTAGATGGCAGGTGACGACAGCGATGAAATTGCAAGAATTATAGAAGAAGCTGGAGGTGAGATGATAATCTCCTATTGTTCTTTAAAAATAAAATAATTCAATAAAACAGTTGAAAAATATATGCTCGCCGCCACGTACGTTTCATCACCTTCCTCTCCATTCATTTTCAAAGGTTTGGATAGAATAGAAAAGTTACAGCAACACGAAAACGAAGAAATCTATAAACTCACGTATAAAATTATTGATCGATATTTCTCAAACGAGGTACGTTTCTTCTATTGCATCATGTGCATTTTCAACATCGATTACAATCACCGCATTAGTATTTATCACATCTCAACCACTGATATGTATATTACATGGATCGCGCATCACTAATTAAATTTGAAGCCAGAAGGCCGCCATATTGAACAGTCACGTCACGAGGTTGACATGCAAATTATATCAATTTCTGCTATCAAAAATTGCGAGAAGCGTCTCTTATGGTGCATTGACAAAACTGCCACGTATTGGCTTTAACAAGATTAAATGTAGGAAACAGTTGTGCTATTAAGAAAGGATTTATTCCAAAATTTTCGTGACACCATTTGAGAGATGCTATCGCAAGAGAATGCTTCTAGCTCACGTTGAAAGATTTTTTAGGGTGTATAAGTACAATGCGCTCCAAAATTCATTGCTATCGTGGTTCTTTACTATAGATTATTATTGTGAGTGGCACTTTTCAATATGGCGGAGCATCTAATTACAGCTGTCTACTTCCGGATTCAAATTTTTGCACTAACGATATTAGGAATTCACGACCTTGTAATATACATATCCAATGATCTTAACCGAGCATGTTGATGTTGAAAGTCGGCTTGCCGGCCATTGCTATATTTAGGGCGATAACGACGAGCAGGAATTTGCACCACAAGAGGTCGACGGTGGACTTCAATTTAGCGCGCGCGATAACGTTCCCGAAGAGGGTTTCAAATTTTAGTAAGTGTTCCATAAAATCTACTGTCGAAAAATTGGGAACTTCATATTGGATCCTTAATCATCTGCTCTGGTGTCCTCCATCTTAAAGTTACCTCCTTCGTCTCCTAAAATCGTTTTGAATGAAATGAAATGAAGAGCAAATCGCATGCAAGCTATAGTGATGTTGGGTTGGTATCAAATGATGGAGAGCAAATCTCAAGAAAGTTTTCAATTGTAAAAAATATCATCGCCAACATTTCGCCACGCCGCATTCTGTCAACATGAACTAAAAAAGCCTCGTTATGTTGAATGGTTCGATTTGCACATTGATGGTGAATTTACGAGATGTCCCGGGGGGGATTTCCCGCGAATAATCGCAAGAAATCATGGATGTTTTGTATAGTAAAAAGAAATGTTTATTGCTACGTCTTTGTGCTGAAAACTCAAACGATTTTTGAAACTAGACATTGGAGCATTCAAGAAGCGACCGTATTTTAATTATACTTGGTATTGTATATATGTTTTTCACTAAATTTGTATATTTTAAAACTGTTGGAATGGATGCTTTGCAAAATTCAATATGGGGTTTTTCGCATTTTTACCGTCTGTCTTTGTTCGTTCACTTTGTGTTATTTTTATAGCGAGAGCGTTCTCAACTCGTGCATCTGAAGGCATTTAGTCTTTGTTCGTTCACTTTGTGTTATTTTAATAACGACAGCGTTCTCAACTCGTGCATTTGAAGGCATTTAAAAGAGCGCTTGTGGTTTATAAGAACTTCCTCACTACACATTCTCTAGACATTACATTGGTGAATTTTCAAACCGATTAAGTCACTTTGCAAATTGGATCGCAATTCCCCCAACGAATAACGTGTCGATAGTTACAATAAAATACTGTTAAAAATCGCATTTAAAAAGAAATCTTGGCAGCACTGTGTTTTTTTGACGTGCTTTGAATGAAAATGTTTTAATATATGTATTTTCAAACTCTGGCACAAACCAATGTTATAGGTGGTGTGCAACCATTCCCCTGGGTGTAAGAGAACACAATGGTACGTGCGCCATGTTGAATGACATTTGCATTGTAAGGAATTCCTTTGTTAAAATCATCTAACATGGCGGCCATGACGTAGCTTGCACACCAAGAAAACTCTAATGCCCGTTTCAAACGTTGAACTTTACGTGCACCGAACGCATTATTTATAACCGAATTAATAATCTTTGAGCTTTCTGGACTTGATGTAGCATAATGACATAGACAATGAACCGTAATTTTCATAATAACAAAAGATCTTTCATCAGCGCGTACAGTTCTCTCCAACTGGTTCGACATTTACCATTTCAAGCCTTTCAAGCGTAATGAAGCATAATTTCTTGTTCTTTAGATTTTTTTTTTTTGCAGTGTATTGTTTTCATTGCACATCGAGCCAATTATATTCTCTGATCGTGTGGGTGGGTAGGGATCGAATATTTTTGAACAACTTACTGCAAGATATTTTCTGAGTGATATTTGTCGAGTAAGGATGTTCATCTGTTGAAGTGAAGATTTTTGCTGTGTTGATGAAAAGTTTGGGAAAGTTAATGGTAGTGATGTTTGGGAAAATATACAGACTAAGTTTACGTTTGAAGAAATCGGGCCACAGATGAAATCATTGCATGGTTTTTAATTTCGTCGAAAAGAAGAGAAGTTCAGCGTCAATCCCAAAAAGAAGGCGGATAATGATAAATGGTGGATCGTTGGGAAGATCTTGGTGTCGGAGCATGGATTCCTGGCGGTAGGTAGTCCGTAAATTATGATTATGACGATGCCTTTGTAAGGTTTACTTTGGAAGAATTTAAATCGCTGTAATAAAAGTAGGTATGTGTTAAGTATAAGTCCACCCTAGGTATAAACTGGGGCTATCAAAGCGTGGTTTCAACTAATAAAATAAGCATGAGCGAGAAACCTTTAGTTCTTTTATTCTCGTAGGATTTAAATAGACAAAAAAACGGAATTTTCTTTCGTTCATCATTATGCTTGTGCTTATGTTAAAGCTAATCTTACATGCTTCGCTTACTGTCGTTGGTGCCTTATTTCGTCTGGTGAACTTAGGTATTTTAATCAGACATAATTTTAGTGTGCAGTGATAAAATATAAAATGTACAGTGATAAAATTATATTCATAATTATTCATTTAGCAAAGGAATGAAACGCTAAGCTGAGAAAGCTGAGATCAGCGATTCACACAAACAAAAAAACCTATTGTAAACTGTGAAACTAGTAATGATAAACTACTAAAATTTTTAATGTGATATTTATTATTTTGAGTGTTTACAAGATGGGTGACAATGGACAGCACCTAGTATAAAACATTGGCAAAAAAACCTGCTCTATAAACATCAAAATCATACTTTGGGTATCCATGTTTTCAAATAGAACCATCAGTTAAGAAATTCAATTTAACTGAAATAAATAGTTTAGAAAGTGAATACCATAATGAACGATTGAGAATCGCAGAAGATAAAGAGAAAAGATGGTAGTGAAGTGAGTGATATACAAGAAATTCGAACATAAGAACGGATAAATATGCAAAACAAAAAACTATGGCGTTTAATCTACACATCAAAGTGCCATATTAAAGTACAAAGAAATATCTTAAGGAAGTATGAACAGTCTGTTAATGCTTTGATAACGGAGAGATTTGGTCGTAAATACCATAATATATCCTACACTTAAAAAGTCGATTTCATTGCTCCCTCATAATATTCTATATTTTTAGATTATAACGCCTTCGTCAAGATGATGAAAATGGAAGAAATAGATTACTTTTCAACATAAAACATTCTTCTTTCTCCTCGATTTCATTCTTCTTACAGACCATATTCCATAACTCTATGAAATAATGCTTTCATCTTATAATTCGAAATTGTATTTGCGTATCCTGATGTGGATGTTTATAGTTATATATTTGCATGTTAACAGACTGGCATTCCTATTCCATCGAGTAATGTTATAGAAGCTAGCAGGAATCAGTTAACATGCTGGTTAACATGACAAAAGAGGTTCTTCAGACGGGCGTTGATGAACTTCAAATGTTTGGACCTTGCTTGCAAACATTAAAATGAAACTTAATTTACAATTTATTTATTAAAGTACAAAAAAGAAATTGCAATACGCTGGCAGAGTATTGCACAATCTTTAAATTATGTATAGTCTATTTGAACTAGAAGAGATGGCCGTTTCAGTCGATAGACTTTAAATATTTAGTCGCTTATTGTTACATATAATTGGCCCTGTTATGACATTGAGGGATGTTATAACAGTGTCTACGTAGCAGTTAAAACAAAATGAACGCAAACATTTTCTGATAATGTTGTTTGAAACAGTAATTTCATGTTTGCATCTAAGAATAAGCCTTCCCTGCAAATGTTTGCAGTTTACAGCTGTTTACAGCCGACAGAAACTTTAACAGATCTTCTGCAAACACTGGTTTTACGAAATACACGAACGTCAAGTTTGTCATGATTGCATTTTACGTTTACTTTTACAGTCATACGTGGCAACAGCAGCAGATAAAGACTGCGGTATGTGTTTGTTTGTTTGACCATTGTTAATTTTGCATTCCACTAAACTCATTGTTTAGTATTTTTCAGATTCAGCGGACGAGAAGATGTATAAAGAAGAATTCGGGGCTGTAAGTGTTTCTATCATTCATGCAATCTAACAATCTTGTTGCTTATGTCTCCTTTAGAACGACGTAGTCTGTCATGGGTAATTAACGTTCCTTACGGTAAGTTGAACCAAGTATCGTTCAATTTTCCATACCACTAACTTATTTTTTAGTATTTTTCAGATTCAGAGGATGAGAAGATGTATGAAGAAGAATTCGGGGCTGTAAGTGTTTCTATCCTTCATGTAACCTAACAATCTTGTTGCTTATGTCTTTGGTAGAACGACGTGGTCTATCATGGTTAATTAACGTTTCTTACGGTAAGTTAAACCAAGTATTATATTTTAAAGAAAGTATTTTCAGAAAACAAAATCTTTGACTTTTATTCTTCTATGATCGGTGTTTGCAGATGATCAATTGAAGATTTTGATTATGCCAAAAGTATAAATGTCTCGAGCAAAATCCTATCTAAACACACTAACACAAAAACATTGAAATTTGCAATATTCTAACTAAGTTAGAGAGTTCCCTCGCTCTCTAATTTAGAAAAGAATTTCTGTAAAAATCGATGTATTCCAAAATAGACTTCTGCCACCTATTTTGGAATAGTTTTGCACAAAACTTCATGCAGCGTACACTTGGTAATCTAAACAATTTTCTGTAATTAAAATAAAATCTTGCATATGTAATATAAAGTGTGCTTGAGTTGAATTAGGACTGCATTGAAACGAGAACACCAAGTATTTGAAACATTTATTTAAGTATCTCAAATGAATATACAAATTTTATTACTATTGGTTCATTCTTGAAGGTTAAATTGGTAATTGTAGAGGGTAGAAAATTTTATGGAAACGTTTGTAGAAGTACCAAATTTCGTTCGTTATGGTCAGTGATTTTTGTTATGGATAACGTTATCGCTCAGTGTGCATATTATCAAGAAGCATCACCTGTAAAGTTTGTAGTTTTGTATGGCAAAACATATTATAATAAGTAAAATCTATATTTGCCAGGCTACCCACTAGTACGCACTGCGTTCCTATTTTTGCTCTGTTTCGTTCTCTTACTCTGTTTACAACAAAACACGTGTGCTATAAAAACGGTTTCTTTCGATACTTTTTTTCAATAAAATATTATTCAATGAGTGACTCACAATAAGTTAGAAACTGTGGTCCCGAACAAAGGTTTGGTAAATCATGTAAATATATGTATAAACACCCGGTTGAAATATGGGGCGTTGCTTTTGTCATTAAAGTCTAGAAAAATTAATAAGAATTTGATTCTATTTGTCATTTATAATTGTAAATAACAGAATCTTGCGTTGTGTAAATGCTAACAAGGAATTAAATAAAGTAACCTTACACTGAGAGTTAAACTAAACGTGGAGGGAAATTTGAAAAAAAATTAATGTTTTATCTTTAACCATGGTTTAATTAATTACTGGTTGTTTTGAATGGATATTGGTGTTTTTAGCAGCGTTTTTGAGTAGAATGTAAATTACTTTCTCTTTGGAGACAAGAATCGAAATTTCCAGAATTTAATGTTTTTCATGGTGACTGAATAATTATGCTATTCGTGTAGTAAATGTCCAAGAAACGTCTCCTGTCATAAAAACACCTCCAATCCAATGACGCCATCCTTTAGGTCTGTATTAGACGCCTCTCTATCTAATAAACAAAAATACACAAAAATATTTATTACTTACCAGCAGACAAAATTACTATAAATAGACAAAAACTCTATACAAAATTTATTATTGGAAGTTAATAGCAGCCAGACCACTAGATAATTTATGGATTACAAATCACTCCGGGACTCGCGTTTTATCGTCATATTATTCGTCAGCTTTGCCAAAAATCGCATTAAAATTAAAATGAAACTCTCCGTAAATCTTTGATGAAATCCCAAAAACGCTCAGACCAGTGAACTATAATAACAACTATTATAGTTCACTGGCTCAGACTCGAAGATGATATATGCACTGCGGGCTCATGGTTGCTGTTTGTTTTCAATGGTTGTAATTCTGTAAATCCTTGCCTCTCTGGTTCACGGAGCCAGTGCTCAGTGTCTTAATGGTTTCCATTCGCAGAGGAAGGTATGCCAGGTAACAGTCGCACGTACGTAACCGCAGCGGTAAAGAAAGACTCTACTTGGTTACTGTGAAATTCTGTACGAATAGAGTTAAGCTAATAATTAAAATGATTGATATGATTCTGGCATCAGCCAACTGGTATTGCGGTACCATTTGTGATGTAAGTCGTGATGGGATTTTTGCATATGGTGGCAAAAACACAATATTTCTTCTGGACATTACAAAACCGCAGGACTGTCAATATTTTGGTCATCTTTGTGGTCATAAGGATCGAGTAACGTCAGTTCAATTTTGTAAAACATCATTGCATTCAAGATGGTGTTTCAGTGCTTCCGAAGATCTCTCTGTTGCTGTTTGGGACATAGATACTAAGGAACTTATTTCACAATTGACTGGAAGGCATCAGGTACTATAAGATCTCCCAAACACATATATGTAGCAAAATGGTAAAATGATACATTAAACATATGTGAGTTCAAACTGAAAATCTTTATTGATACCTTTGAATGCATGGTAGATCATCTTCACCCTTGAACAGAATTTGGGAAATTTCACTATACTCTTTTGTTCCCTCAATCGGTTGTAGAAACAGAAGTAGAATTTATTGGATTTGTTCAGAGAAGCATTCAATACAAACCTAATGCTACAGATATGCACAATTCATTATATAGTTTATTAAATTTGGTAAAAGCTACAAGGAATGCAACTGCAGAACTTAATGCATGCTTTATGTTATTTGTCCCATAAAGAACCTATTGCTAAATTTTGTGCTATTCTGCATTTTCATTCTCCACATTTTTCATTCTCCAAAGATCATGACTAAATTCCTGCACTGTCCAGTCCACTGTTATAAGGTTGCGGTTATATAGGTTTGAAGTTCTAAGACTAGATAAGAGAGTAAAATTCAGCATCCCATATAGGGTATATGTTTTTGCAATTCATCCTCTCCCCCCCATCTGTATTTACTGAAGTTTTGTCTTAGTTTGAGGTTTATTTTATATTGTACAATGACATGGTAACATTACAACTCTTTAAAGAATATTCCTTGCTCAATATTTGTGTCTTTCAGCAGTGAAGCTATACCGTTTTTTACTCCTATAATGCAAATATTTTATTATTAAATCACTGAAAAATATGATTATTTAGGTGTAAAAGTTCAGGCTGGCTTTGCCACTGGTGTCTTTATATATCAGTAATGTTGAAAAACATGTGAATTTATAATAATGCTTTTCTTGCTACAGAAATGTATATTCCATTTTCTTTATACCAAGAAACTTATTGTAGATTTTTATTTGTTTATACATTTTAAATTTGAAGGCACGGATCTCCGCTGTTGCTTCGTCATTGCTGTCTGATGTGTGGGTCTATTCAGGTATAAATTGTCAGCCATTGTTTTATTTTGTTAATGAAAGCTACTGCATGTGTGTTGATTACATTTTGATATCCAAATAATGAAAGATTGTTAAATAGGTGATGAAAAAGGACGTCTTATCTCATGGAAACACTTGCAAAACGAAGTTTATGAACATTTTCCACTGAATGGATGCATAAATTGCATTTCTTGTTCACCTGATGAAGAAGGCATTGTGGTGATAGGGTATGTTCAGGGTATGTTCAGGGTTTGACTGTGGCCTGGTTGAAGGATGGTGGGCAATGTGACAATATATGACATTTTTTACCAAATTCGGTCAGATGAGCTTAAACACTTTCCCTGTTTCAAACTGTTCAACTATATAAAGCAGGTGGGAGATTTTATGCCCATCAAACCATATGTAGTTAAAATATTTGAATGTATGGCTACATTGGTGTAGGTGGAAAACATTTTTAGGAATATAGGTGTAGCTATTGTGTGTAGTATTTCAAAATCAAAAACCGTCTTCTTTGATTAATAAACATGTTAAAGTTGCATGATTTGAGACATCTCATTGTAAGCGTATTTGTCATTTACAAGGGGGGAAACAGAAAAAAGGAGCTTCCTTTGCCCCCTTTACAAATTACCTGTTTACTTAAAGACATCAATGGATGTGCGTTACATGATTAAAAAACTACTGCACTCTAGTCTCCTCGTTATATTAGAAATGAAAGCTTATACCAAGTCTTTTATTGCTAAAATAATAGAAAAATCGATCTTTGTGGTGGTCAGAGTTCTTTAAAAAAACCAGGTGAATTATACCTTACGTCTTACATTAAAAAAACACTCATGTCACTCTGGTAACTCGCACGCATAGCGAAAAACAGAGTCATGTTTAAAATTTTAAATGTACACAACACGTTATCAATTTGCCTAACACAAAGTATTTCCTCAGTGTGCGAATTAGTTCAGAAAAAACGATGTGCAATTTTTTTGACAAAAGTGTTTCTTTATATGCATAATCAAATCGATATCACGTTAATTATTATACAGCGCTAATTGCTAAATTAATATTTTCAAACGTGAACAAATTCATATGATTTACGACAGTGTTTTTGGTTGAAACCGCTGATTTTTGCACATCGTTTCAAAAAGTGATGTGCAATTGTTTTCATTTTAGCTAAAACGATGTGCAAATTGCACATTGCACACCGTTAATTCGCACACTTGTATTTCCTCATGCAAGACACCGTTGCAGACACGCTTGCATATTACGAAGCTGCTATAAAATCTAAGGTACTGCCAACTAAGAACTGAACTTTTCATAAACTGTATTTTGACTTACTGCAAAAGGATACCGGATGCGTGCATTTAAACTAATGTATTTTATCGTAGAATATTTGCTATCTCAGTGAAGTTGTGTTTGATAGCCTTGCGGAACAACAATACGTAGCTTGATGTCAACAACATGCCTGCTGTTTCTTAAATTGTATTTTACTTTTAATTGGGTAATTAAAGTATATTTGATGATGGTCTGCGTTACCTCAGCAACAAATCTTCATTTCTTAACGTTTCTATAAGAATTATGAGCTACGAACGTATAACGATAATTTTATTCGGAGGATGAGTTTTTTGTCCACTCCTGTTAATGTTTGTATAAAAACCAATTTTTCACATTGTCCATTGATATATTTTCCAAGACGGTTATATTTTTCTGATAAATATTTCTTGGGAGTGTTGCACCTCATCCGCCATCTCTTTGCAAATTTCGATGAATTTGTATTTTTATGCATAAAAAATTTGCCCTGTATTTGAAAATTGTAGTTTCATGGTTTATTTTATACTAGCATTTTGTGTATCTTTTTTGTAGTTATAAGACTGGTCAAATCATAGTCATATCAACCCATGCACAGAAAATGGAAGTTGTTAATGTTTTGAAAGGTCATGATGATGAAATTCATTGTTTGATTTGGTCACCGTGTTCTTTGAAAGAATTACCTTCAGGTAATTATTAAACTTGATTCCTGTAAGGACTGCTCTGTTTATACAACAGCTCTGAAAAACAATATTACCAACAGTTGATTCCCGTACAGAGTGTTTGTTTGCCTGTTGTTATTTGGATTAGTGCATTTAATAAACAGAACGAGTTTCTAAGAACTAGACATCTTTTTACGTACATGTATTGATGGCATCTTCGTACAAATATTATAAGTTAATTATAACAAAATCATACTTTCGGTGCTCATGCATATTTGGTGGGATTATTGAAGTACTTCTAATTGTATATACTATCATTGTATCATATCATACGTAATGTCATTGCTTATAAAGTTTCGAGTTGAGGTGTTGAAACTTGTCTAACGTTTAGAATCCTATTATACTTTTTTTAATAAGCATTAATACTTTTACGTAGTTATTTCATATTTTCGTCAAGAACTGCTATAGACTGTCAATGTACACTTCACATTTTAATAAACATGAAAAGCACAATTCGCTGGTTTTCTTTTGAACAACATCACACAGACATTTCCTGGAACAATTTGCAGAAATATTTGCTGAAGAAACGACTCCCGAAGATGGTTTTATCCTAGCATCAAGTTCTCGCGATAAGACCATTCGTTTATGGAATTTATCATTTGATCAGTACATCACAGTTTTTAATGTTCCTACAAAATCGTCGAAAGGTAAACATTCTCGTGATGATTACAATATGAAATCACGGTTATGGATAACCCTTTGCTGGCCAAGAAATGATCCCAGCACGTTGCTGTCCAGTGGATTCAAGTAATGGCTTTATGTTTTTTTTCCACTTTTTTGCACTGTTGATATGAAAGTGCAATTTAAAGTTTCGAGTCATGTTTTTGGTTCAAAATATTCAACGAAATATTTCATTTCTTTTGATATTTTAATATAGCAATGTACAGAGCTGTGTCGTAAATTTTACATAGTTAATAGAAATTGTTTCCTTTGTTTGACGTTCATTTCTCGGAAGATTTGGCTGCAGTGCCGTCCCTAGACTGAAACGTTTGAGGGAGGGGGGTGCTTATTCATAAGTATGTTGAGTTGTGCCCGACCGGTTTCTTTTGAACCTAAAATGCTTTCAAAAGCAATCAGTCGGGCAGAACTTAATATTTGACTAATTTGAATATAACCCCCCCCCCCTCTCCCATTAACGTTCTTCGCTGCATGAACAAGTTGAAAAATAAATGTTTAGAGTTGTTTTAATATACTATTTAGATAATTGACGTCGATACATTCTTATGTTAAAATCAGCAAATACAGCAATTTTTCATTTCCTTTGTTTAGCGGTGACATTCTGAGCTGGAATCTCTCGAAGAAATCTAAACCAAAATGGCGATTGTTTGGCGAACACAGTCGCATCGTGTTCAACATGTGTCATCGTCCTGCTAATGACGTAATGATCAGTGTGTCAATGGATAGGCAGGTACTGAAAATAATTGTGCTAATTCATTTTCGTAAGATTGTGAGTACTCTTATCCTAGTTTCTTGCGATATTTTCATCTGTCTTGGCGTTAGCATTTTTTTAAAATTATTGATTTGATTTCAAAACAAACGATGAGCGAATTTCGTATAAATTTCTCGTACATAATTTGATGGTGTTTATATTTCAAGTGGAAGTATTATATTCCTTGTCTGTGGCTGTCTGCCATCTGTCACTGAATACGTTTAGTCAACCGTCAACCCTTATGTGAAAATAACCATATTTAATATATGGAAGAAACTTTTGCTTTCATACCTTTCCTCTTGTTGCTTTTCAATGCAGATTATTTATTGAATATAATTCTAACGAATACCATAATACATTTGCCGAATTCGTTATGAGTTTACTCTTTTAGCATTTTGTGTGATTACATTTTAGAAATGTCCATTCTGTTATTGTGATGCGTTGTTTTTGTCTGCAAAGAAACGCACAAATATTCAGTAGTCAAACAAGAAAAGTTTCTACTTGATGAACATAAATTTCTGATTTATAGATAAATATTTGGAGTTTGGAAGATGCAACACTCCTTACCAGTCTACCATGTTGTGGTGGATTTGTGTATAGCTTGGATGTAACTGTGTTAGATCCATTGCGTCTCGCTGTTGCTGTTGGTGATAACATGATACGTATTTGGAACAATTCAAGAAGTTCATCTCCTAAAGTTACTAATCTTTGGCGTGGGATTGGTACCAAGGTTATGATAGTGAGTTTCTTATAACATTATATTTATAGGATCTTTGAGGCTTTAACCCAATTTACACCTGAGTATCTTTATTTTTTATTTGTAAGTTTTTCTCAATGATGTTTCGCCGATTGTCTTTACCCGAGGGTCTTGACTCCAGGGTTATTACCCGAGGGTCTTGACTCCAGGGTTATTACCCGAGGGTCTTGACTCCAGGGTTATTACCCGAGGGTCTTGACTCCAGGTTTACTACCCGAGGGTCTTGACTCCAGGGTTATTACCCGAGGGTCTTGACTCAAGGGTTATTACCCGAGGGTCTTTACTCAAGGGTTATTACCCGAGGGTCTTTACTCAAGGGTTATTACCCGAGGGTCTTTACTCAAGGGTCAACTCCCGAGGGTATATTCCCAGGGATTTATTCCCCGATAGTATTTACTCAGTGCAACGACCCTTCATCAATAGTGACACACAGTATTCACATAAAGGAAATTCACACATACACAGAAATAGTTTCATGCACATTTTTACTAACTTACTGTTACGATTAAAAGGTTTAGTCACGAGTAAATTCACTGTTGTGATCTGATTGAATAATTTAAGTCCATGATTGGAGATTTGTTTTCAGGTTAAAAGATATGTGTTCCTATAAGCCGTTTCTATTACAACTTTGTCATACTTGTTCTCCGTACTTTCGTCAACAGGTTCTTTGGCATTCATTGAACGAAGGTTTACTTGCTTTTGGTACAGAGGAAGGAAAAGTTGGCATTTATAATGTTCTTTCACAAACGTAAGAATACTATCAATTGAACTGAATACCTTTTGATTAAAAACTATAACATGCATTATATTTCTCAGCATTCGTGATGCTTGATTTGCATTTATCTTGTATTGTGAAATTATGCCGTATTTAGATGCAATGTTTCAAGAATATATCACAAGAAATCGGTTTATTCATTGTCTTGGGGTCCTCCATCTGAGCACTTGGGTATAACAAAGATTTCTTGTTGTCGCTATAGATAATCTATTTTCCGACCCTTTTAAAGTACTACTTACCTCGTTTATCTCTTCAGATGATGAAGGGGACAAGAATTTGCGTTTATACAGTTGTGGGGGAGAAGGAACCATTTTAGAACACAAGCCCGATCGTTTAAGCGACGTAGCAAAAAATATTGACGTTGTCATCAAAAGGACAAATGAAATAACGGTGAGATAATGTTTTGTCACATCAAGTCATCACTTACCATTCATTGTCGTTGTACTTTTACTATTGTGTAGCACAATATTTCTGGACATACTGAAGTTTCTTGTAAACCTGACGGAACATTGATGGCAATTGGCAATGAAGATGGGTCAGTTTGATTTTCTCAGTTATTTACTGTACTACTTTATAGTATTTTACGATGTTATTTGACACGCTTTCAATTCCAGGAGTTTTTGTGTGATCTGACATACTATACATCCAAAAAAATCATTTGTATAGGTCTATTCTCTTCTGTGGTTTTCCCGATTTGAAGATTTTGTCAACTATAGATGTTCATAAGAAAATATAACATGTCTGGCATGGTATCTAAGTTATGATACAGATGGTAAACATTAAAGTACATTTTATGATACTCTAACTCCTGATATTTAAGTATGTATCTTCACAGATTCTCTTTGCATTAACTTAAAACTTATTTCAGATCCTTGTCTGTCATATCTTGCATCGGGATCGAATGGCTCCGACGTCCATGTTCATGATTCAAAAGAAATCTTAAGAAGTATGCATTTGAATGAAATAGATCAATTGTGCTTTGCACATCTTGAAACTGAACAGTAGATACTGACCATATTATTAAGAAAGTATTTACATATATGAACGTGATGCTTCAATTTTAAGAAAACCCTACCCCAACTTCTTTTTTGCTCTTTCCGAGAAGCAGATGTAAAGGTGGTTGAACACATCCCTTACATTGCCACTTTAATTCACAATTACTGCTTTAATATTAAGCGTTGGAAAATGGTTCCATGAATACCGTCACAAGCAGCTACCGCTGGCTAGCTGGTCACAGTGCTCGTGTTACAGATGTCGCTTGGAGTCCACATTCAGATTTGAAACTTGCTTCTTCTTCTTATGATGGGACTGTACAGGTTAGCTTCTCATAATTTTGATGTTTAGTTTGATTAATATGAGCACAAGACACTACAAGCTATGTTAAAAATGAATAAAATGTGTGAATAAAAATATGTTTGTTCAGGTATGGGATGTCGTGACAGGTTCAGCATTGGTCAACTACCGTGGTCATTGTGGTCGCGTAATGGCTGTGGTGTGGAGTATTATTGATGTTGATGTCTTGTTTAGTGGTGGAGATGATTTTACTGTTCGTTCATGGAGAATATCTCAACAAGTCTTCAAAGAACCTCCATTAGAATGTATTTTACCAATTATCATACACTAACTTTCGATAAACCGAGAATTCTATATCCTGTTACCCCTAATCATACGCTAGAATGCGACAAACCAATACTATACCCAAATACCACTAATTATCACACGTTCAATTGCGATAAAATAATAATTCTATACCCAGTTACCCTTCATTATCATACACTTAATTTCTATAAACCAATAATTCTACATCCAGTCACCACTAATTATCTATACTCAGTTTCCCTTAGTTATCATACACTCGATTACCATGCATCCTATAGCTGTGTAAATAATAACCATACATCTAGTTACCATCTAGTATGCACAACTGCCCAATGGTTAAATAGCTACCGAAATTTTCTTTTAAAAATTTTATCACTGTTTGACACATGCAATATCTGTTCACATCATTCTAGCAAGGTTCTACTAGTTCACCCATTAAATCCTAGTGATAATTTTTATTGCTTTTGCCTCTAACCTTTACTTTACGTGTCCTAGCAAAGAAGCCAAAATCCAGAAGCAAGAAGAAGAAAAAGAAAGCGCTATCCAACGACACTCAAAATAGGAAAGACGAAATCGTAATGAATAAAGATGTTATGCAAGTACCTTTGATTGCTGACTCTAGTTGTAGCGGAAAGGATTTTGTTGAAACTAGTAAAGATTTTAAAGATGTGTCACTTGAAGAAAACTATACACTGCAACATAACAGTCAAACGCTAAACTCGTCCTTTGCCGATGAAAGACAAGAATGTGTAGACTTCCGTCAACCTCATGACGCTACAACTTCTAATAAAGGTAAATAATTTTTTATTCGTCTTTGGCTGTATGAGTTAAGTTTTAATGCTTGTACTAGTAAAAAGTAGTGGCTACAAGCATTGTTCATATTCAGCAAAGTAGGATTCTTGTCTCATAGTTTAATTATTTCTTCTGGAGACTCCAGACTGCTTTCTGAACAAGTGGAGTCTCGATAATGTACAGTTATCAGCTTGCCGAGTAGCCATCAATATTACGCTCCTATGAGGAATTTCTAAGACATATCAATTTTATGAAAAACAAATATACTATCAGAAAGACTAGATCAAATTTTACTTTAAGATAACTCAAGAGGCTGTTTTTGGTAATGTTTAATTTGCTCTTTAAAGCAAATACTGTTGAAAACAAAAAGAAAAAAAAGCGAGGAAAATCCATGCTTCCACTTTCTGCCTTGGCTGACAACCGACCTAGGGATATAACGAGTAAAGGATGTATTGAAGTTGCAAAATTCGTTACTGGTAGCACAGGTAAATTTTGAAGTGTGCCTCGCTAGTTTTGTTTTCATAAATATGTATTTATTGTTTTTATCGATTTTTTCTAATTCAACGGTTTTGCTGTTTTATTTTTGTTCCTAGACACTGTTCACACTGATAGCGATAAATTCAGTCTTGGTCTATTTGCTGATAGAAAATCAACTTTTAGTATGTTAACTGAACAAGGTCAGTGCGAAAGACTTTTGCAAGCTGCATAATAAACTGATCACGTGTTGTGCAAAATATTGTAATTGCAATGTGTGTCATTGCTTGAGTTTTATGTTTTAGATACTTCTGTAATGTGACCCAAACCAGAATTCATTTTTAAATCAAACGATGGTCTAGTCAATGCTTATTGGGCACTTATCAAGGACAAATGCCCGGGCCCAATGTGTACTACTCCAAGAACCCTCCCCCCACCAATTTATTTTATTTCGGCTTGCACTAAATACTCAATCTCCCAAATTTGCTCCTGAAACATGTGGCAGTTATTGACGTGATGAGAAATGGACTTGTTTATTCATACTTTTCACGAAGCTGGGCTCATAAGTCATGTTGTTTTATGGAGTTTAGATGAAAACAGTGACGCTATTTTCCATCTCAATGACATCTACTACTTTCCAAAATGATATAAATGTAGTGTGAAACGAGGTTATTAACGAACAGAAATGTACGTTCTATCTCTCTTTTGTCTTGTTTGTATGTTATCATACTGTTTAACAAAGATTTGATGAAAATGTATCAAAGCAGCTTGAACCTCGTCCTGTTTTCAATTTTCACCAAAATCTGTTTTTACATTCACTGAAGGGGTTTACCATGCAGAAAATGGAAATATTGACTATCAGATACACTTGGAATTATGGAAAGGAAACATAGGAAAAGCACTGGAAGTTGCTGTTGAGAAAAAACAGTTGAATGACTGTTTAGTTGCTTTCAGTCATTTAGGTGAATTTGTCAAACATAAATGATATTTTTCTTATTTGAAGCTTATTGCTGGCGAAATAAGTTAGTCGATTCCAAATTGCTCCTTATCCGTTTCAAAATAACTTATTTTTAGCTGGAGAAAGTGTGCGACTGGTCATTACTGAAGCTTTTGCAGAACAACTTGTTGGTCAAGGAAGTTTTTATCGAGCTGCTCTGTATTATCTCGCATGTGATAAAGTGTACGAAGCAATCAATGTGTTGAAAGTTGCTGGAATGCACAGGTATTTAGATTGAGCTACATGAAGTAGCACGTGTAGATTGTGCAATATGCAACAAGATTTTTTGTGTCTTGTCTAATTTATTCTGAAGTCGTTTTGTCTTTTATGAAACCAAAGCGACAACGAAAAAGGATAAAATATTATACTTATAAATCGATGACTGTGTAGACGAGGGACTTACATCGTAGTGTTTAAAGTGTTTAACATAAACCCTCTCCGTATATTATGTCAGTTAAAGTGCCCCTTTCGGCAATTTTTAATAGCGATATTTACTTTAGGTGTAATTTTCAACGTATCAGTGAAAAAAGTTTTTCAGTTTGTCAAATCGTTCCATTTTTATTGCTAATTAAAGTTAGCAAAAATGTTCCCTTTAATAGATCTTGTCCGTCGTTCGAAAAGCCTGGAACGACTTACCATTGTGACTTCATGCAAGGGATTCCTCAATACAAGATATATGTACGAACTCCTTGGATGACGTCAGATTTGGTTAGACCCAGTCTTCCTGCCACGACGGACAAGGTCCATTGAAAAGCAACTTTAAGCCTCCATAACAAGAAGACAGTTTGACCAAATTGAAAAAAATTTTTACCGATACGTTAGATATTACACCAAGTTTTTGCTGATAGGGGCACTTTAACCATTTTATAGTTGTTTTCTTCTTTCTGGTATTGCTGCACGAATTTTATTTGCTGTCTCCACAAGTTTATGTGTTTATTACAGAGATGCTATTGCTTTAGCTAAAGTTCGTTTGTTACCCTCTGATCCTGTGTTGCTTGACTTGTATTCTTCGTGGGGTCGACGGCTGGAAATTGAAAACTCTTATGAACAGGCATCAAAGTGGTGAGGATTAAAAAACAAACTTTCTTTTGAAAATAAACTGAAAATTAACTTTCAAAAAAAAAATACCCCTGAATGTATATGTCACTTTGTGGGGGGAGGGGGGCTGGCAGTTTAGCAATAAGACTTTGTGGGTTTTGCTTGGTATCTTTTGGATTCTAAAAGTGTAGTTGAATTCAAACATCGCAATTCTTTATTTTTTTATGTTGAATCGTTCATCGATCAACTGTAACTTTTCGTACTTGAAATTTTTCTATCCCCCCTGGCTGGAGAACCAGTATAATATTCCAAAAACGAAGCTGTGATCTATATAAAGCTGTGAAGCTATATTGCAGGGACCATGGTAGATCAATAATTGGGGAGGCTCATATTCATATATATCATAATCCGTTATCACAATTCATTTCAACAGAAACTAATAAAGTAGAATATGCATTTATGAACATTAGCCCCCACCGCCCAATTATGGATTTTCAATATTGGTATGTTTAGGAAAACTGTCTGGGCAACACTTGATAATGTGAATTTTGTCTTTTTGCCTTTAAATTTTTTTTTCATGGCTTCTGTCGAGATATTAGGCATGGTTTTTTAGGGTTTTTATATTTTTTAGTTACTTAGCTTGTGGGTTAAAGGATGACGCAATTCGTGTTTTGACTCGAAGAGGAGATGAAGTTGCTTTCCATACTGCAGCACAGGTTATTTTATTATTTATACAACTTTCAAGATCTTTTATTTAGGATGTCTTTTTGTGTGGTGGGGAATTAAACGTTCTGGGGAAGAGTAATTTGGAAATTGTTCAATTGCCAAAGGCGTTACCATGCAGTTGAGACTTTAATTTCCATGGTTTCTATAACAACAGTCATTTCTATTCCTTTACCAATTTCAATACTTAGAAGACATAAAGCTGTCAATAATGTTTCCATTTCGATAGATGTGAAGTTCATTAACCGAAATGATCATTGCGAAGCACTTTATTGAACAATTATCGGATTTTGTCGAATTATTGATCACGAATACGTAACTTCGTAGTGTTTTAACTTAGCACAGTTATTTAACTACAATGTTTCACTTGGTCTCATAGGTAGCAATGTTTTGCCAAAAACTAGATCTTGCTCAGTCCCTGATTCAGCAGTCTGCTTTGAAAGCAACCAAAAAAGCGAGGTGGAATGATGCGTTGGACATGATTCACGACTACACGGAAATGGAGGTTTGTCCGTTCTTCATACAAGTCTCAGACTTCATTTTCGTTGTTGCATGCGTCTTCTATATACGTCTGAATTAACCTGTGGTATTTCTGTTGAAATTGAAACTAGTTTATGGACGTATTTGTTGTTTGTATTCTTTTATCGTGTTGTAGTGATTGAGCTGTATTTCAGCTGGAAAAATTTATTCACACTTTGATAAAATTTCTGGGATTTTCTCGTTATGTTCCATATACGCATCATCATGAAAAAGCTCGAAAAACATTTGATAAAATATTTCATAAGCTGTCTTCGTTATGAGTAATATAAAAAGTCATTTTTTCGGCGCTTGTCTTGTCAAAAATTACTTTTTTCACCTTGACAAGTGTAAAATGGAAAGAGAAGATTTTCTCTAAGGCCCGAGCGCTGTTCTTTTTAAAATTTATTAGCAATCTGGAAATGTAGATATTTGTCAACAGAAAGCAACTCCTTAGTTCAGCAGGCAGACAATGAGCACTCATACACTCTTCATCTGATAAATGCCATTTTGTTGTAATTTTATTATTTAATGTAGTTAGAGTATAATAGTCATGATTCAGGCTTATAAAGCATAAGAATAAATAGGTAACAGTTTTTCCAATTTGCCGTTTTATTTTTTACAATTTCTTATTTATTTTAACTATAGCCACTACTATTATTGATATGTACTCATAAGACCATGCTCAAAAGTTTGTTGAAATCAGGTGCCTTTGGAGAAGAAGATTTCCCAGAACGTCAGTTATCTGAATCTAATGAGATAGGCGATGCTTGCTGTCACACTGAGTTACCCAGCTTTATAACAAAGCTTCAAGGTAAATATAGATACAAATCCAGGCAGTTAAGGGAAGAAAGCGCTGAAGCATCAAGAAGACATAAGGGGAACATCGAATGTTTTCAACACAAGCTGAGCATTTTCTGTAAACACCTTAATCTAATCCACATGTTTCAGAATGCGCTAAATCCTGGTGAAATGACAAATTACGTAATCTTGATATCGTTTTTCCTAAATCATGAAGTGATTATAGTATCCAAGCGAGAGTTAAAAACATGAGCACTCTATTTATGAATGAAAGCTTTCTACAACTTTCTGTTTTTAGCTAAACACGAAGGTTTTTTGATCGAGGGAGCATCGTTATTTTGGAGATCGGTTTCTAACGATGATTCAGACTTTTTTATTTACAAAATTTTGAGGCAATGGTGGCGTGAATGTGATTTAGAACGCAGTAAATCTCGTTTACCTGCGTCCTACGTACAACTTTCAGCGTTAACTTGTGGAAGGCAAAGTTTATTGAATAAAGGAATTGCTGAAAATGTGAGTACTTTCTCAGCTCCTTGTTTTTCTTTGAAATGTTGCATTTAAGAAAAGTATAATACTAATATTGCATCTTCTCCATAAAAATATACGCACCATACTTCCACATAAATCAAAACATTTTACATCATTTTTATACGCATTGATTTGGTTGTTACCAAAAACTGTATACAAAATAGAACTTGCTCTGTCAATAGATATGCAAAGTGTTATAAAATTGACACTGAATACAATCTGCTGTATCAATAGTTATGCAAAGTAAATAATAACTAAAATTTGTCTAAAATTGTTTTTTAGATAATGATGATGATATCGAAAAACGTTTGTCTTGGTTTGATTGCTGCCTTACTGGGCAAAAGTGAATTATGTTTGGAGCATTTTCTTAAAGCTCTCGCGGCTTGTAACGATTATAAATTCCAAGTTATTATTTGTCATCTCGTTGAACTTCTGTTTCCTTTTGGTCTCGATCGTGTCGTTGTCTTGAGTTACTGTCTCAAAACAATAGGACGACGTCAGTGGGTACCATCGATCAATATTTCAACAATATTATGGCGTTTTACTATCAAGCACTCCTTCGTGATTGTTTGAGATGTTTAAAATTGAAGAATTTCCTTGGAAAAGAAGCTCATCTCAATGAAGCACAAGATTCGATGACGTTACCCGTTGATAATTGTGTTGACGCCTCTGGTAACAAAATCTCACAGGCTCCAGACCCAACCAAGTCCACAATAAATAGTTCTTCAGCAGTTGAAAAAGAGGATATCATATTGCGTTCAGATGCATGTGAAAGTCGTCGTTTCGAGTCAAATCATGGAAAGCTTCTAACTACTCCCATAGAATTTTATCGCCTTTGTTTATTTTGTTCAACAGTTCTGCTTTCAGATATCTACGCTCATGTTGTTGAGGGTGGATCTCATTCCTGCACAGACATTATGGAGGATGGTGCTTATGGCAACACTGATATTGTGGATGTTGTTGCTCATGGCAACACTGACATTGTGGAGGATGGTGCCTATGGCAACATTGACATTATGGAGGATGTTGCTCATGGCAACACTGACATGAAAGAACATGGTACTTATGACAACACTGGCATTACGAAGGATGGTGCCTATAACAAAACTGACACCGTGGAGAATAGTAGTTGTGGCAACACTGACGTAATTCAGGATAAATTACGAGACGATAGAAATGAAGTGGAGAAAATGTTGCAGGTATTGTTTACCGTTATAAATTGATTTTTATATCCACGAAAAAATGAAAAACATACATGCAGGTGAAGTGCATTTACGCAGTTGAAATACAATCTTGTGCATAAAGATGAATGCCTATGACTGCTTTGCAGACTTTTACACTGTTACATTGATATTCACATAATTGTTTTGCTGTTGTCGTACTGTTTCACTGTAGTTACTTTTACATTAATTGTACTGCTTCACTTTACTTCACTCCTACAGTAGTTTTACTTTTGCACTGAATATTCTTTCATTATGTTTGCACTGCATCCCTTATACACAGACGTAAACAAGAACGGTTGTGTGAAATAGTTGTGGATAAGAAATTCAACTTACTTTTACATACTTCATGTTATCCCTTGCTATAAACTGTATCTTATTGTAGTTTTATATTCTTTCAGAAGATACCATTTCCCAACGTGAAAGAAAGTGTGTCTTTGTTGTTAGATTTATTGAACATTATAATTTCATCGCCTCATGCCGACAAAGACTTGAAAACTGGGTCGTCCGAACTGTTCAGAGAAATAACTTCTTGGGCAACACGCAGGAAATATGATCTGAAAAAGTGACTTCAGTCAACGAGGAATTACAAAACATCTCTGGAATATGTCAGTAATTTGAGTTTTTTATTATGCTGTAAATTGTTGTGCTGTAGTTTTGATGTTTATGTGTTGGTCTGTTGTGAACTTGACAATGGAAGGTAAGTTACGTAATTTGTTCCAATAGTGATTTAAAAAATGGCTTTTATCTACATTTATGCATGTAGTCAATAACTGAATTGAAAGTGTGTATTGCTGCTAAGTCCTGGCTGTATGAGTAAGTGCCGAAATTGTGAGGATAGGTTTTGTCAAAAAAAAACTTAATTTAAAGCCATAAATGCCATACTCAAAAAACTAATTTTCTAAAGATACGAACCATCACAGTTTAGTGAGTATGTCTATATTTGTGTCTATCTTTGTGCGTGCCTTTTTTACGTTTGTGTCGATTGTTGAAATAGTTGAATCTACCTTTTTGTCTCCCTTTTTGTCAATGTTTATGTCTATTTTTGTGTCTTTCTTTGGGTCAACCTTTGTGTCTACCTTTTCTTCTATCTTTTGTCTACCTCTGTGTCTACCTTTTCTTCTATCTTTTGTCTACCTCTGTGTCTACCTTTTCTTCTATCTTTTGTCTACCTCTGTGTCTACCTTTTCTTCTATCTTTTGTCTACCTCTGTGTCTACCTTTTCTTCTACCTTTTTTGTCTACCTCTGTGTCTACCTTTTTTTATCTTTTGTCTACCTCTGTGTCTACCTTTTCTTCTATCTTTTGTCTACCTTTTTGTCAATGTTTATGTCTATTTTTGTGTCTATTTTTGTGTCTTTCTTTGGGTCTACCTCTGTGTCTACCTTTTCTTCTATCTTTTGTTTACCTCCGTGTCTACCTTTTCTTCTATCTTTTGTCTACCTCTGTGTCTACCTTTTCTTCTATCCTTGTGTCAAACACATTCCTTGATTTCTATACAACATTGGCACTGTTTTGCGTCATAGATGTCGCTTCTTAATATGAAATTGGATTCTTTACGTATGGACTTACGCGGTTACGCCTGCATTCTACGTTCGTATTGTGACGTAGCAGTTACCAATTCCAACTGTAACGGAATGTAGAAACCCTTGCCGTTAAAACCTAAAATTTTTGAATTGCATTGCCGTTTTAATCCTTTAAAATTAGTTCAAATTCAAATTTGATTATTGTCTTCGTAATCTATACGTTTTCACATTGGCACTTTAAAACTGTCGAATCTTTGTTGTTTCTGTCAAATTTGGAGAAAACCTACCCTCTTTTTCCCTTGCCTCCTACGCAAATGTTTTCGCGATACATTATATTTACGTGGATAATGTCTAAAAAATGACGACTAGACGAGGATAGTCCGATAGTGTTTGATAAATGATAAGTTATTTGATACATTCGTAGAAATATAAGTTTCTAAGAAATTGTTTGAAAAATCAAATGTCATAACATGCAGGCTGTGAAAGCATCGTTCACTTGTATTAAAATCAACGTTAATAACCTCAGAAACTTTGTTTTTGTAAATGTTATATAATTCTCGTGCTGATGAAATGCTACGATTAAGTTACGCTAAATATGTCAATTGTCATTGTCGTACATCGTCTGGGACTTGCATAGCAACCAAATGACGACAACAACAAGTGAATCGAAGGATTGTTGATATTTATTTTAAAGAGTGGTAACATCATTGTAAATGACCTGTACTAGATTATTTGGAGATTAAATTCATGTAGTGTAGTATTATGAGGTGTGAATTTTAAATATTTTTTATTACCTGAAAAAATATGTCTTCCGTGGAAACAACAACAACATTCAACAGCCGAGAAGGTAAATGTTTTAATGTCCTGCGATAAGCGAATGCAGAAATATCATATTTACATCATTATGTTAAATTTTTCTTCAAGGTATTCTGATTGTCTGTGTATGTGTTAAGAGTCTGCTTTCAATGTCAGGGATTTAGATTGACAAAGTTTCACATTACCGGCTCTTGTTGGAGTGGGTGTTTGCGCGTACGATGAATCAATTTTATTATGAAACATTATTATATATAGTCATTGTCTTGAAGCGCTGTCAGTGACAGTTCAATATTTTTCAAGTTTTACTGTTGAAAACCAACAATATATTATATGTATAATTGAAATGTATGTGGCGATTTAGCAAATTAAACCCTACTATCGTTCTATCAGGCTGCGAGCACTGCAGCCAGCTGGCTAGCAATTCCTCAAGTATTATAAAAAATGCATTCAACTAAAGGTTTACTGGCTTAGGTAAAGGATTCAGTAGCATCAGTGGTAACAGGAACAACAAAGGACCGCATACCGTGTACACAATGGCATTTCAAGGATTTCCATGTTCAAGATCAAAGCCCTATAGGTAAACATTTTTATTGCCTCTAATAGCAGATTTCTACTGCACACAACGCAGCCCTTAATTGCATAACGACTGAAATATTTTGAGGGCTGAAACGAGCGATCACCTTCCGACCGGTTGGCCATTTGAAAACAGTAATTATAATGAGACATATACTCCAAAGTATTGTACAAAATACAACCTTCATCCGGTATCGGTACATCGCAAGAATAATCCTCATCCAGTTGTGTTTGACCCTTGGAAACATCCTTGTATGGTGAGTCATTCTATATGTTTGTTAGCTAAAAATACGTTCCTGATTCGTTCTTATATTAATAAATATGTGAGCAAGTAAAGTCCTGCAGCTACCCAGTTTGTGGTATTTCTCTACTTTATAACCTTGACCTTGTATCCAACGGTAACAACCCATATTACAATGTGACCGGCCCAAGACCGGCCTAGTTTCTGTCGAGAAGTTATTCGTCACAATTTTCATTACAAAGCATGTCAAAAAGCTATATACATACCCTGTTATAGAAGTTCTCCATGTTTTCTATGACACTGAAATTCCTTTTTGTGCTTTTAGACATACACAGCGTAAGGGGAAGAAACCTCAAAATTGCCTACTTTTACCCAAATCAACCCACTTTTTGCTACATTTTCTTACAACTGCCCGAATCTTTGACTTTTTTTTGTCTAAAACATCCCCTCGTTTAGCAATTTCCGTCAAATTTGGGGAGCAACTCCACTATCTGCCCCTTGTTTCTTCATCTGCGCCTGTTTGTTCAATTTTTGCAATACATTTTATTTACGAACGATAGCAACTCATATTATGTAAGACCTTGTTTTTGTCGGTACGTTGTCCGTTACACTACAAAGCATAACAAAAAGATAAATACAATAACTTACACGGCTGGTAAGTAGCAAAGCAGGCCTAGACAAAAGTTGATTCGTGTCTGAAATTATGGTTCGATGAATGACTACGTCAGCCTACATGCCATAGCCAGAATCTTGTTCTCTATACACGGTTCTATGGTGCGTTCTGTTTATTATCAGAGATTTCAAGTATGGAAACCTGGGACGAGATTAACGGAAACAGCTCCAGCTAGTTATGCACGAACGAAATTAGGAAGACGCTTTTGGGAAACCAGCTACAACACATCATTTTCTGGAAAAAGATTTGGTAAAACAGAAGCCCAAAAGCCATAACCTTGAAATTTAGAAGTCTGCTTAAGTTAACATTATTCACTACATTAATGCAGATTGTTTGCCGAAAATTTCACAAGTTCAGGAAAACGAGAAATCTGGTTAGTAGTAGTCCGTTAGTACTATTCATTGACAACATAATTTGTATCAATTATCGTTATGCTTGTTCTTGGCTGGTAATTTTATAGCACAATGTTACTTGCATGCTAAATTGTTTAATTTATTTCACGCAAATGACAGAAACTTGAAGGTAGTAAACAAGTTTTACTTTTGCCTTGTGTGCGGCTACATTTTGCTTTGATTTTTTGTGTATACAGGAAAAGCAAACCTTTCATTACATATGATGAGTATGTATAAACACGACTACATTGCAGACAAGGGACGACCCAGTACATTGTTAAGGTAAGATTCTTTTGGCAACTTCGTACAGCACTTATGCCTGATGACGTCAATACTTCGTCGCGTAAGTGGCATATTTTCTTCGGCATTCTTTGTAGCATTATAAGTTAATATCACTGTGGTTCTTATATAACAACGCAGATGTTTTAAATACATAAGTTGTTGTCTTCTACAGACCTAGGGATCGATCGTTTATGAACTTAAGCATGTGAAATCAACTGAAAATGGATCAAATGTAGCAAGAGGTCAAAGATTTCATCCTCTGGACTTAGTCCAAAATGGTTCATAAAACATAGCTGGAATGACTATGTACAAATGGCTGACAAGATATAATGCCCATTTAAATGAAAGCAAAATCAATTAATGGATGACATGTTGATTAAGAAAATTTCATTCATCTATGTCATAGTTTAGTTTAGAAAAACTTTTATGTGTATTACACTAACTTCAAAATTAATACTGGTAAATTTTTTAAGTTATTAAATTAAATTCATTGTGATTTTTTATTATTATATGACCTGACCTAACGATAAGTTTGAGCCCTGGGTATAATTTTTGATAAAGTTCTATATCAAAGCTGGTGTTACAATGAGGAACTATAGTGATTACTCCGATAATTATTCCAATTCTAGTCTTCTAAAATACATCCATACTTTTTCTTTGTCAAACAAACAACATGCACAAATGTGTGTGCTATGAGTGTTTTTTGTTACTGTGTTATGCTTAATAATGTGGATAGGTATACATAAAGTTCAAAATCATTAATGTGCATGTTTGTGTAAGTTTAACAAATTATCTTATGACAGTTAATGTCTGATTTATGAATTTTCATACTTTGTTCTCATGGATGATCATTTTAGCACAACTAAAATTGAAACAAACTAGACAAGCCAATATCACACACTCTTACCAAAACCTTAAATGAAGTTTTGTATGTGAGAGGCCTGTACCAAGAATTATTCAACAACAAAAAAATAGCAAGCAAAGGTTAGATTAGGTCAAAGTATATATGCATTGTACTGATGTGTATAGAATCTATTAATAATTGTTTATAGAATTACGCAACATGAACCGCTAGAGGATGAACTATTTTGTGCCATTTTCATACGTCGAACAACTTCTGCAAATATTTCGTCGACGTTTTGTTTAGTTTTGGCTGATGACTCATAGAACGGGCAACCCCATTCAGCAGCTAATTCCTTCCCTTCTATCGCATTTACCTCCCGTTCATCAAATATATCGCATTTATTGCCCACTAGAATCATTGGAACAGTATTTGTGTTCTTCACACGCAATATTTGTTCTCGCATAGCTCTTAGATCCTGGAATGTTTGTTGGTTTATGATTGAAAACACGAGCAAGAATCCTTGGCCATTCTTGATGTAAAGATCCCTCATAGACGCAAATTGTTCAGTGCCAGCCGTATCGAGTATTTCAAGCACTGAAGGATAATTGTCAACCTCAATTTCTTTCCTGTAGAAATCTTCAATCGTTGGGTCATACTTTTCAACAAACTTTCCCGTAACAAATTGAACTGTTAAGGCACTTTTTCCCACACCGCCTGAGCCGAGTACGACAACTTTGTACTCCTTCATTCGACCACCAGACATCATGAGAATAGTTTTTTATACGGCTGATGAATTCAACAAATAGTTAACAGAATCAATAGTTGTATTTTTACTGAAACATTTACATTACGTCCTTGCGAACAACTTATATTCCTCATGACAAAGTCGTTGCAAGGTGCGGCATCCGGGTTTTCAGTCAGGTTTGTCGATTCGACCCAGGCGATGTTCTGTATAGAGCTGGACTGATGTTATTCTCTCATATGATAATGATATGATACAGGGTATGATATGGCTGATTATACCATGATATTATAGGATAACTGATAGGGAACTAATAGAGTGAAATTTGCATCGCTCGTGCTCAGTAAACAATCGTTTTGAAGTTTCATTTTGCAATTACCACAATTTTCTAACAAGTGTGATTGTCATTCAACATGGTGTGTTAGTCGCGTTTGAACACAAGAATAGTAATTTAATGGTATCGAAGTTGAAAAATAAGCAATATAAGATAATTGTTGAATGATGTAATCATTTGACCACACTCGATAAGTCGGTTAGAAAGGTTTCCATTCAGACCAAAATATCACGAAAGTGACGCAACATAATCTCAGTAATTTGCGATGTGCATTCTTTGTATCACGCACCAAAAATTAAAGTTGTGGTGTGACCCAATGAATGTAAAAAAGCTCAGTAGTGAAGAGTCCGTCAACTAGTCATCTGGTTGATGTCAGTTGAACTTGAATGAAGTACCTCAAAAATGTATGTTGTTTCTAAGCTGTTGCTATGGTGAAAAATAAAACAAAACTACAATTGGTTAAGAGATTAAATGCAATCGCTTCCAACACTCTGATTGGCTGAAAGTGTAAACACCATCGTGGTCTTTTAAAAATACGCGTACGTTGCTAATTATTTTGAATACTTTCACACTGTTCTAACAAAAATCGTCAACATTTTTCTGCAAGAAAACCGAGAATTGACATGTATTTTATTGCAATCGTCTTTGTCATTTTAAATGTGTATATTCATGCAGTTTTCTGCGATCCATGCGCATCGAGGCCTTGTTTAAACGCCGGAATTTGTACCAGTACAAATGGTATCACATTCGAATGTAAATGTCCCAGACTATTTTTTGGTGAGCGATGCGAGAAAATGAACGACGCTTGCGAAACCACTCTTGTCAAAACGGAGGTTTGTGTAGAGCACACGTTCATGGTGACTATCATTGTGAATGTAAAACAGGATATCGTGGTATCTTCTGTGAAATTGACCATGATGATTGTTTACCGTCGCCATGCTACAACTCAGCTTTATGTAAAGACAAAGTGAACGATTATGAGTGTGTTTGCGTTGAACCGGGTACTTTCGGAAAGAAATGCGAACTTCGTGAAAGTGATATCAGAATGTTCGTGAGTGAATGTTCTGTGGATAGTGTGTGTTGGAGGAACTACACCAAAACTTTAACCGTTCCTTGGGGGTATGGTGAAAATATTTGCAACACTCAGCAATCCTGTTTTGGTAAGAAAAACAGCAGTGATAAACGAGAGCACCTTGATTACTTCATTGATGTTCAGTTACATCCAGTGCAAATGCAGTTGGGTGATGCATTAAACTTCACTTCAGACAACAGCATTCAAACAACAGTTAGTGGTGTAACGCCTCAACTAATTCCAGTCGATGTTTACAATGATTCCTTATCTTTTGTCAATTGCAACACTACAAATGGGACCCAACTGGTGACTTCACCACAACATCATATAATCATCAATGATACAAACTTACTTCATGTTGGAGTTCATTACTTCATTATGAACATTGATGTCACATATCGCTGTGATTTTGGTCTACGACTAAACATAAGTGTTAAAGAGCATGATTGCTTGCATCCAGAAAGTGGCATGATGTGTAGCAATCGAGGGCAATGCCATACAAATTTTGGTCTGCCACATTATCAATGTCTATGCTATAATGGATTCCGTGGGAAGTATTGCGAAAAGAGAGATCATTGTTTTGATAATCCTTGCCAAAATCAAAGTGTATGCATCAATGTTGAAAAAAAAATGGGTGGTGAAGATTATGAATGTCGATGCAAACCTGGATATGAGGGAAAACATTGTAACTTGTTAAAAAACATGTGCATCAATCATCCATGCCAAAATGATGCATTATGTCACTCACTCATTAATACCTATTATTGTCAGTGTAAGTCAGGTTACACAGGTCATGATTGCAGCATAAATGTCAATGAGTGTTCTACATTAGAGCCTTGTGAAAATAATGCCACCTGTGTTGATGGTGATGGAGATTATTTTTGTGTTTGCCCCAGTGGATTCACAGGTATGTATACATACATATATGTATAAAAGATAAAAGTTTCTCCGGATTTTAAGTGATTTTTATTGAGCTTTCGACTCGTTGCTTCAAGCCTTCATCAGAATGAGGAGATTATTAAATGAGTGGGTGACATAATAAATGCCTGGATTACAAATTTTCAAACTTATACATATATGTATATGAACTTTCTCGAAAAGGGATTAGGTGTTATGTATCAGTGAACATTAAAAAGTTCTCTGTCCTAGAATAAAACCAAAATTTCATTATCAATGAGCATATATCGCTTATATCTTTCTCCATTAATTAATGTTATTGATTTTCAATATTACTTAAGGAGTGACAAAGCCATCCCAATTTTTACTAATACAGTGCAAAATTATCATTCATATCTTTTGCTGAAATTAATTCTATTCGTTTTTTCCAGTGAATGAATGCAAAATTATTTGTATAGTACTATAGTAAAAACAGGCTAGCTGGCTTTTCTATTGTTGCTTAGTATGCATTTAATGACCAAATTTGTGTATTTTGCTTTTTGAATATGTGTTCATGCATTTATTTACTTAGGAACTAATTGTGAGGTGAACATCAATGAATGTGCATCGAGTCCATGCAAGAGAGGAATGTGCATTGATGGAACTAATTCTTACCATTGCTTATGTCCTGCACAGTTCACTGGCTTTCATTGTGATATTCCTCTTCGTGAATGTGCTTCACAACCATGCTTTAATGGTGGTGTATGTACTACCAAAGGAACTAGTTACCATTGCCAATGTGGTTTAGGTTATGAAGGAGATAACTGTGAAAAAGATGTGGATCTCTGTAGTAAACATGAAGCATGCAGTAATTTTCATTCATGCATCGATAAAGGGAGTCGTGTTCTCTGTGTATGCAAGCCAGGCTTTACAGGTACAGGGTATTCATTCAATAAATGGTTCAATTGTTTTATAAGTATGTGTGTCAGTTCACATGCTTTTTTCTGTCAACTTATTTATTATTATGCCTACAATGACCATGAAGGTGAATCACCTAAATTTACTCATGGCTGAGCACTTGGAAAACTTAAATGTTCTGCAAACCAATTTCAGTTGTAGTGTAATAATCAATACTCTTCTATACCTTATCATTCCATCTTGCTATTTTACAATTAAAACTTACCTGAAACTATTTGTATTATCGTGACATTACTCTTTTTGTATTTAAAGGTAGTAATTGTGGTGTGAATATTAATGAATGTGCATCACAGCCATGCAAATTTGGTGGGAAATGTCAAGATAAGGAAGATGGTTATGAATGCATGTGTTTGCCAGGATATAATGGAGGAATTTGTGATCAAGGTAATTTACACACCTGACAACTTGACTCTAACCAACAGTCTGGGACTCGGTCGGGGGGTGGGGTGGTGGCTGCTGCGGCTGTGTGGCCAACCTGCCCCTTTGCTCATTTGCTCATGTTTGCAGAACATCCCTCCTATAAGCTTTATGCAAAACAGTCCGCAAAGCTTTCAGTAGTAAGGCTGTAATCAAGGGAAAACTATAAGGTTTTCATACCACTGACAATACTCTATTATAAACCTTGATTACTAGTTGCATCGTTACTCCGGGTTGTTTTCATCAGCTGACGCTTTTTTTAATGGCTTTTAAGCGAAGTTTTTCAGTGGTATGAAAACCTTATAGATTTACGAAAAATAATTTAAGAAACATTGAGGAGAACTGGGACCAAGCAATAGCAGTGGCGGCGGAACATTGATAATTGGGGGGGAGCGGCGGCTATATTCGTATATATCCGTAAACACAATTGATTTCAATAGAAACTAATAAAGTATAACATGCATATATGAATAATAGCCCCCCAATTATCAATGTTCCGCCACCCTTGGGCGACAGGCGACCCTACTGAAAGTGCGAGGGGGGGAGCTCTGGGGTACAGTGAACTATAATATCAACTGGAATGATAACCAGTGAACTATTATTACAGTTCACTGCAGGGGTTGGCTCAAAACCAAATATGTATTCAGTAGCGTGTGCAAAGGGTTATCAAAAATAGGAAATAAATCTATCAGAAGTTTTTTCATGGGAATTTTTCCATAGTACTAGTTACAAACATTGACCATCGTAGTGTACATTCTAAACACAGATACACAAAAAATAAAAAACACTGTCATCAAAAAAACATTAGCTTTTCATGGACTGCATGAGCAGCTCCGGATTATGTTAATTATGGATATATATTTGTTAACACTGCATCACTATATTTACGGTACAACTATTTTCACAAATTTTTACCCATAGTTAATATAATCCCTTGGCTACTAGCGACCTGATTGCCCTTGTTGCCTAAGGTCTGTTGCTCGAAGTTTGGGATAACGTTATCGACTGTATGGTGTTTTTCCCCTATCCGGACCTCTCACAATCTTCTTGTTTCTTTTTTGAAATATTTAGTTAACGATACGTTTCACGATCCGTCAAGATTGCATTTGAGATTCTCAACGAAAGATTGTTTCAGTATAGAGGTAAAGGAGTTGAATTGAAAACTGACGATCTGTCCTTTCGCGACTTTTGTGGTAGCTGACTAACTTTGAATTATTGCTTTTCACACAGAACAATCCCAACATCCTGAACGACTTCAAGAAAAATGTTGCAGCTAACATACGCAACTCGTGTGAATGCCAATTTTCAGATAATCACATTCACAATCACAGCACAAGTATAAAATGCCACAATAGATTAACTGGTTCATTTTATTCACGCATTGAAGGCATTGAAGATTACACTGCCGAAAAGTTAATCTGCAATTATCAACAATATTTGATGACGCGCGGCAAGGCCGTCAGTTTGGGTATGTTTTACGGTAAATAGTGCAAGCATATTTTACTTTATAGAAACCCAGCAAATACAGAACAAAATGTAAGGTTTGGTTCTCGCATGCCATATGGCAGCTCATTGACATGATGTGCTTATGATGGTACTTATGATAGTGCTTACGATAAAAGTTGTAACACTATAAAGTGACCCTGTAGAAATTACGGAGCATTACCGAATCCGTTCATCATATTTTTGTGTAGATATGAAAACCAACTTGAAAAAATCACTTCACTGTATATACAATAGTAACTATTCACCTACTTGATAACATATATGTCATGCAACATCACAATCATATGGCAAAATATAATGTAGCTAATATGTCTTCTCCGTGACGTACTACAGTAATTTTGCTTCAAACTCATTTCAAACTATGTATCTCCAGGGAACGACACAGTTGAAACTGATGTGGTGTATAACAGTAAAAGATGTGCTCAAATAAATGGAATACACAATCAAATACCAGATGCTGTAAATGGTGGTACAATTGCTCTGACTGTTGGTCTTGTTGTATCCCTGCTGGGATTGTTCATTGCGTCAGTTGTCGTATTTCTCAAATGGAGAAAGAAAGCTGGACTGGCCAAAAATAAAAAGAGGTATAAATACTCACAACATTATCAAAAAGTTCTAAGTTACGTGCATTAAATTCCCAGAATTAAAGTCCCAGAATTAAGCTACCATATAAAACTGATAAAAGGGATAAAAGTAGCTATAATATCATATATTGTCAAGACAGCATAAGTAACTCCTCAAAGAATGAAGTACAAATACTTATTATCTATGGAGAACTTCATCAGTTAATATTTTTATTTTCGCTTCTTTCGCTTCTTTTTAGCGATGACAAGAATTTAGTGGATGCCATCAGTCTCAATTCGTTTTCATCCACCACACCAACACCGAAATCCATGTACCGAAATTGTCGCGGCGCGCAAAGAAACTATGCTTACACAAACCATTATTTAGATCCTGTTCAAATTAGATCCAAACGTGTTTAGGACTTCATTTTTGATTTGTTTGTATTGAACGTCAAATCCTAAGTACAACAAGTAAAAAATTGCTAATTAGTGTAAAAAAGATTACTTAGAAAGAACTGTTTATCAAGGAAAAAAATGTTTTATCTAACTATGAAAGAAAAAAGCCGATATGTTGAACGATAAATTTTACTTTTTACTTTTGTGTATACATATTGTTATTGATATCATACTATTTTTTAATGTTAAAATAGCTTCAATGGCTTCTTCGATGTTGTATATAACAGAACTGAATGCACGCAATCATCCAGGCTTATTCATCTGGTTTTGTGTAACCTTATCTTGTCTATTCAGAACAACGGGATAAAAGACTAACTGGATAAAATCCGTTTGATCGTTTGTTTTGAAAGACTAACAACCTACGATTTATCGGCATACGGGGTTAAAATTTTTGAGTCGGGTCGGCCCTCCTAAAAAAATTTAGGATAAATGGTCAAAAGGTGTGGAAAACTTTTTTTATCTTTAAAAAGTTTAATTCATTTACACGTGGCAATCGGAGCAGTTTATTTTGTAAACTGCACCTTGTACCTAGTACTTGTCGTAACGTTGTGATTGGTTTATGTGCGACATGTATGTTGTATGGTCGTAAGATACGCGAGATAGTCTCAGACGTACCTTTGATGTAAGGTATCGTTGCTGTTGTCACTGAGTTGTTCGTTTCGTTGGGTTCGTTGGGTTTGTAAGTATTGCGTTTGATAAAGTCAGAGTTATAGTTGCTTTTGTCAAAAACACGTTTGAGATAGTTGTTTTCATTGTGTAGAGCGTCCGGTGAATCACATATGATTTGTGCACGTCTTGTTAATGTTCTGATTGTGGTGGCTTTGTGTGATGTATGGTTGTAAGATGATTGGTCTAGTAGTCGGTCAGTATGTGTTGGCTTGCGATAAACTGTTGTTCGTAGTTTTTGATTGTCATGTTTTACCAAACAGTCGAGAAAAGGAAGAGTTCCGTTTTCTTCGGCATCTTTAGTAAATTGTATGTGGCTGTTCTGTTTGTTGATGTGAGTGTGAAAGTCATCAATCTCGTCTGCATGTAGTGCTGTGATTGTGTCATCTACGTAGCGGAACCAAAAAGGTAGTGGATGTTTGTATGTCGTGAGCGCCCGTTCCTCTATAGATTGCATTACAATTTCAGCAACTACAACAGAAACGGGTGAGCCCATTGCTGTTCCATGTAATTGTTTGTAGTGTGTACCTTTGTACTGGAAGTTAGTCGAGGCAGAGCTCCAGTACCTCCATAATGTCTTCTGTCGGTAATGGCAGTATGTCCGTGGTGTTTGTAATGAGGGGTTTTGTACAAGTAAGAGCCCGATTAAATGGAATACTGGTGAACAGTGATTTCACATCAGAAGACACTAGTATATAGTTGTCCGGTATTTGTATAGTGCTCAGTTTCTTAATGAAAGTTTCAGCGGATTGTAGCTTGTGTTTTGATTTGTTTGTAAGTGGTTGCAGTATGACAGGTTGTCGAACAAGAACAAAAACAGTCTTTCTCAGGACTATACCAACCTGAACGATCTACATTTACGAACATTAGGGATACCGAAAAGGAAAGGATAATTAACTCTAAAATAATCATTTCGTATTCCAGCCAGGTCTGCAGGGTCTGAATTTTTAAAATTTCTAATGATTTTTTTGCTGCAGGAGACACAGACAATTATCAATGGTAATTTGTTGATATCAGTGACATTTTGATTTTTGAATGCTAATCAACTTCCGGTTCTTAGTCTCTTTCGTTGTCGCTCTGCTATCAACTTTATCAAACGGCACTGCGGCAGCGTCCTTTATACCAAATATTGACCGAGAATTTAGCGATGTTGTTGACGGATCTGGGAGAAGAACGCTAAGTCCATTTTTCTATATAAGATAAAAATTACCGTCTACATCAAATAACTACGAAAATCTTTGGAAAATGGAGATCGGTCTTCCCGTGCGATATGAACTGCACGAACAGATTGGAAAGTAAGTGTGAAACTATTTTAAGGTCAAATTATATCGACTGCATTCTTGGTGTTTTGACGATATGCATTTGCCGTTTGGTTTTGCTTATCTTTTACGTTATGCTGTGCACTGACTATTGAATCTTATGACTAGGGGCACGTTTAGTGTTGTACGAAAGTGCAGAGATACACAAATGAATGGGCTGTGTGCAGTAAAAATCATTGATATATTTCGCATGAAAAGTACAACTGGGCTCACACGTGAAGGTATAAAATCATCAATTTACAAAAATGATCGTAATCATATGCTGAGTTCACTAAGCTCATTTTTTCACTGATATTTGTAGATATACGCATCGTGTTTATTATTTTCACATTTGACATTCCTGTAACCTTGCAAATTTTGTTCAACAATTTTATATGGTTGTAACCGAAGTTGTTGGCAAATGTTTGTTCCTTGAATCTCGTCGACTCTCAATTTGTTGATTTAAATAAAACATTGTGTATCTTTATGTCGAGCCGTTATAGTGAGAAGTGGGATTTGTAAATTCTTGATGCGGTCGAGAACAATTGATTTTAACATGAAATATTAACGAAATATTAGCGTTGTTTTGATAGTTTAAAAGAGACGGCATGATTTCTGTGTTTTTGTTTTTCTCACGATCTAAATTTCTGCGATTCTGCATGCATGTACAAAGTCGCGTAATCACTGGTTATGATTAAATCCTCTCGAAAATGCTTTAAACCGACGATTTAAGAAACCTCTTAAGATCGATACGCTCTATCACCTAATGTTTCTTCGGATTTATGTATATTGGCCATCTGACTACCTTCATGAATTTTTGAAGCTTTTCATTTCGTTTTCGCAAACCAAGGTACTAATTATTTCGTTATTATAATTTAGATCTTGAAAATGAATGCAGAATATGTCGGAAACTAGAGCATCCTCATATAGGTAAAAAAAATTCGTACAACATCGTTTTTGTGCTTTTGCATCCTGTTTATTGTGCACTACGAGGAACAAAAATTTAGCCCGCGTTCATTGCTGCAATAACGTGGATTAATTTTGGCTTTCTTCACCATTACTACATGGTAATAATTCTAGAAAAATTGCTCTTGGAATTTTTGGAATTCGTAGTTTTTGACATACTTTTTACCTTGATTGGAGTTATCGTAATTTCTAGAGCAATAGCCAATAGCATGAATGTCTCGCTTTTTGCTATGTTTACTTATTATGTCATTCATATTAGAATTGGCGGCGCTGTGTTGTGGATACGTTCTTTAATACACTAGTTTTCAGAATATAAATTGGCAATTATTCAATTTCATGAACTTGCAGGAAACAGCGTGTATTCATTATTGCTTCATTGAGTTAAAGCTGCTTTCCCTTGTTGATAAGAGTTATGTTGCTTTTTACACATGCATGCGACATTTCTACGTTTGAAAAGCCATTTTTCTCCAAAAATCTGTCTTTCTAATAAATTGTCTTTCTAATAAATAAATACAAGATGTTTGATTGTTTGTATCATGTTTTAAACTATCTTTGCAATAATTTTCCATTTTCTTTCTTTTAATGACATCCAATTCAGGATATTCATGTATATTTTAACAATTGTAAAATATTTGTTGCATTTGGGAAACTGATCTGCTAAATGTAAAATGTTTTTTTCTTAGTTAAAATGCTTGGTGCATATGATGTTGACAACACAGTCTACATGGTGTTCGAATAGTAAGTCTGGATAATTTCTGTGTATTAAAGATAACACACAATTTTTTAACTTTCTTTTTGCATTATTGCCTTCACAAAATCTATACATACATATTTTTCAAGTATAGAGAACTTATAGCTGATATTGAGTAAAAACGTAGGCATTCTCTGCATGAAAATATCATATCATAGTCCTTAATTTGAATTTGGAATGTTAATCCTTTGAGCTTAATTTTTAGCATGGATGGTGCTGATCTCTGCTTTGAAATTGTAAACAGAGTAAATGCAGGTTTTGTGTACAGTGAAGCTGTTGCAAGGTTAGATTTTCTATCTTTCATAACTGTTTTATTTCATCATTAAGGAAAACTATTACAGTTTTGTTTGAAATTAGATGCGAAAAAGTAAATTATTCTGTTAAATTGTTCTGTTGTATCACTGAGCATGTCACTACAAATGATGTCTTCAAAAAGTCATTTTTTATTACTACATTTTTTTTTGTTTTTAGTCATTATTTGCGACAAATTTTAAATGCATTAGCCTACATGCATAGTATGAATGTCATACACAGAGATATTAAGGTGAGTGCTTTCTCTGACATTGTACATTAGTTTATCCAAACTAGATTTAGAGCTATGCAAATTCTAGTGGGTTCACCTTCTGCTCCAGTGCACAGCAGTTGCTAGATATTTTTTGGTGAAACCTGTTTGAGATGACTTGTTAAGCACGATAAAAAATTAAAGGCTGTGCATTGATTTTTTAGCCTCACAACATTCTACTTGCAAGCAAAGAAAACTCTGCTCCAGTGAAGATAGCTGATTTTGGTGTTGCACGGATGTTGGAATCAGGAGAATCAATCACAACAGGTATGTATAGGAATCAAAAATTGTTAATTCATCATAGTGAAATATCTATGCTTGTAAAAGTTATATCCTATGTATATTGTCTGAAATTATTATTAAATAGGCTTGTAAAAACACAAGTGCTGATTGTTGAATCCTCAAGAAACTAGTAAAGACACATACTATAGTCCTTCATTTTTATGTCTTTGGAAGTGTATTTGCTTGAATTTAATTTTAACAACAATGTACACTGCTTATTAAATAGTCCAAAGTAATGTTGATCATCAAATGTCATGTATATTTTGTTTGAGAAATTTTTGATGTGTTTGTTTTCAGGAAGAATAGGTACACCACATTTTATGTCGCCTGAAGTTGTCAAAAGAATACCTTATGGGAAACCAAATGATGTCTGGGGCTGTGGTAGGTACACCTATTGATACCAATTGTTTACTAATGTTCTGTGTAACATAGCATTAACTTTGAAAACATACTCTGTTATACTCACTTTAGTGGCAACCAACACAATCCATATTTTACGCTTGATTCCGGCAATTTTTAAGTATTTGTTCGAAGCTCGTTGAACACTTAAGAATTTTCTTCTTTTAGGTGTTATTATGTTTATTCTTTTAAGTGGATCCTTCCTTTTAATGGAGCAGGGGAAAAAATATATGAAGTTATTTCTACTGGAAAATATTCTGTATGTGTGAATGATATATGCTCATTTATTTTGAAATTCTCACTTTATTCCTTCAAAAACATGATTGAAATATGTTTCCTCACCTTTATGATTTGATACACTTCTATTGCACTGCACTGTACTGCTATGTGTTGTTATATTGTTAGATGCGACCAAAACAGTGGGACCTGATCTCAGATGATGCAAAAAATTTGGTCCAAAGTTTTTTGACATATGATCAAAATGATAGGATTACTGCTGATCAGGCACTTGTTCATCCTTGGCTTAAGGTAATTCAAAATATTTGTTTATGTTTCATTTTGAAAAACAGGAAGTGTGTGCTGTTAAAAAAAATGCCCACTCTATAATTGAATAATATTTTTTGTAATTTGACATTGCAAAATTTCAATGTCGACATTGCAATGTATGTCTTTTGAAAGCAGGATTTTGTATGAAACATTGAAGATGCGAACCAATTATTTTGCTCATTTATGACAGGACAGAGATATTGCTCCAAGAAATCATTTGCAGGAATGTGTAGACGAGATGAAGAAATTCAATGCAAGGAGAAAGCTTAAAGTAATTTGGAAAATCTCATTTTCAAAAATGTGCTATCCATTTTGCTTTAACTGTTAACTTTGTAAGCTATCATTATGTAATTGTATTGTTATGAATGTAGGGAGCAGTATTAGCTGCGGTTGCAAGTCGCAAGTTTGTTGGTAAGTCATTGTTGTGTTATTGAGGTACATTTGTGTACTGCAGTGTTTGCTGGAAAATCTTTAATTCTAAAGTATTAAGCATTACTGTGTAAAATTCTCTCGTTGATAGATGGTATTGTTCCAAATGGAGATGTCCACAAAAATGGCATCAGTCCGGTAAGCATATGAAGCAATGAAGCTCATTTATAGATTTCCCAGTAAAATTTACATATTTTAGTTTTCATGTAAAGTTCCAAGGCTTGTATGTTGTTGTCTGTGATTCCAACAATGCTGAAATATTGACTATTTTGTCACCTCGACCATGTACATACATCTTAATCAATCAGCATGGAAAATTAAATGATTGATGTTTCTGTGCATGTTCTGATGTTACTTATTTTGCTCAAAGTAAATCAGACATAGACGTGGCTGACATTGGTGACGTGACCACAGTACAACAAGCATCACAAATAATGTTACATTCGTAGAAAATACGACAGAAGTGGTGCCTTTAATATGAATTAATAAAAGTTTAAAAAGTAGATAATCTAATTATGTATACAATTGGATCAACATTGAAGATAGCTTTTTATGCAAATATAAACATTATTATGTATATAATAGAATCATTGTGTGGAGGAATTTTACCCTGATGACGACCTTAATGCTGCTGGTAAGTTAAATTTTGCAGTTCAATTTAAGGAAATGCAGTAATTAAGAGGAACAATTCTGGCTTATTTTAGGTTCGGTTGCTCAATTGCTGGATTCTATGGAAGAAGTTCAAATTTTGACTCAAGCGAATCAAAACGATATCGACTTTCTTCGTGACTTCTTTGATAACAATAAATTTCAGTCGTTGCTTGAGGTATATATTCATCCTAAACCGTAATAATCTATCCACACACACACCTTAATGTATTTGATGATTTATTGTATTGCGCTTTCACTTTATTCATTATTATCGTCTCAAGTGCGTCTGTTACAACGAATAATCCAATCTGTACAGACGTATGACCAGACAATCAATTCATTTACTGGTTCACTACAGTTGCATAATATAGAAGAACGGCTGCTACTAAGCGACCAACAGACGTCCAAGGCGACTAATTGCCACTTTTTTACACATTATTAATTTAACATTATTTTAGGCTTAGGTGTACCACTAAAACTTAAGTGCTATCCTTTTCTGTTTGCCTTTTTTATTGCTTTATTTTGTTTCATTTTTTTCTTTCAGATATATGATCGTGTTCAAGAGTGGTCGTTGATCAGTGAAAGATCGCGTTCTTTGATTCAACCTGATGCTTCACAAACTGCAAAAGAGGTGAAAGAAGTCATGCAATCAATATGCATTCTGTTTTTCTTTTATTATGTTGACAACATCATAGTTCTTTGTCTGTAAAGAACGTATGGATTTCATTTATATCTACGTACGTTTTTGAAACGAAATGAAATTTGAACTATGATATTGCTGCTACGTATATATTTTCCTCTAATTCACCAATCACCCGGAGTATGAAAGCACAAGTTTTTAGTGTACTTTATATTTGGGTGTTTGGATTAGGCAATGGATTCTATTGACGTTCCCGCAGAAGAAGACGATGACTGTTTTGAGCTTCAAAATATTATGAAAGAACCTAATATGTTGGTAAGACAATTGTCTATTGTATGATTCTATAATATCTTGGAAATGCGATTGAGTAAGGTTTGTGCCTTGCGATTGTTGAACTTATGATGAACTTATTTCAGAACTTTTCAATTGTTCTTATTCCAATTTCAGTTTAAGAAACAAAATTTATTCATTGGTAATTCTGTTTGCTTTCATGTGAATGATACTGTGGTAGCTTCATTTGATAGTTTTAGTGGTATCTTTCGAGCAACAAACACAAAACAACATCTTTTACTCTAGGTCGCGGTGCCCTCGGGCAAGCTGCCATTATTTTGTTGTATATTTAGATAAAAGCGTTCACTTTCTTTTACTCTCAGTAAATGTGTAGGCAGTATGGTCTGAAACTCTATCTGCTATTTTTCTGGATTTTATGCATTTTTCACAAGTTCGAATTTGATAAGACTTTTTTTCTTCAGGCACTTTTAGAAGCTCATGACAGTATCTTAAATGTTCGTAAAGATGAAGAAAGACAATCAATGTCTGATGTTGATGATGGATCAGACACCTTACCTAAAGAGGCTGTGACCAGAGTTAGATTGGTGCAATTTGAAAAAGCACCGAATGAACCAATGGTAATTATCTGTACACCATAATATATGTATGTGAATGAACCATTGGTAATTATCTGTACACCATAATATATGTATGTGAATGAACCAATGGTAATTATATGTATACAATATATGTATATGAATGAACCAATGGTAATTATGAAAAAGCATCGAATGAACCAATGATAATTAGCCAGTGTAGTTATTGTTATCCTTTTTTATTATTATTTTTGAAAACGTGCGTTAGCATCCTTAGTTACCAAATATCATTCCCCATGTGAATCGCATTCATTGCAAAGAAACGAATGCTTTATTGTGGCTTTATTGTTAGCTTTATTATTATTAAACTAATCGTGGCTTTATTGTTAGCTATGTTGGCGTCTTTATGTAATTATCACCTCGGTAAATAGACAAAGTTGTTAATTTGTTTGAAGGGTATTACGCTAAAGCGAAAGGATGGACGTGTTTATGTTGCAAGAATTATGCACGGAGGGATGATCCATAGACAAGGTTAGTTCTCTTTTTGTGCTTTGAAATGACATTCCTTTCTCCGACTTCAAAATATGTTGATTCCCTCTGTGTATTAGGAACTTTACATCCTGGTGATGAAATTCGCGAGCTGGATGGCGAATGTGTTGATAATAAATCAATTGAAAATTTACAGGCGACTTTGGTAAGTGTGAATACTGATCAAATTGGCTTCTGAACTATTTTCACCTGTATGAATAAAGATGTTAAATGGAGTTGCAACTTTAGGCATACAGATATCTTTCATGTGTTACGTGTACCTTTAGTACCCAGTTGTTTGAAACTATCTGAACACGTGGTACTGTTAACTACTTTAATACAACAAGTTGTAATATTCGTTTACATTGCTTAACTTGTTTTTTGAAACAAATCAGACGTATTGTTTCAAGGATGTACCAAGTTGTATCGTTAATATGTCCTGTGTAACTTGTTCTTAGAAACAAGCCAGTGGTACCGTTACTTTCAAGATTGTTCCAAGTTTCAGACACGAGTCCAATGAACGTGGGGTAAGAATTTAAATCCAGTTATAAATTGGTGTGTAGTATTTAGTTTAGCTTTTTATACTCAATTCCTGAAACTTAGATTAACTCGAAATTTAATTGGACCAAAAACGTTCACCAAATTGAAGTGCACAAATATGCAACGCAATTTACGCTAATATATCAACAACATGGCTTCAAAAATAACGTGTCATTTAAGCAGTTGCACAAATTTACTATCTAAATTATGCTACAATCAGTACAATGGCTTTTTTATGGCGAAAAGGAATCCTTGTCCAATAACAGGCCTTAAATCTCAATCGTCAATTTGCCGCGTCTTATTGATCGCATCTCTATAGAGGGCACCACACACTTTAGCTTACAGCAATTATACTAAAAGCGGCTCGTTGTAATTACGTATATGGCAAAACATATACTTTATTATATATTTTTGTTTGTTAATTTTGATGCAGAGTTTCGTGAAAGCCTTGTTTTCTTACGATCCAAAAGGAGATGAACTTATTCCATGCCAACAAGCTGGTTTAGCGTTTGTTGTTGGAGACATACTCGAAATTGTTTCTAAGACTGATTTTAATTGGTGGCAGGTACAATTTATATGAAATTTATAACGATAAATTTGAACTATAATCCTCTGATTTATCGTTCAAACATTGTACTTCCCATACGGGGAATTCTGTTTCAGCGTAGTCATTTTAAATTCGAGATTTTTTTACCATTCGAGATTTTTTACCATTCTGTAGGCTGTCAAAGTCGCCGACAAAAATTTAGCAGGTCTTGTTCCTTCTTCAGAACTTCAAGAATGGTATGTTGATTGCCTTTTTCTGAAATGGAAATAAAATAAATTTGTTTTTGCCTGTGTGTGAAAGACTTTCTTCCTTGTGCTTGAGAGATTTTTTACCCATACCATAAAGTTTATGTCTGCAAACATAAACTTTGTTATAAGTGGGTACGACCGGTGGGTACACTTGTTATAAGTGGGTACGACCGGCAATGTGTACATTGTGCATGAGCTATAGCAACGAGAATAGGTTTATTTCAACAAAGTTCTGCACTTTTGTGCTATGACTTAAATGTAAAAGCGACAAAACATGGGGCTTAATCTGTGTGGTTTGTGTGTTTATTCTTAGGCGAGTTGGTTACGCCGCTGCAGAAAAAGCAAGAAAAAGTAGAGGTTGGAGAGTTTTCTTTGCTTTTTATCTTACGTTTCAGATTTCTTGACGTCATAAATTACCATTTATAACATTTGTAGCATTTTATTTGTGGAACTACTGTTCATTTTAACGTTTTCTCTTTTCATACAGTTTCATGTTTAGGATTTCGACGGAAGAAACGCTATAAAGAGAAATATGTTTTGAAACATAACGCCGGTATGTGGATTTGTTTTTAAACTATGTAAAGCCTCGTTGTAGTAATATTTATTGGTAAAGAGAAAAGAATGTTTACTTGTAATCATCTTTTCTTGAATTTTTTGACATGCTCTTACGTTGTCAAATGTACTTCACTGCTGCTAGCCTTTAAAAGCATGTTGCTCTTTTTTTTCTACAAATATTTAGCATTCAATCAATTGGATTTGGTGACTTACGAAGAAGTTGTGCAGCAGGATAATTTTCATAGGAAAACTCTCGTACTTTTGGGTAAACTGCGCATTATATGAACTCGTAAATTATCGTTGAAAACAACTTTTGTTAAAGTTCTGACGTGAAAAATTGCCTGCTGTATATCATGTAGGAGCACATGGTGTTGGACGACGTCATATTAAAAATACTTTGATTAGCAGAAATCCATCCAAGTACGCATATCCAATACCTCGTAAGTTTGATTGACTTTGTATTATTCTGTACTCGTATTACACCTGTATGTACAATTCCCCTCCCCCCCTTTTTTTTCTCAGTGATGATTTAATATAATATCTTGTGCCCTTATATAGTATTTGGTTTCTATACTCTTGAAAAAATGACACTCGTGATAGCTTCATAGTTGTCTATAAAATATTTATTTTATGCATCTTGTTCATATCACTGTTCGCTATTGCTTGCACTATCGTCGCTCCAAATATTTTTTTTTCACTCATTTCTCAATGTTGTTTTTAATATATATGTTTAAAACGCGTGCGGGTAACGGTCAAAAGCCGTGTTTTCATTAGCCTGTGCAAACCGATTTAACCTCGACCAATCAAATTCAATCAATCAAAGAGAATTTGCACATCCATCATGAATACATTTAAGAGGAAAAATTAAAACGTTTGTTTTACATTTGTTTGTTTTGCATTATTGCTAGTTTATAAAATAAGAAAAAGATGTTTTTCGTGTTGTGAGAACTCTCGAGCAGGTGCAACCCTCGACCTTCGGTCTCGGGCCTGCACTGACCTGCTTTCGAGTTCTCCCAAAGCTCCTCGGTTTGCATAAACCTGTGCAAACACAGTAAACATCTTTTATTTCTTAAATCTCGTACGACCAACTCCTATGTATTATTTAGACACTACGCGACAACCAAAGCAAGACGAAGAAGACGGCAAGAACTATTTTTTTATTTCCACGGACAAAATGCTTGTTGATGTTGAAAAAAATAGATATCTCGAATTCGGTAGTCACGAAGGAGCCATGTACGGAACTAAACTTGACACTGTACGCAATATCATTAGCCAAGGGAAAATACCATTACTTGATGTCGAGCCTCAGGTATATAATTTATATTTATTTTGCGTGAATCATAGTATCGTAGATTTTTTAGTACAAGTTCCCATGGAAAAAACGAATAGAAATTACACAATAATAAGCTTTCTTAAGTTAACAGGGCCTGTTTTAATCCAAAGTTTTTGTGATGCTTGGAAACAAAGCATGTCGGGCATAAAGTCGAAACACAAATAGCGAATAAAAATTTTGCTTGTGTGAACTGTGTGAACATGAAGTGGAAACACCAATAGAAAATTGTAATGTCAATCATATTTTTTCATTATTTCTTTGTACAGTGCTTAAAAAGTTTACGTTGTTCTGAATTTGCTCCCTACATTGTGTTTATCGATGTCCCTCCAGTGGTTACCAGCAATACCGACGGATCGGTGAGTACTCGTTTACTGGTATAGCTGTACTAGTCAGTCATGCAATATTACAGTTTTACAGTCATATGTATTATAGGTGTTCAGTCTTTTAGTATTATAGTTGTGCATTATTATTATTAAATGGTCGCATGCAATTGCAGTTGTTTTAGTTGAATGCTTTTATGTTTTTAATCTTTTCTGTCTAGGACGAAACGTTAGTTAAACTTGCCAAGGACTCTGAATCTCTTCGCGATAAATATAATTACCTATTCGATAAGACGATAGTGAATTATAATATAGAAGACACGATAACAAATCTTGAAAGTTCTCTTGCCACATTACACAACTTTCCGCAATGGGTGCCTGCATCATGGATGTATTGAAAAGAAAAGAAATCGCTAGTAAGTTCAATTTTATTGCTATGAATATGTGGATCTTAGTTGAACATGTTGCTCTATACACCCACTGTCAATGAGCTTCCTTCAATTTTACATAACTAGCTAGACGATTTATTGATGCCAATTCCAGTATAAGTTTGAAACCATAATGTAGACAATTTTTCACTTTTAGAATGGAAGTTGTGCATGTGTGTTTTGGGAAACGGACTTTTCTGAGATTTATATGGATGAAAATGGAATAATCATGCTTATGAAAATTCGCAGTAAGAATGATCTTGCTGCACAGGTCCAGATCATCTGATCTTTAGATCTGTGGTATTTTTGTACTAAGGCTTACGTGCAGTTGAAAATGGCCGCTATATTTTTAATACTATATAACATAGTGAAGGATGTATATATGTATACAGAATTTCAACATTACTAATATATACTCTTCTTATCCACGAAGTGGAAAGGTGTTTCTATTATGTAATGCAGTTTTATAGAGTTTTTAATCCTTGTTTTTTAATAATAAACATCCTATTTTTTCTTATTATGACCTTGGTGTTTTTTCACCATCTCGTTACCCGTCTTGTTTTGCGATATCTTCATCTAGAAACTTGGTATTTGCATCTTTTTATAAAACTTCATATTGGGAGTTTCTTAGGTCGTCTCTGTACGGCAAACTAACTTCTGGTTTTCATAATACTTTTTACTTCTTACACGAGAGGATTTTCTGCCGAACAAGATAACTTTTCACGGACCGCTGGCATTTGACCACTTACGATGCTCCAGTTCACTTTTCCATGACTTACAATTATTCATGCATTCGTTTTAGATTTGGCTTTCCGACTTTCCAAATTTAGGTTTGTTCGATTGTCGAATGCTTTGGCACAATCCATGTCGTTGTCTTAGGTTTATGAATTCTAACACACATCATGTTCAGTACGGTGTCGTTCTTTTAGGCTGTGTATAAAGGTGTTTCTATGAGCGATATGGACCCACTAAATCTTTTTCAGCCTTTTTCCGCGGCAGTTGAACGCGGTGATAAGTTCTTTTTGATCCTCGAACGGGAATTGGTGTAATCTGAAAAAAATATTTCAGTAGTGTCATTGGGTTTATATTCAACCATTGGTCCACGAATAAAATCTTTCTTGTGGTTCTTCGCTATGGTTCAGTTTATCATCGTAGCCCTCGGTTTCCCCTACCTTCAAAAAGTCCAGTATAAGTCCACGTTTAACCAAAAAAAAGTTTGGCAAGCAGTACAGAAATATCAAGCAAGGTCCAAGCTCGTTAGGTCAAATGTGGCTGACGTACAAGACTTTCCCTGATGTGATGTGATTTTACAAGAATTTGTTGTAGCTAAAGAGCGTTATAACTTATGTTGCAGCATGTATATTGTTTTATATGGTTTCTTACCTCGAGGAGAAAAGTGTGAAACTTTCATATAAGAAAGGTACATATTTTAGATACTTTATATTAGCTTACCCTAGACCATCTTATCTCCTCCTGCAGTTGCAGCTCTTCTTTTTTCTCTCGCAAACTTCTTGGTACTACTGGATCACCCAGGCGAATATGTTCATGACCCTTATATAAGCATACAAAGGACACTAGTCACTCATTCTGATGTGTGTATGATTTAGATTACGTATTATGCAGGTTTAAATTAAGGAATAAGACTGGTCACTCTGCTAGCAACTGTGCAAAAACGAAGTGTTACTTCCTCTAATTTGATTGTATAACGTATTAACGTTATGGAAAGACTGACGAGTGATTACTTGAAACAAAGAAAAACACACTCATATATGAGTAAAACGAGCTCATACCTGTTCGGTGGTTTTGATCTGACATCGAGATGGAGAAGCACTGTGAATACGTGGAGTCACTGATCTTTTAGTTACTTCCACTTTCTAAAAAAATTGTTTTCATTTGCGAATCGACTTTATTCGATTGTCGAAGAAGTAAAGAAACACGCGTATACCTTTGTCAATCTTTGGCCATAAATCGTTTCTTTATTCATCAAAACATTTGACACCTGGTCTTTTCTCTTATGAAGCTTCTTTAGTTCAAACTTTTCTTTGAATAATCTTTCAGCTGTATTCACAATTGTAAGAAACACAGACAAAATGTAAGAAATTATCAGTACATATGCATTATAGTTGTTTATAATGCTTAACTGTAATGTGATGAACAGCAATTTACTTGTTGAACAGCAAAGTTGATCTAAATTATTTTCTTATTCACAAGACAGACAATACCGGAGACAAAATGATTATGGTTAAAATGTGTTAGCACCAAATCTTTCACTTGGCGTTGATAGACAGCATATTATTTCTTAGAAGACAACACGTATATTTGGTATTTTCTATTAGTTGATTTTAATTAAATTTTATATCTTGACCTTCTAGCACTTGTTGCTCTAATTTAACCATACGCTCTTCCTGTGTCACCCGAAGGTCGTTAATCGAATGCTGCAACTCATCCGTGTTGTTTTGTTCGAGTTCCAAAGTCTGTTTTAATAATTCAATATCAACTGCACACTGGTTGTCCTTCACACGTGCGTATTCGCTTGTTTTACTTTCGCAATAGTTTTTTACCTGACCAACGTTTGATAAATTGCTTGTTGTGTGATATTGCGCAAATTGTTCACTAACATCTGCTAATACAGATTCCCGTATTTTTTTAACTAGTCTTAGAAGCGCAAGTCCAAAATGCTCAATTTCGTTGCACACATTTTCAGAAATCGACGAAAGCGCACTCTTGTCCAAAGGTTTCTGTTTATGTTGTAATATTTTCGTTATTAGTTCCGTCGTTGCGTCGGATAAGTCATTTATGATACGGCAATGCTCAATGTTACTTTGCATGAAATGCGTTTCAGTTGCCATTTTGATCAAACACTAATCACTTGCTTACGTAGCTGAGCGTAATCTTATTGAAAAGTGACTATCATATATCTCCGTGGGGTGTGGTAAAGTAACCACAAAATGTTGGAAATTAAATGTTCCAAAAAAATAAACATTGTTTATAGTAAAACCGACCGGCGTGCGGAATGAACAAAATTTTCTCATCACGACTCCGCCCACTTTAGTTGACAATTTGATAACAATTCTTTGGAGATTTTATTGGCGGTAAAGAAAAATGCTCAAAGGTATGAGGCTCTTTGAAAAATGAATTGCACAAACATTCATTTAAAATCCAATGAGTGCCATCCACTGAGCAGATTGCCATAATACAGAAATTTTAGTTGGTGCAAATATTGAAGAAACTGAAAATTATCAACTCTCCATTTCGACTTAATTGCTTGCGTTTTTGTAGCAAACGTTTGTTGTTTGAAATTGGTAATTTTGTGACGCATGCATGTTAGAAAGTGGACATAAAAATCTTAAAAGCGTGCTTTAGAGTCGTATATTTATTTTTTTTTATGCGTGCTGTTTAATAAAAACAAACACGACGTTTCTAACGTAAACAAACGCGCTTCCAGTTTCAGCTGTTTCCGTTATAATTTTGTCAGGAATGTGAGGTCAAGAGTCAAACGTCTGTAGGAGTGGCAAAAGAAAGAGCCTGGGTATGAGGTTTTTTCAAAACGACTTGTCAGAATTCATCTTAAACGAAGTATTAGAGTTTTAACTTACAAGACCAGTTCAAAATGGAGTTGTTCAAAATCGAACGTTACGAAGGAGAAGTGAATCTGAAAGAAAATGTGGAGAGAGAATCAAGAAATCTTGCGAAATTACTCGAAGAAGCACGTGAAAGAAAGCGATTTCGAAAAATCATGAAACTAAAGCATGGGGAAGAAGTTGAGAGTGGTGAAAATGGTGAATTAGCGGCTGAAGTCACAGCCACTGGCACTTCTGCAATAACTCTTTTGGAAACGGAAGAAAGGCTGAATGAATTTAGTCATGATGGAAACAAAAAGAAAAGGTTTAAGGGTGACATCAGTCATAAAAAAGTACGCATAAGTACTGATAAAAATAAAATGAACAAACTTAAACATGCAGGTATGAGGTATTGACTTCTGTTGTTCAGCATTCTATTCTGTACTGTGGTACAGTTACAGAAGACTAATCAGAGTTTCAAAACATTTTGAGAAAAGGTATTTACAGCAATTGACAGTCAAGCATTTTTTTAAGTTCTGAGTTTGTTTTCAATATTCTCAATAATATTTGGAATCACAAAACCTGAGTGAAATTTTGTTAAGTGTCCATTTGTAAGTTTGTTTCAATTTTTATTGATTTATTTGAAAGAAAATGTGCACACAACATTTGAAATTGCACGCGTAAGTGCCTACTTTTCTCAAAGTTGCACACCTGAGATTTCAGTTTGGACAAACATTCCAATCTGGGCATCGTGCATGATAGAAGAAATTTGAAAGAGAGATAAGTATTCATGTCAATACTGCAAAAATTGCCATGATCAGCAAAAGGAAAATTCTACTTGAATGTTGAAATTTGCAGGATTACCAGTATGTTTTTTTATTTGTCAACTTAAAGTCATCAATTTATTTCATATCACATTCGGCATTAGTCAAAATAAATTAGAGCATCTCAATTTTAAATTAAAAATACTTTTGTAAAAAATATTTATGAAGCTATTTATGAAAATTGGCTAAGAGGCTAAGAGTTTCCAAAGAGTAAAAATTATGCTAATAAATGTCAGTTTGAATTGGCTGGTTCACCTGGATCAAAATAAAACAACGGAACAGTAAATTATGTGATATATGAAGATCAACCAATTATGTTAAATATTTACCAATGGAACTTTTAAGAAATTATTTTTTTTAACATATTTGAAATTAAAGTTAACATTCCCCCAATTTATGTTCATTATTCTAATTGGTTGGTGTGAACATTGCTTGTAACAATGCAAGCAGAAAAATGCAATGGCTTTTTTCTTTGAATTCAGTGAAATACCATTTGATTGGAACTACAGGAAGCCTTTTTAGAATATTAGCTATTGAATTTGCAAATGATATGAAACGTAAGAATTGTGACTCTTGTTGGAATGAATTGTTTGTCAACATCTTAATGTTTTTAATAACAACAGATACCCAGTTGATTGTTGAAGAGGATGACAGTGTGCATAACAAAAGTTTGATACAAGAAAGTGACTCCACTGTCAATGATGACAAATGGTCAGATAGCAAGATTTTGAAAGATTCCAGTGAAATTACTTCAAAGCAAACAACCTCAAATAATGAAGTTATATCTAAAACAGAGATGACTGTAATTGGCAAAAACAAAACGAAAGAAAAACAGTATGCTGTTCAGAGAAACTTGCCAAGATGGCTAGCCAGTCCATTTTTCTTCTCAAGTGAGGTGAACAAAAATCTTGTTCCTGTCTCAAAGATTGCAGGTCTAAGCTCATATTTATTGAGCAAACTTGAAGAAAATGGTATAAGGAATTTATTTCCAGTTCAAAGTTCAGTCATTCCTGCAGTACTTGAGTCTTGGGAGCGGGTTAGTCTCGTGGGAAAGGGTGGATTTGTACCACAAGATATCTGCGTTTGTGCACCAACAGGAAGCGGCAAAACTCTTGCATATGTACTTCCTCTAATTGAGCTACTAAGCAGCAGCAACATGCGAAGACTCGAAGCGTTGGTGGTTGTTCCCACCAAAGATCTTGCAACTCAAGTTTGGAATGTGTTTGATCTTTATGTTCGGGGAACTGGACTTCATATTTGCCTTGCTAATGGATTAAAGACTTTGCAAAAGGAACAGCAACAAATACTTGGTTCGAATAGGTAAATGTGTTTTATCTGCCTTCATCCATTTATTGACTGTCTTCTGGTTGAAGGTTTTGTTGTTTTCTTTGTAGTAATGTGAACGTACTCGTTGCAACCCCTGGAAGATTGGTTGAACATTTATCGAATACAAATGGATTCACTTTGCAGTATCTACGATTTTTAATTATCGACGAAGCTGATCGTCTTTTAGCTGAGCCCTATTTTAGTTGGCTTGAAAGAGTCTATGAATCTGTATTTTGTTCAAAACGCGGTCAGATTTCAAGGTTAGTACACAGTTAAACAAAGCTGAAAATCTTAATACATCTCTGTCGTTGTAGTTATTAAAGTTTTCCGGATAAAAGCACGCCATTACTTTATTCATTTTTATAACATAATACGTTTTTCATTTACTTCATAGGTCCCACCCAAGGTGTTTGACGCCATTAGGAATGGAAAAAATACAAAAGCCACTGCAGAAGCTTTTGTTCTCAGCAACTTTAACGCAAAATCCAGAGAAACTGGCTCCACTTCGATTATACAGACCTAAGTATTTTACCGTGTCAAAGCCTACGACTGACAATGACGGTAATAATACGTTTGAAGTTATTTTGATTATGATACGGCTACACGAATCACTTGCGTTTCGTAAAGGTGTGAAGAGTTCGAAAAGTAAAAAAATCGTCCTTCCTTAAACTTCACTAACTAAAACTCGATGTCAAGCGTTTTGAAACTCATAGCTTTTCGTAGTTTTGGATACAAGAGCGTTTCTTGTCAAATTTTCAGCATCTCTTACATCACCCTGTTATCATTCTGCTTTTCATTTTTTGATGTACGATTATGAGACGAGCATTTACATAATGTTTTGATTTGATGCTAACCTGAACTTTAGGGTCGAATGAAGAAAACGAAGGAAGTTGCGAAACATTTTTGAACATTCCATCGACGTTGAAAGAATCGATATACATTTGTAACAACGGTGAAAAACCTCTAGTTTTGTTATATCTTCTTGTTGAACAAAGTCTTGATGGAGTTCTTTGTTTTACGTCATCAGTAGAATCAACTCATAGGTGAGTCGTAATTACGTGAAAAAAGGCTCTTCTCGTTCAATGTGCAAGCTCTTTTATTTTTTACTTAAAAATATATTAGTTGCAACCAGTGGCGGATCTAGGCAGGTCAAAAGGTAGTATGGAATTGTACTAATAGAAAAAATATCTAGGTAGTATGGAATTGTACTAATAGAAAAAATATCTAGGTAGTATGGATTGTACTAATAGAAAAAATATCTAGGTAGTATGGATTGTACTAATAGAAAAAATATCTAGGAAGTATGGATTGTACTAATAGAAAAAATATCTAGGTAGTATGAATTGTACTAATAGAAAAAATATCTAGGTAGTATGAATTGTACTAATAGAAAAAATATCTAGGTAGTATGGATAGTACTAATAGAAAAAATATCTAGGTAGTATAGATAGTACTAATAGAAAAAATATCTAGGTAGTATGGATTGTACTAATAGAAAAAATATCTAAGTAGTATGGATTGTACTAATAGAAAAAATATCTAGGTAGTATGGATTGTACTAATAGAAAAAATATCTAGGTAGTATGGATTGTACTAATAGAAAAAATATCTAGGTAGTATGGATTGTACTAATAGAAAAAATATCTAGGTAGTATGGATAGTACTAATAGAAAAAATATCTAGGTAGTATGAATTGTACTAATAGAAAAAATATCTAGGTAGTATGGATAGTACTAATAGAAAAAATATTTAGGTAGTATGGATTGTACTAATTGAAAAAATATCTAGATAGTATGGATAGTACTAATAGAAAAAATATCTAGATAGTATGGAATTGTACTAATAGAAAAAATCATTGTTGATGAAGTTGAGATTTTGCCAAAAACGTTGCCAGTTCCGTTCTACTCTTGCTATACTAAAATATCGTTGTTTACTGACTAGTCACCGAGGATGTTTCTAAAGAAGTGAATAATTGCGTAGAGGGACTAAATGTTCAAGCTTTTTACGCTACTGTAAACGGCAAGATATCTTGTTTGGGTTTTGCAGCTGTGATTGACTGAAAGGGCATTTCAGTGGAGGAATTTCAATTGCGATGACCCAATTGTATTTAAAAATATTCTTTAGGTTGTTCCTATTGGTGAGAAATTTTGGTGCAATAACAGCTCAGGAGTTCTCCTCTAACTTAAGCGCTGCAAATCGACAAACAATTTTAAATGAGTTCAAGTGTGGTCATACACAAATTATCATATGCTCGGATGCAATGTCACGTGGTTTGGATGTTCCATCAGTAAAATATGTAATCAGTTATGATCCCCCTGTTTCCTCAAAGACTTACGTTCACCGAATTGGAAGAACAGCTAGAGCAGGCAACAAAGGTTGGTTTTCATTTTATAAATATAACAACATTCTTATGCCAATGTATATACGCGCTCTGTATTGTTTGTTTTCTTTAATTAGGAGGAATTAAAAAATTTTCGGACAGAAGAGCTGTATGTTCCCAAAAGTCTTAGATTACCAGTTGGCCACACAGCACCGTGTGGAGTGCTTAATAGTCTAACATGATTGTTTGGTCGTGAGCTTTTTCTTATGGCATCACGATTTTATTTTAACAATACCTTCCACATATGCCGGGGGGGGGGACTGCGGACCCCTCTATTCCCGTGGTTTCACCCCAGACGTAGCGTTCCGTTTAAGGATGATATTTACATTTATTTAATATACGCACATTGATGTTTTTTTAGGAACTGCGATTACCTTGCTTCACGACAATGAAGTCTTTCATTTCAAGAAAATGAGAAAATCTCTTAAAACAAATAAGATTGATAAAGTGTCAGTTAAAAGTGATCATCTTCAAGGTTTGATGGAACGGTACGAATCTGCTCTCAAACTGCTTAAATCTGACATCACGAAAGCAAAAAAACAGCATAAGCGGAAGCATTTGTAATATTATTGTTTTTGTTTACCTGTCTGTCTCATTAATTTTGGAGTGCAAACTATACCACTATACTTTGAAATGACACTGAGAAATTTGGGTGTTCGGAGCAAAGTCCCCTTCAGGCGAGGAGGCCCTTATTATCGCTCATATTACTGTTCCTCCCTGTATTTTTGGGTCCCTCTCTTTACCTCGGTCAAATTGCCCTTATCCCTCTCCTCTGTCTGTGGTTGCACGAACAGCAACGATACACTTTTTTCCTAATGTATGCTTAGATGAGGGATCTGTGTAACGTTTATACCGCGGGCTTTTATTCTTAATCGTTATTTTAAAGAACTGCGGAACATTTTTTATCGGGTAGGGGGGCTTTCAACCACCTTGTGGGTGCAAGTTAGGGGTCGAAGGAAAAATTTGAAATAGCCGTCTTGCATCGCGGTCCCCGAATTCCAATCTTCACCAATGGGAACATGATGTTGATGATAGGTAGCTTTTGTCGTACACGTAGCATTCAAATTATTGCTTGAACTATTGTTGAGAGAATTCTTGCACAATTCTTAACGTAATACTCAATCGTTGACAGTGGAGTGGTGGCAGGGGGTAGGGAGGCCCACCCCCACCCCCCAGCTGTTGATTTTTTGGGGGGGGGGGGCGCAAAAAGGAATATGAGTCACAAAGTTTTAAATTTGGGCTAGAATAATGAATTTGAAGCAGAACAGTTATTTCCACAGTTATAATATACAGTTAATGAAGTTAACTTTTGGGGAAAAGGAAGACTGATGGAAATGAAACCTTTTAAGGACAGTCGTTTTACAGTCAATTAAGGAATAAAGTAATTGAGGAGCATTCTTGATGTTTCTTATGTGGCACAACACCTGACTTGTCAATTGTCACAATGACTGTAGACAAAATACAGGGCCAAATTTAATGTCCTTATAGGGGGCGCAACAAGGCCTAAAAATGTATAGTTTTTTGCCTATTTCAATCAATTTTCTTAGCTTTCTCCCACAGACTGGAATCTTTACTTGCATTGCATCTTATTATTAATCCAAGCTTGATAATATTTTTTTGTGGGTAGCCTGCTCACAGGCTGATCACAATGTTATACTAAAAAATGTCCAGGTGTTAAGACGGCAATTGACACGACTACATGACGATGATGCGTTACGAAAAATATTCGAAAGTATAAAATTAAGGAAATTTGTAAAATTTACTGGCGATAGTTAAAATAAACATCTCAAAATATCATACAGGTATACTAAGTTTAGTATTAATACTGAAAATCAATTATATCTCGCTTGAGCGAATAATACAGGAAACTTAGTACACACTGCACTGTCCTTGTATTTAGTCCAGTTCGGTACTTATATGCATTGTTTATCTCACACTCTGGTCATTGTGCTACAGTGACAAAATGTAAAGCAAAAAGTAGGTGGGTTTTTTCAAGTTTTTATACTCACGAAAGAAAAAAAGATACGATGATGATACAAGTGTAACTATGGGCAATGAAAACAATGAAGGACTTGGTATTTGCAAAATGAAGTCCTTGGTATTTACAAAGCTTCTGTGTTCACAGATTAAACATAATTTTAATCACAACAAAAGAATTATCAGCAATATAGTTGTATTGAAATGTTATGAAAATGGTGTTGAATATGTCGATAGATCGAGAATAGTTTTGAACGATTTATTTTGCTTAACAAAGAAACACGAGTTTTACAAGATAGCTCTACACATTAGCTCTACTAGATATATACGTACATATACGTTGTACGTATATAAGTTTGAAAATTGGTAATCCAGGCATTTAATACATAAAAGATGAAATATATATACGTACAACGAACGTTTTTGTTTATATTACCATTATGGTCAGCGGTGACTAATATATTTAACAAGAATGTTATTTTAAATAAACACCGACAAATGGCATTTACAATTCAAGACCTCCCGTAGGATTAAAAATAGAAATATAATTGTATAAAATTCTGTTGTGAAGATTTTTTATTGAAGCGGGAAAAAAATCAATTTTTTGTTAAAATTTTTTAAGCTTTCTTGAGGACGTCGCTACCCTTGTTATAGTGGCTATCCTACTTAGCAAGTCTATTGAGTCATTGATTGAAGCCTGTCCCGCAAACAGACGTCCAACTTGTTTCAGTCGTTTCAGTCAGTCGTCCATAGAGCTCTAGTTAATAAACTAATAAGACAGACTTTTACTTTGTGGTATTTGGAGACAAAATTATCATTTTTGTTCGTAAATGATCTATAATATTTTGGTTATCATTACGAAAAACTGACCGTCGGACTTCTCTAAAGGAATACCTATTAAGTATATTTTTATAAACGACTGGTAATTTCTCATGTAGTTAATTAAATATTACTCATTTACGCTCTTCGCGCACCTATTTTTAATTTTCTAGTGGAGCGCAGTCATCGGTAGAGTGTAATGAAAATGCAAAGACTAACACAAAGGATCGAAACCATTTACTTTACAAAGTATCGAGATTCACTAGTACTGCTGCATGTACTGCAAATTTCGTTAGTTCAAAGGCGAAGGGGGCGGAAATTTGCTTTCCCCCGCAGTCAAAATTGCGCCACCACGCCACTGATCGTTGAATACTAATAATTGCAGATTACATATTTGTGAAGTAATTTTTGAATTGTTTCAAGCATTTTTGTTAAAACCCATTAAAAATCAGAAGACTATGTCTTATGGGAATATCAACAATCATTCAAACTATGCCGATTGTTGATATTCCCTTAAAAATATTACGACGACAACTTCCTTGTGCATATTGAAAATAAAAAACAAACATAGATTACTGTATGTTGGTGTTCATGTGCTCATCACAATGCACAAATTAAAATTTAAGCTAGGTCAAGGGTCGCTTCGTTTTGATTGGTCTGGAAAAAATAACGTGATGTCTGCAGATTTACAGAAGACTTTCTATTGGATTTTCATCGGATATAAATTTGTGGTTGTGGGCTTAATGTTCTTAATTTACTGTTTTAACAATTGTATCAAGTGTCAACTCGAGTATTCAAGTCTAACTCTGGCACAGTCCACTGTCACGTGAAAAAATCAGCCGATACACGGTCTAACGGTAAGTTGTTTTGAGTTCAGATTTCAGGATATTTTAAAACCTTATCCTAAACATTGCTTCAATTAAAGAAGGAACTGTTGTTATTTATACGCGAAAGAGCTCATTACAGCATAAAGTTTCAAGTAATCTACTAAAATCCACTTTACTTGTGGGTTGTGTTAAAATGTCAAGCGGCTGATACATGGAAATACTGATACTTTAATCGAGCTTGTGGATAGTTGTTTGAACCCATCTAAAATTTCACCATATTTTGATGTTATAATATGTTTGGCTCGTTTATTAAACTGCTTGTATTAATAATCATAAAAGTGGCCTGATGTCTTACGTCAGACACGAAGTAGATTGACAATCGAATTATCATGCGATGCGTATTACGTAATGTAAGCTACAATGTAAGCGTTCTTTGTTGTCTGTTCGATGAAAAGATTTTGACTATTCCTGGCAACTGAATCGAGTACAAACAACCACGATTGAAATTTGACCATAATTTTGCCTTCAGTTAAATATGAGAAGAGTTTCAAATTTAATTCATACTTTCACTTTTAGATATTCAACGTATTTTTTTACCTAGAACCACGTAATACATAGAATTATTAAATTAATTCCAGCTAAATTACGTGAAGGTTCTTGTAGCCTAGATTTTCGTCGTTTCTTCCCTCCCTCTGTGTACTTAACACTTGCGACGAGGTCGCTCAATCAAAAAAATGTTTTATTTGATTTGGGTTACAACTTACAAACCCTTAAAAAATATAATGTAGTAGATAAAATTTTTACGCATAAAAAATTACAATTAAAGACACGTCGACTTTTCAAATCATTGCTCACACTAAATCATACGGCCGCTGAGCCAGTTGAGACTGTTGAACCGCTATAGCATATTCTCAATAACAATGTACCTGAGCATAATGGGTCATCATCACCTACTCTGGGAGTGGGAAGTATGGAAGTGGCAAACGAAAACCAGTACAAGCATTATTCAAATCACTTGTCCGTCCAGACAGACCACATCACTGAATAAAAGTCAATCAAATAGAACTGGATGCGAGTGTGTGAACTAGAAGCCGTGGCTCGACGAGCTACAAGCGCCCAGGCCTTTTTTAGCGTGCCAGGTGTTTCACCAGCGCGGTAGGAAAGGTCTGGATGGTAATTGTAGTACAAAAAAGTACAATAACTACTCATTTGTGTGTTTGAAGAAAGTGACTGTCGACGGCACTGTTCAAATTCAAGTCTTTGTTATATTCTTCTAATCACATGAAATGTATCTGTGGTCTTTTATGTCATATTTGTGTGTTCGTCTATTATATTGTATCATACAACTAAAAGTACAACAGTAAATACATTTACATATTTCTGAAAGAGATTGCTTGTCCAGATTAAGTAAAGGAAACTCGTTTCCATGGTCTTGCCTTCAACATCGGAACAAACTTATGACTTTCAATATAGCTTTATTGGATGTTTACGCACCAGACAACGTGGGTGAGTATGATGAATTATTTGTCTCTGGAAAAGACAAACTCTACATTAATGCAAGTTGATTTATCAGTCATTAGCCTTGAAGAAGCGTTTGTTAGGGAGTTCACAGTTAAGCACAACTCAACCTTTAAAATCACTCGTACAAATGAGAAAGAAAAGGACTGTTGTTGTTCATCATTCATTTATAATCTTGCTGAATTCCAGTTCATAAATGGCCACATTTTTCTGCGTTTCTTTACGTTAGGCTACGCTTCTTATGCTATTTTTCGTATGAATTCGTTCATAAATCGTTTGTCAGATTTGATTAATAGTTTACTACCTAACCAACTGTGTATGATGTATGAAACATTGAAACATATACACTTCATAACTGCAGAAATGCACAAAAAGAAAATTAGCCATATTTTTTAAGTAAATGAAATATTTTGTTTATCCATTGACGATATTTATCTTAAGTTATGAAAAGTAGAAATTATGAAGTTTTATTTGTTGAAGAATGTCGATTAAAATGAGATTTTTATTGAATTCAATTCGTACATATAAAAAGTTGAAGCGTGAATTATCTTGAAATAAAAAAAACAATTGATTAGATGTATTGCTGCAATTTTAAGTTCAATCAATGCTTTCTCTACTTCATATAATATGACCAAAGAAGTATGTTGTGTGATCGATTATGGATGAAGATTATCTCATCACTTATGCTTTTTATGATGATTTATTGTTCAAATTTAGATTAAGGAAGTGAATGGATACAAACAGCTGAAACTTTATTCATATCAATCATACCTGAGTCATTTAGTTCATAGATTAAAATATTTAACTAATATACATAATAAAAAATAACATACATTAATTATTATGAGAATTAACTTTTTTATATGATCTCCTTGTAGCTTATCTTGTGTGTCAGTGATGTCCACACTCCACAGTGCTTAATTCCACTAATATTAAAGACTTGATTAAAGAAAGGGAATAGTCGAACTGAGAAATCTTCAAATCAACTTCAATTTCTTAAATATGCGTTGGCGAACGTTAGTTCTACTGAAGTAAAGGCTTTGTTTGGTAACAGTAAAATTAATGCGAAAATTTTACATATACAAAGACTATAAAGACTTAATAGTATCTGAAGAGTTAGAACAAAAAGTTGCTTACCGCTAACATTTGTGAGAATATTTAGTGGATAATCGATTTCATCTTAAAACTTCGAGTTAATGCTTAGCACTATACTAGTTTAAGGTAAGTTTGCCATTTTTGTCTTTCTACTGCCTGTCCTGACACGCTACATCAAGCGTTTTTACAATAATTATTGTTCGATTATTTTGAAGTTTACATTCCTGCAGACGATAAAGTCGTGTCACAAGACCTCAATTCGAATTCACTAGTTTACTTGACGTCTCAAATTTTCCATTGACCACCGCGAGAACGTTAGAACTGGCAAAGATGGGAAAACGGCTGCAAATCTTGAGAAAGAAAAGCCACAGTTTTCAAGATATGATACTGTATCGCAGGTGAGCCGAGTTATGCTTTATATGACATGGACATTCGTGTAAAACAATTTCTTTTATGATGACTTATGTTCAAAATCAATCAATTTTTTTATGAGCCATTTAAGTCGCTCTGCAAAACATTTTTCAACAATTTTAACCTCATCGTCAATCCTTAAGCGTTGGCAATCCTTTAGAGTTTTATTTGTCGGATTGTCTGTGTAAACAAAACAAATTATAATCCAAAATCTTTTGATAAAAGACAGGATTATCACGCTCAAACTATTAAGTAAAATAGCTTTCTCATGAAAAATATCCCTAACTACAACGCTATGCAAATGTAAAACTGTTGACGTGCACGCATGGAGCAGTGAATAAATTGTTCAAGATAATTTCAAAATGACGTAGTGTCAACGTAGGAATAGTCATAAAAAGATATTGACAATTCTTCTATAGTTTGTATTGTAGTGTGATATGATTGAAGACGTACTTTAATCAAGCATAGACGTAACCTTTTTTAAATTTGTAATGATGAATGCGTGAATGCACTTTGGAATGTTGTTCCGGGTGTAGAATACCAACAACGTTCGACTTGTGGTGATATCAGGCCATATCAGACCACGTTTCAATGTAGCCTTTTCGGGCTAGATCACTGTGCCACTGATATGCATATTGGCTATATGTTTAGAAAGATGTGCGTATGACATCATTGAGTCTGACATGGTGGTTGAATTGACGCAGGTAACCATTTGCGTTGAGGTTTAGGAAATCAGTAAAACTCCCTAAAGGTTAAAATACACAAAGGGAATGTGGGAGTGTTCGAGAGTGAACATTCAAAATGTTAAATCTTGCTCACCAGAAAAAAGGTGTCTTTATTCATCAGTTTCATCTGTTGCATTTTTAATAAGAATTCTGTAGTTAATTGTTTCCTCTTTGTGTTGATGTTCGTGTATAAGGGAGTCGATGTATATGTGATGTGAGTAAAAGGTTATTTGGTAACTTTAAAAGCCCGAGGCGAAAGCTTATTTTGAATGCTGAAAAATCTTCACGATTATATGACTTTGCCACATCAAGAAAAAAGAATTAATCCCCGAGAAGGACAATGATCGGCGAATGGCTTGGTTATAGCTCGCTTTAATTATCCTACATTGTTGATCGACCAAACGAAATGGTATCTTGTAAAACAAAGTCAACTAAAGAAAACACACCAATGCATAAGCAGAAAAAATCAAAATCCATGTCATCGGTTGTTTATCGCACGGATTCAAACGGCTCAACATGTTTAAACCTCGAAGCTGAGGAAAGTAATAATCGACAAGGTTTGACAAACACGAGCGATTCCGAGCCTGAAAATGGAAAAGCAAAACATGCCAAGTCCAAGAGTGTTGATTTATCGAATGGAAATGCTCATTTGAAGTTAAGGCGGTAAGTTGGAACTTATAAGGCCAGCTATCCTATATTTATGGATGATTCTTCTCATCCTGACTTGATTACATTTCTATGTAATACTTTATTTTCAAATACGTTCTTAATTGACGAATGCCTAAATGAGAGCTGAACATCCTGGTAATTTTCGCTGTTATAAACCTTAGGCAGAGAGTACACTAAACTCGCACCAGGAACGAATTTTGAAATTGAACTTGCCTTGTGTTCTCGCATATGACCTATCGTTCACAACTTGCAATGTTTGATCTGTTATTAGTCAAGGGAATACCAAAGTTTTCTTTCTCGAGAGGCTCGTCTTCAAAGGCTAAAGTCTTATACAGCTCGTAGCTTTGCTCTGCTATTATTTATGATGGTTCTGCAGTTCATGTACATCAAAATGGGACTGAAAACGTGATAACATGAAGCGCTGATGGTTTAGTAAAAATCTTACCACGTAGTAAGTCTAGTAAAGTAAATGGTTTGAACTTGTGAGTATCCGTTACATGTTTGTCGATGTAGATCGTCCAGGTTATTAGAGTCCCGAGAAGGACAGTTGTATTTGATGTTGACTGACGTTTTGACAACCTTAGCGGTGGCAGTCATCTTCAGAGTCAAAAAATGACTAGTTATAGAAAAATTTTGGTTGAAGCCTATATTGCTGGTTGTTTTCAATCAGTATTTCTTTGACTTCGTTTTAGTTACTGAAATTATGAAATAGGACAAGTCAGCTCGGCAGTATCTGTGATATGTTTTTGTAGTCTTTCAGAACTTGTAAGGAATAAAAGCTTTATTCTTGGCAAATGAAGACAGTTCAGTTGATCATGCATCCTGAAAGAAGTATTTAGATAAATACTCGCTTGAATGAAAACTGAGAGAATAGTATAAGTCCCAAAAGAGCACTGACTAGTTGTTAATTGAACTTGATTATGAGGAACACTTCAAATTAGCAATTTTCTCCAAATTAAGACATGGAAGGTTATTTCATCGCCCGGCGAACTATTCGTCAACCAAGAAATTCTCAAGTATTTTCAAAGTTTCCGACGAAATGGAGAAGTTTTTGTGAGTATTGACGTACTTCCTTTCCCAAAATAACCTGCCAACGTCATCCTAATTACATCGGTCAGTGGGTCAGAGCGATTGGTCAGAGCCACTGGTCAGGTCAGAGCTATTTCCTTTAATTAAATGGTCTTTATTTTAGTCTTCCTGTTGAAATTCGTTTCTTTGCATTAATGTACACCGGTGAAAATCGAAACGATATGCCCTCGGAAAGTAATATTTTTGTAAACGATTTAACTCAAGATTACGAAACTTTGAATGCTGATGACTCCGAAAATCTTCGACCGAAGCGCCCAACAAATCTTCCCATTGCGCCAAACAACGATAGTTTTGAAATCGATAAAGATGAAAGTCTAGACAATGGAAGGTACCTTTGTGATGCTAAAGATTTGATTGTGTTCCTTTCCCTCTTTTAATACTAATTGGCAAAGTCTTTCAGATAGTATTACTTGTTGAATCTACAATTGCTGTAATGGCAAGATTGATCATTGTATTAACACCTGCAGCTGCTCCGTTTGAATGTTTGATCGGATGCGATATGTTTTCTTTGTTTCATCTTTTCCTCATCTATTTGCACAGATATTATTTTGGAAACTGAGTTTAGCAATGTCAGGCAATGCGTTGTGTCGTGTATTAAACTTGTTTTGCAATATAGAGCAACATTGAACTTTCTTGCCGCTGTAACTGCCATTTTGAAATGTTTAGTTGTTTGAAGAACAAGTTTGTTACCTTGTGCCATTCTATAATGTTACTTAGACTTACATGCAAAGTTCACAAGTACTCACTGCTAAAATATGCAATGCAATCAAAAAGTTGCTTATCAAACTTAGAAACTTAATAAGCACTTTTATGTTCATCTGTAAATAGCAGTAATTATGTAGTTAAAGTGTAATGATACAAAAAAGGATGCTCTTTGTAAATGCTGGTATCATCAATTGTAATCCGACTTCTACATAACATGTTTCTCCCATGACACTTTCATTTTTGGCCTAGAAAGTTCATTTGACTTTAGAAATTCCAATTCCTGACAGGAATAGTGCTCATGCATTTATACGTATGGGGTATATTTATTGTTTGCTCTAACATAATGTAATGCAGTATTATT